>NC_069785.1:67479134-67794134 GCF_027406575.1 Nycticebus coucang
TTTATACTCTGACATTCTGCCTTGGAGGAATAATAGTGATGATGATGATAGTGGTGGTGGTGTGGGCACTGTGCTGGGGGCTTTTTCTATATTATTTCTCATAAGTATAATAGTACTGAGGGGCAACGCTCATCTCCATTTTGTAGATGAGGAAATAGAGGCACAGGATAATTGAGTAATCTAAGTAGCAAGGGGAAAGCCAGGAAGTAGTTCAGCCAGAGTTGAACCCAGGACCATGTGATTGCCCGAGGGCAGCAGATCTGAGGTCCCAAAAATCCTAAGACTCTCTTCCACATCTGGAAAGCTGTGTGGACTCTATCTAGAAAAACAAACTGCATGGCAAGCCTGTTACCTCAGTGCATCCCAGACTTCCCTGCTAAGACACAGGCCGTCTGTCCCTGGATGTCAAAAGGGATTGGGTCCAGACATTCACACTGGATCAAACATGCAGGATGTGGCTTTGGCAGCACTTGAGCTGTAAGATTACTTGCCCTCTCCTGGCTATGTAAAAGGCCAGGAAATACTTGTCCTCTGTGCTAGTATGTCTGAGCCCTTAATCCGGGGATATCCGTGTTACTCATAGAAGCAGAGGTTTGTGGATTCCTCCTTGTGTCCAGCCTGGGGCCTGCTGTGATCTGTGGGTAGATCAGGAAGGGTCAGGTGTGGCCAGGGCCCCAAAGGAGCGTGTAGTAAGTTAAGGAGATCAGACATGCTTACAGTCAAGAGCAGTCAGGGTGGTGGCAGCTCAGGGGTTTGGTGGGATGAACCTTATGTTGCTGGACCACAGAGTCTGTCCTCCTGTCAGCCAAGCCAATCAACAGAGAAGCAGATGAGAGATCAACAGTTCACTTTTATTTACAGAAAAGCCAGCAATTCCGGAAAGCGGCAGGGATACTTTCCCAAAGAACTGTTCTGCCCTCTTATTTCCCTTTGTTACTTTTTATTCTCCTAGTAAAAGTAAACATTAGCAATGTCGTTACTCATCACAGTATACTTTAAACAGATTCCTCCTCATAGGTTACAAACTTACACAATATCTTCCTAAGTAGTCATATTTTCAAAGCGTTTTGTTTTTTTTTTTTTTTTTTGAGATAAGAGTCTCACCCTGTCGCTCTGGGTAGAATGCCATCATAGCTCACAGTAACCTCAAACTCCTGGGCTCAGCGATCATTTTGCTTCAGCCTTCTGAGTAGCTGGGACTACAGGCGTCTGCCACGACACCTGGCTAGATTTTCCATTTTTAGTAGACATGGTCTCACTCTGGCTCAGGCTGGTCTCCAACTTTGGAGCTCAAGCAATCTACTAACCTCAGCCTCACAAAGTGCTAGGATTACAGGTATGAGCCACTACATCTGGCTTCATATCTTTTTTTTTTTTTGAGACAGAGCCTCAAGCTGTCACCCTGGGTAGAGTGCTGTAGCATCACAGCTCACAGCAACCTCCAACTCCTGGGCTCAAACGATTCTCCTCCCTTCGCCTCTCAAGTAGCTGGGACCACAGGTGCCCGCCATAACACCCGGCTACTTTTTTGGTTGCAGCTGTCATTGTTGTTTGGCGGGCCCAGGCTGGATTCAAACCCACCAGCTCAGGTGTATGTGGCTGGTGCCTTAGCTGCTTGAGCCACAGGCACCGAGCCCCTGGCTTTACATCTTAAAGGCACTTTTATTCTAGACTAAATTTATAGTCTAGATCTACACTTCACTGGATGCACAGAGTACCCTGGCTCTTTGACCATGGAGTCCAGCTCCCCAACTTATCTATGACACTAGGCCTTGGAAGTGAGTAAACAATGTCCAGATGTCGGCACATAGACTCATCCGGCCTCATTAGAGCCCGACCAGCAGTGCCCTGCATGAAATGGCCATGCAGGTTAACAGTGGCTGGTAACACTTAGACCATGTCCCCCACCCCCACCCCGCCCCGCCCAGGCCTGGGTCCTCCTGGCTCATACGCTAACCTGCAGGGAGATCCTAAGTCCACAGCTGCCCGTGGCGGGGGTTGGCAGGGGAGCTCTGAGGCTCCCTTTGGTCTAAGACTCTCTGAGATAAAGATGCAGCGATGGGGTGAGAGGAGCACAGAGAAGGCAAGTTGGGGCGGTCCTCAGAGTGGGGAGGTGAAAGGTGCTTAGGATAAGGAGAGGAGGAGGAAGAGGAGGGGCACAAGAAGGTGATGGAAGGGGCACAAGTGGAGTAAACATGCCTCTGGCCTTACCCGGGCCTGGTACAGAGTTGGTGGCTCTGTAAGTCCCGAACAGAGCTGTGGAGGAGGTAGTTGCTAACTCCACTGGGAATGAATCCTATTCCCTTCCCCAAGATCAGGTGCGTGAAAACTGGATGATGGGGGCCTGAGGGGCACACACCAGGGCTGCTATGGATGGTCTCACCCATGCTCTCCTATCCTCAGGGTTTCGCCACATCCTGACCCTGTGGATGTGGGGTGAGTTAGCAAGGAAGAGCAGCTGGGCTAGGGAGGCCCCTGACCTTGAGTGGGAGGAGAGCCATGCCCTCATCTCCACGTACCTAAGTGGAAGACCCCCGGCTGGGGAAGTGTGCAGGGGAAAAGAAGGGCTGTTCACGTCTCCCCTCTGCAGTGCCCTGTGATACAGTGTGGACACCCCCTTCTCATCCCACACTCCTTTCCTCCCCCCAGTGCTCCCTCTGGAGAGGCAGCTCCACGAGGCCGCCCGCCGGAACAACATCGGGAGGATGCAGGAGCTGATCGGGAGGAGGGTTAACATCAGGGCCAGAAGCCACGTGCGTAATGGGCTCCTCCAAATCGGGGCACCTGGAACAGTGCCATGGTAATGCCACTACACAGAGGGGACACTGCACCGAGCTGGAGACAGACACATTTGCATGTGTCAACTTGGAGGGAGGCCTAGCCTCTGTCCTCTTTGTCTGCATTGTCTGGAAGGCTCTGACGCTTAGAGTGGCTGGGGCATCACGCAAGATCAAGGTCAGGATTCCAAGCCAGGCTTGGGCAATTCCGGAGGTCACGCTTTTAACCTCTGTGACCCATCTGAAAGGTACACCCAAGGAACAGAGGTGAGAGCCAGAGGGCAGGGGGCAGAGGTCATCAGCCAGAGGCTGGCAGATGGGCAGAATTGGAGGACAGATAGTAAGCAGATCTTCTCACAAACAGTTCATTCCCCCGTGATAGGCTGTCCTAAGAGCTGTCGGGAGGGTCAGACAGGGCTTGAGGAAGCAGCATTTTCTTTTTTTTTGGCTGGGGCTGGGTTTGAACCCACCACCTCCAGCATATGGGACCGGCACCCTACTCCTTGAGCCACAGGCGCCGCCCAAGGAAGCAGCATTTTCAAGGAGTCAGGTGAAGAAGGGCAGTGACCTGGCAGAGGGAAGAGCATGGGTACAAGTCCAGAGGAAGGAAGCAAGAGCTGATCTCCAGAAAGGGGCTGTGGTTTGTCTGAGACCACATAGCAAATTAGCAAATTAGCGTCTCCTTTCCTTGTCCCCTTTACGCTGAAAATGGTGAAGGGAAGAAGTGGGCTCATGGGTCAGAGGCCAGGAGGAGCTGTCAGGGTGCTCCAAGGATGAGTCAGGTCCCTTCATCTGCTCTGAGAGAAACCAGGTACTCAGGTGTCCTTCTGGGACTAGAGAGTAATCCTAGGTCATATGTTGCTGGCTAGCAGGGAACAGCAGGAACAAAGGCTTGGAAGTGGGGAGCTGCTTGGCATTTCCGAGAAGCAGTGGTGGGCAGTGTCAGGCCATGCAGAGCCTCATAGACTCCGAGTTAGGAGTTTGTCCTAAGAACCATGGGAAGCCGTAAAAGAGTTTGAGGTGAGAGACAGATAGATCCAGTCACTCTGTTTCACTGCATTTGTTTTGGAGCTGCTGCTGTCTTGGGGAGGACCAGGGGGCCAGAGTGGGGCTGGGTCCTGAGCCAGCTGGTCACCAGAGCCAGCAAAGGCCCTTCCCATCTGCAAACCAGCTGTCCTGGCAGGGAGGGGGTGGATAATGAGCCAGGCAGCCAGGAGGCAGTGGCGCCTGACAGGTGTCCTCTCTCTCTCCCAGCAGGTAGGCAGGGTGGCCCTGCACTGGGCTGCAGGTGCAGGGCATGAGCAGGCAGTGCGGCTGCTCCTGGACCACGAGGCTGCTGTGGACGAAGAGGATATGGTAGGAAGCCCCTCACTGAGGCACATCTGTGTGTCGTGTCTGTCCGGGTCTGAGAGCCGGCTGCTGAGATTGCTGCTAGCACGTGGCTGCTCAGGTGCAGAGTAGGCAGGGAGTCACAGCCTTCAGAGAAGTGGCACTGATCCATTTTCCCTCGTGTTGTGAATAAAGAGCTCTCCACTTTTAAGGGCCTTTCAGTTCCTCAGAGAGCCTTTTTAGGTCCTCTTGACACCATATGGGCTGTGGAAAGGATAATCAGGGGGCTTGATAAAGGCCTGATTAACAAAGTCACCAGGAGGAAAGTCTCTCATGATATGCTGCAGGGCTCTGCCCTAGCTAACACTTTAACCAAAGACTAATAGTCTTTTTTTTTTTTTTTTTTTTTGAGACAGAGGTAGAGTGCTGTAGTGTCACAGCTCACAGCAACCTCAAACTCTTGGGCTTAAGCGATTCTCTTGCCTCAGCCTCCCTAGTATCTGAGAATACAGGTGTCCGCCACAACACCCAGATTTTTTTTTTTTTTTTTTTTTTTGAGACAGAGCCTCAAGCTGTCACCCTGGGTAGAGTGCTATGGCATCACAGCTCACAGCAACCTCCAACTCCTGGGCTCAAGCATTCTCCTGCCTCCACCTCCCAAATAGATGGGACTACAGGCACCTGCCACAATGCCCAGCTATTTTTTGGTTGCAGCCATCATTGTTTGGCAGGCCCAGGCTGGATTTGAACCCACCAGCTCAGGTGTATGTGGCTGGTGCCTTAGCTGCTTGAGCCACAGGTGCCAAGCCCACCCAGATTTTTTTGTTGTTGTTGCAGTTGTCATTGTTGTGTGGCTGGCCCTGGCTGGGTTCAAACCTGCTAGCCTCGGTGTATGTGGCCGGCGCCCTACCCACTGAGCTACGGGCGCTGCCCAAGATTAACTAACAGTCTTAACAAACTGGCAGGCAGCAGTTGTTAAGTGAGAACACTAGAGAATTCACAAAATTATCTCTACAGGCTTGGGAAAAGGGATGAACATGACAATGACATTTGATAGAGGGATACACTTAAGGATCTAAATTTCCTTTAATTTATTATTCATTTATTGATTTTTGAAACAGAATCTCACTTTGTTACCCTCAGTCTAGTGCTGTGGCATCATAGCTCACAGCAACCTCAAACTCTTAGGCTCAAGTGATCCCCTTGTCTCAGACTCCCGAATAGCTGGGACTACAGGCACCCACCACAATCCCTGGCCATTTTTTTTTTTTTTTTTTTAGAGATGGGGTCTTATGCTGGCTCAGACTAGTCTTAAACTCCTGAGCTCAAGCAATCTACCCGTCTCAGCCTCCCAGAGCGCTAGGATTACAGGTGTATTATTTATATTTTGAGATCAGAGTCTCACTCTGTTGCCCAGGCTATAATGCCATGGTGTCTTACTCTTGCTCAGGTTGGTTTCCAACTCCTGAGCTCAGTGGGTCCTCCCACTGTGGCCTCCCAGAGTACTAGGATTACAGGTGTGCACCACCATGCCCATGCTGGATCTAAATTTAAATTAAAAAAAAGCAAACTATCAACTTTCCTGCAGAGATTTAGTTGTCCATGAGTAGTTTGCTTTGTTCTTACTTTTTTTTTTTTCTTTTTGAGACAGAGTCTCAAGCTGTTGCTCTCTGTAGAGTGCTGTAGCATCACAGCTCACAGCAACCTCAAACTCTTGGGCTTAAGTGATTCTCTTGCCTCAGCCTCCCAAGTAGGTGGGACTACAGGTGCCCGCCACAATGCCTGGCTATTTTTTGGTTGTAGTTGTCATTGTTGCTTAGCAGGCCTGGGCTGGGTTCAAACCCACCACCCTAGGTGTATGTGGCTGCCGCCCTACCAACTGAGCCATGGGTGCCACCTGTTCTTACTTCTTTCTGCTCCCAGGCCCTTCTCCAAGTTGGGGTTGGAGTGGGACAGCAGAATCTTCTTCCCACTCCCCTGCCCCATCTCTTCCCTGTGCCTGCTTAGGCCTCATTTGGAGGTGGCTTAGTCTAGAAGAGGAACGTCTAGGATCGCTGATCTGCATTTCCTAGCGAAGCACTAGAGCCTCTTGCATCTACTCTTTGCCCAACGATACCCCCACTGTCCCTGCTGTGCTCTGTTATTTAGGGGCTGAGAAAAGAAGCTATGAGGGAGAACAGTAAGAGAGTCCTTTTGTTAATTCCATTTTTTTTTTTTGGTTAAATTTCAGATTAATTCGAGGGTACATATGATTGGGTTATGTCGTTTGCATTTGTTAGGTAAAGTTCAAGTTGTAGTTGAACCTTTCATGGTGTGTGTGTGTGTGTGTGTGTGTGTGTGCTGTATCCCCTTACACTATGCCCATTAGGTGACAGTGTAGCAATCTCCCTCCTTCCTCCCTTTCCCCTCTTGCTTCTCTCCCCACTGCTTGAATTTAATTTTGTTTTTCTCTTATGTGAGGGTGCAGTTGTTAATCTATTGGGTTCATATTAGTGTTATATACATTGGATACTTGCTTTTCCATTCTTGTGATACTTTACTAAAAAAGAATGTGCCTTAGCTCCATCTGGGTAAATGCAAAAGATATAAAGTCTCTCTCTCTTTTTTTTTTTTTTTGAGGTGGAATCTCATTATGTCACCCTTGGTAGAGTGCTGTTACGTCACAGCTCACAGCAACCTAAAACTCTTGGGCTTAACTCTTGCCTCAGCCTCCCAAGTAACTGGGACTACAGGCTCCTTCCACAACACTCAGCTATTTTTTTTGTTTGTTTGTTATTGTCGTCATTGTTGTTTAGCAAGGCCTGGACTGGGTTCCAACCCACCAGCCCCAGTGCATGTGGCCAGCTGAGCAATGGGAGCCGAGCCTAAAGTCTCTGTCTTTTTTCATGGCTGAATAAGTATTCCATGGCATACATATACCACAGTTTGTTAATCCATTTGTGAGGTGATGGGCACTTGGTGGTTGTGAATTGAGCTGCAATGAACATCCTAGTGCAAATGTCCTTATAGTAGAATTATTTCTTTTCTTCTGGGTAGATACCTAGTAATAAGATTGTGGGATCAAATGGAAGCTCTCATTTTAGTTCTTTGAGGACTCTCCATATTTCTTTCCAAAGAGGCTGTATTAGTTTGCAATCTCACCAGCGGTGTGAAAGTGTTCCTTTCTCTCCACATCCATGCCAGCATCTGTAGCTTTGGGATTTTGTGATGTGGGCTTTTCTTATTGGGGTTAGGTGATATTTCAGGGTGGTTTTGATTTGAATTTCTCTGATGATTAGGGATGATGAGCATTTTTTTTTTTTTTTTTTTTGAGACAGAGTCTCACTCTGTCACCCTGGGTAGAGTGCTATGGCATCATAGCTCAAAGCAACCTCAAACTCTTGGGCGTGAGTAATCCTCTTGCCTCAGCCTTCTACAGATGCCCTCCACTACTCCTGGCTAGTTTTTCTAGCTAGTTTTTAGTAGATAGGGTCTCTCTCTTGCTCAGGCTGGTCTTGAACTCCTGAGCTCAAGCAGTCTACCTGCCTTGGCCTCCTACAGCTAAAATTACAGGCATGAGCCACCACCATGAACATTTTTGCATGTTTGTTGTCCATTCATCTTTATTCTTCAGAGAAGGTTCTGTTCATGTCTCTTGCCTACTTATAAATGGGGTTGTTTGCTCTTGTTGATTAGTTTGAATTCTCTATAGATTTTAGTTATCAGACCTTTGTAAAATTCATAGCATGCAAATATCTTCTCCTATTCTGAAGTTGTTGGTATGGTTTAGTTGTGGTACCCTTAGCTGTACAGAAGCTTTTCAGTTTGATCATGTTCTAATCATTTATTTTTGGTGTTGTTGAAATTACTGAAGGGATCTTCTCTTAAAATCTTTTCCCAGGCCAGTAATCCTAGCACTCTGGGAGGCCAAGGAGGATGGATACCTTGAGCTCAAGCCAGTCTGAGCAATCAGACCCCCATCTCTACTAAAAATAGAAAAACTGAGGCAAGAGGATTACTTGAGCCCAAGAGTTGGAGTTTGCTGTGAGCTATGATGACATGGCACTCTACCCAGGACGACAGCTTGAGACTATTTCCAAAAGAAAAAAAAAATCTGTTCTCAGGCCAATGTTGTTAAGAGTTTTCCCTACATTTTCTTCTAGAATTTTTATTGTTTTCATGTCTTAAAGTTAAGACTCTTACTTGGCTAGAGTCAATTTTTGTAAATGGTGAGAGGTGTGGGTCCAGTTTCAGTCTTCTACATGTGGCTAACCTGTTCTCCCAGCACTACTTATTAAATAGGGATTTTTTTCTCCAGGGTATGCTTTTTTCATTTTCTTTTTTTTTTTTTTTAGAAACAGAGCTTCACTTTGTCACTCTTGGTAGAGTGTTGTGGCGTGACAGCTCACAGCAACCTCCAGCTCTTGGGCTTGCTTAGCAATTCTCTTGCCTCAGCCTCTTGAACAGCTGGGACGACAGGCGCCCGGCTATTTTTTGTTGCAGTTTGGCTGGGGCCAGGTTTGAACCCACCACCCTTGGTATATGGGGCTGGCGCCCTACCCACTGAGCCATAGGCACGGCCCTGCTTTTTCTTTGTTTTATCAAAGATTAGGTGGTGATATGTGGCTGGGTTCATCTCTAGATTATCTATTCTAATCAATGGATCTATATCTCTATTTTTGTGTAGTACCATGCTGTTTTTATCACTGTAGACTTACGGTATAATCTGAAGTCTGGTAATATGAGGCCTTCAGATTTTTTCTTCCTTTTTTTTTTTTTTAGAGACAGAGTCTCACTTTGTCGCCTTTGGTGAAGTGCCATGGCATCACAGCTCACAGAAACCTGCAGCTCTTGGACTTAGGTGATTCTCTTGCCTCAGCCTCCCGAGCTGGGACTACAGGCGCCCGCCACAATGCCCAGCTATTTTTTTGTTGTTTTTGCAGTTTGGCCCGGGGCCAGGTTTGAACCCCCCACCCTCAGTATATGGGGCCGGCACTCTGCTCACTGAGCCACAGGCACCGCCACAGATTTGTTTTTATTTCTTAGAATTGCATTGGCTATTTGGATTTTCTTTCTGGTTCTGTATGAAATGAAGTACTATTTTTTCAAAGTTCTTCAAAGTATGATATTGGTACTTTGGTGAGGATTGCATTAAATCTGTAGATCACTTTGGGTAGTATGGGCATTTTAACAATGTTGGTTTTTCCTAGCCGTGGACATGGAATGTCCTTCCATTTGTTAACATCCTCTCTTATTTCTTTTCTCAAGGTTTCTTAGTTCTCTCTCTAAAGATCCTTCATGTCCTTTGTTAGGTATATTCCCAGGTACTTCATTTTCACAGCTTGTCTGTTATTGGAGTATTGAAGGCTGCTGATTTGTGGACACTGATTTTGTATCCTGAGACAGAACTGTATTCCTTGATCACTTTTAGGAGCCTTGAGGTTGAGACCCTGGGGTTTTCTAAGTACAAGATTATATCATCAGCAAAGAGAGTTTGACCTCCTCTGTTGCCATTTGAATACCCTTGCCTGATTGCATTGATTAGAACTTCCGCTATGTGGAATAGAAGTGGTGATAGTGGACATTCTTGTTTGGTTCCAGTTCTAAGTTGAAGTGTCAAAGAAACAATTCTCTCTGTATTTTTTTTTTTTTTGTAGAGACAGAGTCTCACTGTACCTCCCTCGGGTAGAGTGCCGTGGCGTCACACGGCTCACAGCAACCTCTAACTCTTGGGCTTACGCGATTCTCTTGCCTCAGCCTCCCGAGCAGCTGGGACTACAGGCGCCCGCCACAACGCCCGGCTATTTTTTGGTTGCAGTTTGGCCGGGGCTGGGTTTGAACCCGCCACCCTCGGCATATGGGGCCGGCGCCCTACTCGCTGAGCCACAGGTGCCGCCCTCTCTCTGTATTTTTTTTTCAAACAACAATAAATAATTTTTGAAAAGTAGGATAGCCTGGGGCATGCCTACTTTAGTAACTGATGGGTAGGGAGCCATGTTGTTGGAAGGTCTCTAGTGATGTTCCACAGGGCTCTGGCCTGGACCGTTCCTAGGAACTATGCATGGGGCCCGGGGAAACTATGAAGTATACCTGGGGTCCCCAATGTCAGGAGGCTCTGGCTCCCAAAACTTTCCCTCCCGCAGTCCTGAGCCTTCACCCTTGTTATTTCCCACACTCCTGTGGACTCTCCCCTCTGGACACTGCCGATGCCCATCATTTCCTTCCTCGTCTAGCCAACCCACAGTTCTCTATAGTCTACCCGGGGCTGAGCTCTGGCCAGTGCTGGTCTCCTGGCCCCTTTGGCTCCAGGCGAGGCCAGCTCCAGACCCCATTTGAGGCTCCATTCTCAAGAGAAGCTCAAGATTTCTAGAGGAAGAACTTAAATTCTTATGGTCACTGCTGGCTGTTCCTTTCAGCTTTTTTTCAACTTTTGTCCTCTTGAAATTTTGCAGATAGTTCTTTTTTTTTTTGAGACAGAACCTCAAGCTCTCGCCCTGGGTAGAGTGCCGTGGCATCACAGCTCACAGCAACCTCCAAATCCTGGGCTCAAGCGATTCTCCTGCCTCCGCCTCCCAAGTAGCTGGGACTACAGGCACGGCCACAATGCCCAGCTATTTTTTGGTTGCAGCCGTCATTGTTGTTTGGCGGGCCTGGGCTGGATTCAAACCCACCAGCTCAGGTGTATGTGGCCGGCGCCTTTAGCTGCTTGAGCCACAGGCGCCGAGCCTCCAGATAGTTCTTTATCTTCACCCTGGTGTCAACCCTAACTGTGGTACTTCTCTGCAGTTTCCAGAGACTCCATTCATACAAGGCTTGTGGTGTGGAATGGCTTTCTAAAATGAGAAGTGGAGGGGACTTACATCACACACACAAACAACATAAAAATCATAACATTTTCTTTTTGACTTTCTGTTCTTTAAAGTCCCTTAGCCCTTTCCTTATGGTGGCCGTGGCCTCTGCTTCCCCTCCTCACGCCATGCTGTCCTTGCCTGCACCACCCTCCTCCCTGCCACTAAATCCCTGCCTCTTGCTAGAGCAGAGCAGCGAGACTCTGGGTGCTCAGAGTCTGCTGCTTAGTCAGTTCTCCTGGGGTTTCATCTTTTACCCCAAACACTCAGTTTCCTCCCTAGGAGGAATTTTGGTGCCAGCCTCTAAGACACCCTTTCTTGGTACCCCTCACAAAGACTTCTTATGGAGCTACACCCAAGGAGGGACAGCGAAAACCATCCCCAGGAGGGCTCTTGCCAGATAAATGATGCATGCCTCATTTCCATGCATCTGGGGCATGAGTTTGGAGGCCTGGGGGTGCTCTTCACAGGAAGAAAAGACTCAAGGGAGGTGGGGGCAGGGGCCACTCACGCACAGGAGCCCACCACAGCTGAGATCGGTGAAGGGGGCTCTGGTGACCCCAGAGCACCGTGCAGATGTCTTAGAGTAGGAGAGGCACTAGACATATTTTCAGTTGTTCCAGAGGACCATGGGATGGAAATTACAGGGGTGTGGATCTCAGTAGAGAGTAAGAAGCTGCTGTAGACGTAAGCTGTCTGCCTTGAAGACATTCTATTTAAATAGTCAATTCTCAAATGCCAGGCCAGGATGAGGTCCTCCCCAGTTATAGCAAATCAGGTGGCTCAAACCTGTTATTCCAGCACTTTGGGAGACTAAAGTGGGAGGATCACTTGAGGCCAGTACTTTGAGGCCAGCTTGAGCCAGAGTGACACCCCATCTCTACAAAAAATAAAAAAATTAGCCAGGCATGTCTTGACACCCATAGTGCAGTGGATGGCGGGGCCACATGTACTGAGGCTGGTGGATTCCAACTCGGCCTGGGCCAGCTAAACAATGACAACTGCAACAAAAAAATAACTGGGCATTGTGGTGGGCACCTGTAGTCCCAGCTACATGGGAGGCTGAGGCAAGAGAATCACTTAAGCCCAAGAGTTTGAGATTGCTGTGAGCTGTGATGCCACGGCACTCTACCGAGGGTGACATTGTCACAACTGCATAAATGATCAGTTTAATCCTCTATATGACATAGTGAGACTCTGTCTCAAAAGAAAAAAATTCCTCGCCTGTAGTCCCAGCTGCTTGGGAGGCTGAGGCAAGAGAATCGCGTAAGCCCAAGAGTTAGAGGTTGCCGTGAGCCGTGTGACGCCATGGCACTCTACCCGAGGGCGGTATAGTGAGACTCTGTCTCTACAAAAAAAAAAAAAAAAAAAAAATTCCTAAAGCTTGGTGCTCCAGCAACTGAGTGGCATTTACGGTCCCTTCCGGTCATATGGTTTTGCCACATGGGCATAGGGCCCAGGTGGCACAGCCATGCCTCCTCGCATCTTCTCACTCCCCTGCATCCTCTCCCCTAGTTTGGGATGAATGCGCTTCTCCTGTCTGCCTGGTTTGGCCACTTGCGGATCCTCCAGATTCTGGTCAGTTCCGGGGCCAAGATCCACTGTGAGAACAAGGTAAGGCCTCAGGGGCAGGGCAGCCTCCCACCCCCAGCCCTACCCCTCTGTTCCCCCTGCTTCAGGTGCGCAGTCTGCCCCTCTCTGCCCCGGCTTCTACTTGTCCTCTTTGCCAGCCCCCCACCTGTCCCTGATCACTTACTACACAGCTATGTTGGGACAGTCCCCAGCCCTCTGCCTGGCCCCCTTGCAAGAGAGGAATCAAAATGACTTCCTGAGAAGGTAATTGGGAAGATTAAGTGAGAGGGAGGTGGGGGCTCCTCTCCCTTCCTACTGGGCCCTGCCTCCCTTGTGGTCATTGTGGTGGGGAGGAAGGACCAAAGCACCGTTTACCAACCTTGGGACCTTGGACGAGTTACTTTATCACCCTGAGCCTCAGTTTTCCCATTTGGAAATGGGGATGCTGATACTTACCCTAGGAGCTGTAGGGGAACAAGGGCAGTGCTATGTACAGTGCCTGGCTTGGTGCCTGGTACACGTGGGAACCTGCCCCCTTTCCACTGGTGTGCAGTGTGGTTTGAGGGAAGAGAGCCCTAGTGAATCACCTGGAATCCCTCCCCCAGTGTCTCGCCCTTTAGGGTGTCTGTGGCCCTTAGGAAAATGCAAACATTTCTGGGCCAAATGCCATCAGCTAGGAGTTCCCACCAGGGTTCTTGGAGACAATTCAGGGCACCTATGAACTTGGATCAGAAAAAAGTGCATGTTTATTTTCACTAACTTCTATTTGAAAATTTAGAATTTCTTTTAATGATGATGAATATAGATAGCATTAATATCTGTAACTTTGTAACCAATAGAAAGTGTGGTTATTTTTATATCATATTAAGTCTTTGCAGTTATCTTATTAACAAAATACTCCTTACTTTCATACTTTGAAGTAATGGCAGTCATTAGACCCGTCGCCAGATCTTTTTGTTTAATGGATCAATACGGAAGCACATAATGTTACTAGATTGAAAACTAAGTTTTTAATATTTTGATAACTCTATTTTAATATAATGGGTTTCCTTTTATGGTAGATGGAATAATGGCCCCGCTAAAGATGTCTGTATCCTAATCCCTAGAACCAAAAGACATTTGGCAGATGGGATTAAGTTAAGACCTTGAGGTGGGGAGATTATTCTGGATTATTCACAAAGGCCCAGTGTAACCACGGAGTCCTTTTAGGGGACAAAGGGAGGCAGGAGGGACAGAGACGGAGGTGAGATAGAGGAAGTGGAGGTTGGAGTCACGCTGGCCGTGAGCCTCTAGAAGGCCGGCAAATGGATATGTTCCTAGAACTTCCAGAAGAAATGCAGCCCTGCCAACACATTTTAGGCTTTTGTCCTCCCGCATTGTAAGAGAATAAATTTGTGCTGTTTTAATTAAGTTCACCGTAGCTTGTTAAGAGCAGCACTAGGAAACTAATACACCATTGTAAGCCTATGTATTTGATTAAAATTTTTTCCCATATAATTTATTTTTGTATTTAAGTAAACATTGTTCTGAGAAGGGGTCCATAGGCTTTATTTATTTATTTATTATTATTATTTTTATTTAGAGACAGGGTCTCACTTTATCGCCCTCTTTAGAGTGCTGTAGCATCACAGCTCACAGCAACCTCCAACTCCTGGGCTTAGGCGATTCTCTTGCCTCATCCTCCCCAGTAGCTGGGACTACAGGCTCCCACCACAATGCCTGGCTATTTTTGTTGTTGTTGCTGCAGTTTGGCTGGGGCTGTGTTCGAACCCACCACCTTCCGTATATGGGACCAGCACCCTACCTGCTGAGCCACAGGTGTTGCCCTATTTATTTATCTTTTTGAGATAGAGCCTCAAGCTGTTGCCCTGAGTAGATCGCTGTGGCATCACAGCTCATAGCAACCTCCATCTCCTGGGCTTAAGCGATTCTCTTGCCTCAGCCTTCCAAGTAGCTGGGACTACAGGTGGCCTCCACAATGCCCGGCTATTTTTTGGTTGTAGTTGTTGTTGTTTGGCAGGCCCAGACTGGATTCGAACCTGCTAGCTCTGGTCTCTGTGGCTGGCGCCTTAGCTGCTTGAGCTACAGGTGCTGAGCCCACAGGCTTTACTAGATGTCAAAAAGGGCAGTGGCAAATAAGAATCTGCCTTGTGTCATATTAGGATTCTGCTGGCTGTGGTGATAATGCCTGACAGCTCCTAGAGAAGGCTGTCCCTACGTGATGGCTCCAAGCTGCAGTGAGGGGGTGAAGGGCCACCAGGAGGGTGCCCTGTGAAGATGCTCAGGTTCAAGCCCAGAGTCCTTCTGTCTGGTCCTACCTGCCTGGCCTGAGTGACTTTGGACCTCAGTGGCCCTGGGAAATACAGTGGCTATCTTGATGTAATTTGCTCTAAATGCAGAGCTGTGAGTGAGCTTCAGTGTTCTAGAATGAGGGAGGAGGGGTGTATACATATATATGGAGGGTGGGGGTCTGATAATGGACTCTTCTAGTTAAGCATATCCTTTCTGTATTAGCTTTCTGTTTTTGGCAACAAATCTCCTTAAAACTTAGTGATTTAGGGTGGCGCCTGTGGCTCAGTGAGTAGGGCGCCGGCCCCATATGCTGAGGGTGGCGGGTTCAATCCCAGCCCCGGCCAAGCTGCAACCAAAAAATAGCTGGGTGTTGTGGCGGGTGCCTGTAGTCCCAGCTGCTCCGGAGGCTGAGGCAAAAGAATTGCTTACGCCCAAGAGTTAGAGGTTGCTGTGAGCTGTGATGTCATAGCACTCTACCTGAGGGTGGTACAGTGAGACTCTGTCTCTACAAAAAAAAAACAAAAAAAAAACCTTAGTGATTTAAAGTAATGATGATTTATTATTTTTCACAAGTCTGTGGCAGGCTGGGCAGTTCCTCTGGCTTTGCTCGAGCTCCTCTGCCAGGCTGCAGTTGGCAGGTGGGTGGGCTAGGGCTGGCTGGCCCTGGAAGGTTTCACTCTGTAGGGAGTGTTGGAACATCTGGAATGGTGTGGCCAGTTTTTCCAGGGGGCCACTGATCTTCAGGCCAGCCTGGACTTAAGTGGCAGCAAAAGAACAAGAGGGGAACTGGCAAGGTTTCTAGAAGCCAAGGCTGGAAAGTCACCTGCTATCACTTTTGCACATTCTGTTAATTAAAGCTCATCACAGGATCAGCCTAGATTCAAGGGGAGGAGAATAATGGAGTCCTCCTCTGGATGAGAAGAGGGTAGTGCAGTCCTGTGCTATGCTTCGGGTGGGAGCAACAGTCGCAGCCATCTCTGCAAATGATAGAGTTCATTTTGGGGGGAGGTGTCAAATGGTTCTTAATTGAAATATTTTCCTTTGTACTTTTTAACTAGCTGGGCATTCCACTGCATCACTGTTGATGTCATTTATGATGTCATGAGGGTGGCAGCTGTCAACATTGTAGCCCATAGATTGGGCCATCCCCAGGATCTTTTTTTTTTTTTTTTTTTGAGACAGAGTCCCACTATGTCGCCCTTAGTAGAATGCTGTGGCATCACAGCTCACAGCAATCTCAAACTCTTGGGTTTAAGCGATTCTCTTCCCTCAGCCTCCCAAGTAGCTGGCGCCCGCCACAGTGCCTGGCTATTTTTATTGTTGTTGTTGTTGCACTGGTCATTGTTGGTTAGCTGGCCTGGGCTGGGCTTGAACGCGCCAGCCTTTGGTGCATGTGGCTAGCGCCATAACCACTGTGCTACGGGTGCCAAGCCCATCCCCAGGATTTTTTTTTTTAAATTTTTTTTATTGTTGCAGTTTGGCCAGGGTTGGGTTTGAACTCACCATCCTCAGTATATGGGGCTAGCACCCTATTCACCGAGCCACAGGCACTACACCCCCAGGATCTTTTTAATGGTTTCAGAGAATTCTCTGGTTATGGTCAGTGCTGCATCTTCCCGGCAATGTTGACAATCTCATCAAAAGTGATATTTTCGGCTGGGCACGGTGGCTCACACCTATAATCCTAGCACTCTGGAAGGCCAAGGCAGGCGGATTACTTGAGCTCAGGAGTTGGAGACCAGCCTGAGTTAAGAGCAAGACCTCATCTCTAAAAGTAGCCGGGCATTTTGGCAGGTACCTATAGTCCCAGATACTGTGAAGGCTGAGGCAGGAGAATCACTTGAGCCCAAGAGTTTGAGGTTGCTGTGGGCTATGACGCCACGGCACTCAAGCCCAGGGCAACTGAGTTAGACTTTGTCTCAAAAAAAAAAAAATTCTATTTCTGTTGTGTTTAATGTTTTTCTGTTTCTTTCTGTCTCTTGGTGGTTCCTTGAGGGCTTTGATGATGAGGGCAGAGGCAGAAGGCGCCACTCAGTCTGGGCTTGTCTGTTCTGGATGGTCAATTTCACTGTCATTCTCAGACCCTTACAGTCACCGGATGCCTTGGTGATATCATCACCAACCTTCTTCTTCTTTTTTTTTTTTTTTGAGACAAACCCAGGGGGCCAATCTTGGGGGCCAGGTCAGACGTGACACCAACTTTGCCAACAGTGCACCTCAGGTACACAACGTTGGTCAAACTTAGGTGCATGGTGGAGGTGTCAGATGAACCCGGATTCAGGTTGACTGAAGACAGTAGCACCTTGACCTCCTCCCACCCTTCCTTTCAATCTCTTATTCAAGGTATTCCTGAAGGGATTCCTTTCACCTTTAGATGCCACCGTTACAGTCTATTTCTGCTACTGCCCTGAAGCTTTCCCTTTACCCTGCTGTTTACCTATCTCTCCCTCCCCAAGCATTGGTGATATTTAAATTTTTACTGAACTATAGAGCATTTTTTTTTCAGACAGAGTCTCACTATGTCACCCTGGGTAGAGTGCTGTGGCGTCACAGCTCACAGCAACCTCAAACTCTTAGGCTTAAGCAATTCTCTTGCCTCAGCCTGCCAGGTAGCTGGGACTACAGGCGCCCGCCACAACGCCTGGCTATTTTCTTTTTTTTTTTTTTCTGTTAAAGCAGAAATTTATTAAAATCCATTTATATAGTGTTTTATAGACAAAAAAATGTAAAGTCCTCAACATTCAGGCAATTGTCTCTTTCCAGAAGTGCTTCATGAAATGATGGATTTCTTTACCCTCCCCCCAATAAGATACTTCTGTTTATGCTCCTGAAAATGATGCATATTTAATTATACCACCTTCCTAGGAAGAATCCCTTTGAGGTCCCAAAACTTCTGCAGATAATCAAGCGATACTAGCAGAGAACCTTCTCCAAAATGCAATGCCTCATGACAGAGCTGTAGTGCAAGAGGTACATGATGGTGGCTCTTCAGAGGAGTGTGTGCACACCTAGCATGTGAGCCACGAGGAAAGCTCAAGGGCCCAGCTGGCCCCCTAGCTGCAGAGCGTGGCCAGCCGGGACTGCATGGCCTCCAGAGCCTCTTCTTCCTCCTCATCCTCTGAGGCGGCCATTGCTCCTACAGGTACAGTCTCTGGAAGGGCATCAGTCACTTTATTGGGTGCCTTGCCCAACGCCTCTGCTGTACTTTCAAACAGAATTTTGTCACTTTCCATTTCTGCTGCTTCCTCCATTTCTCCTGATCATCCGTGCTTTCAAAAGTGTCCTCTAACATCTCCTGCATGATCCCAGCCTTCATCATGTCTTTGGGTAGTTCCCGCATGGTGGCCTGGATTTCTGGGATCTTCACAAGACTTCGTATAGTCTTCACCACTTCTGTGCTCTTCTGCAGGGAGCCAGCCACTCGCAGAACCGCAAGTGGATTCTTCATACCCATAAGCACCGAGTTCACGTGCGCTGTGGATGCATAGAGTTTGCTCACAGCCTTCCTTGACCTGATCATCTCCTTGGCCAAAACTACACAGACATCCTTCCGGCCCTTCTTGGCAGCATCTTTCACAGATCGTTTCACTTTTTCTTCTTCTCTTTGGCTATCTCTTATTTGCCTGTCAACAACTCTCATTTCCTTTCTTATCTTCAATGGCCATTCATTGACCAGCTCTTTGGGAGGCTTCTCCTGGGTTTTTCCAAACAGCCCCATGACGAACTAAACTCGTATGGCCCCTTCTGGCTTTCCATTCCCTGCCCTGGCTATTTTCTTGTTGCATTTGTCATTGATGTGTAGCTGGCCGGGGGCTGGGCTCGAACCTGCCAGCCTCAGTGCATGTGGCTGGCGCTGTAACCACTGTGCTATGGGCACTGAGCCTGTCTGCTGTTTTTCTCATGATTAGTTTGGGGTTATGGATTTGGGAAGAATTCCACAGAGGGAAGTGCCCATCTCATCCCTTATATCAGAGGGTATATAATAACAACACGAATGCACACATCTAAACTTTATGCTTCCTGAGATTGGGCCACTGGCAAGATACAAAACATTGTTCTATTGATTTTTTTTTTTTTTTGTAGAGACAGAGTCTCACTTTATGGCCCTCAGTAGAGTGCCGTGGCCTCACACAGCTCACAGCAACCTCCAACTCCTGGGCTTGAGCGATTCTCTTGCCTCAGCCTCCCGAGTAGCTGGGACTACAGGCGCCCGCCACAACGCCCGGCTATTTTTTGGTTGCAGTTTGGCCGGGGCCGGGTTTGAACCCGCCACCCTCGGTATATGGGGCCGGCGCCTTACCGACTGAGCCACAGGCGCCGCCCTGTTCTATTGATTTTTTTGTTGTAGTTGTATTGATTTTTGTGACCTATTGATGGGTTACAATCTGCTACTTGGAAAACAGTGCTTCATATAATCTGACCTTAATGCAAGGTGGAGGTACATACTCTGAGCTATAAACGTAGGCTTTGTAAGCCTCCCTCCTTTAGTCATTGCTTCTAAACTCAGGAAAGCTTCTTCCTGTTTACCCCACACCTCCAACCCAGGCCACCTCCCTCTAGTCCCTGCAGATCACCTCTGACCTCAGTCCTCTTTGGAAGGTTAGGAGGTTACCTCTTAGAGTATACATTGGGCACTTAGTCACCTGTGTTTATTAACCGCTGTATCAAGTGAGGCAGATAGATGCCCAAAACCTTCTGAATTTTTCTGTGGGTATGATCTAGGGACTGCTAGTGCTATATGACCTTACCTTACATGTTTGAATCTTTTTTCAGTTTATAAAATACTTTGGTTTATAAACTGGTCCTCTCAGTCACCAACTGAGATGGTCGATTGAGGATTATTATCCTAATGAGAAACATAAGTGAAAACGGAGGCTCAGCGAGGTGGAGGTGACTGGCCCACAACCATAAGCTGATGAGTGCCAGAGCTGGGATTTGAACTCTGGCATCCCGACTCCCATCAGCCCCTCTGAAGCAGAGTGTGCACCAAAGTCGGTTATCCTGGGGACCCATTCATCACTGACAGCGTTGTTTTTATGGCAAGCTGTTCTCTGGCTCCCAAACACTTGCCACCTGGAAGACAGGCAGTGTGTGAGAAGGGCTTCCCTTCACAGATTGCAGGAACCATCCTGGGCTTGTTTGCAGGATGGCCTGACCTTACTGCACTGTGCAGCCCAAAAAGGCCACGTGCCAGTGTTGGAGTTCATAATGGAGGACCTGGAGGATGTGAACCTGGACCACACAGACAAGGTGAGAGTGCCTCGGGGCTACTTGTCCTTCTCTGGGCCGGGGTCTCCTTGGGCCAGTCTGGCCCACTGGCTTGCCACGCTCCTTGAGAGCATCCTTTGATCTGTGGACAGAGAGTTCCTGCCTGGGTCCGCTGGTCTGGAAGAAGTGTGGGGCTACAGATGAGCAGAATGTAAGCGTAACTCCTTGCCTCAGAGAGGCCCTTAAATGGGTTAGAGAAGGGAGCCACTGCTTTTTGCTTCCTGGAGGGTGGCAGTTGGTGAATGAATTGGATTTGTGGGTAAGATTGGATATCAGGAGTGGGCGACCAAATGGAGCAGAGAGCCTTTCTAGAGCCTTTCTAGAGCTTTAGAAGTGGAGAAGGTCTCTAGTGTGAGTGCTGGTGGACCAGAATCTTGGGTGGGAAAGCCTGGAGGTTCCTGGGGGGCCATCTCAGGATCCTGAGCCCCAGCCTTGGGAATTTGTTTTTTAGTGGGCAGCAGGAAGGCACCTAAGGATCTGAGTGGGGAGGAACCTCCCAACAAATGACTCTTGTTGGAAAATTGGGTCTGGCCTTCCAGGCAGGTTGTATGGGGCAAGGGAAAGAGAGAAAAGAATCTCCGGGGAAGGAGGGGCCACTGCAATGCCAGAGTGGCAGGTGAAACAAAGGCAGGTGGACAGAGCGGGGGTGCCCACTGACTGGGGAAGGAAGGCTCACGCTCCTTCTCCTCCCTGCCAGCTGGGAAGGACTGCATTTCACAGGGCAGCTGAGCATGGGCAGCTGGATGCTCTGGACTTCCTCATGGGCTCTGGCTGTGACCACAGTGTCAAAGACAAGGTACTGTCCCCTGAGACCTGGGCTCCTGACCAGGGTACAACAAATCCCTACTACCTTCCAGGCTCTGGGTCCTCACCTGTGCCTACTTCTGACTCCCATGGTGCTGGAGGGGCAGAGGCCCAAAGATCAGAGTGTGTCTTACGTCCATCTGGTAGGCCTTTTACCAGCACATGTTATGGGCCTGCCCTGTGCTGTGTATGGGTTGGTGGCATAAAGATGCCCAAGACATAGTTTCTCACTACAGGAACTCAGCACCACAGTCCTAGTTGAGAGCTGTGATCCAGGATGGCAGATCTGGTTGGTTGGTGGTGCTGCCTGGTGTGGGTTGGACAGGACTGTGGTCCACTGGGGTCTTCTGTTGTTAGAGGAAGGTAGCCACATATCCACTGGTCATTTGCCTTCTTTGTGATTCAGTGATCCGCTGTGTATATGGTGAAAGTAGGATGGGAACACCGAGGAGGAAGCTGGCTATTCGGGGTGGAGAGCTTGTGAGCAGGATTTTGCCAATCTGAGAAAGAATGAGAGTTCAGAAGAGACCCTGCAAATGACTCTTATAAATAGACTGTTGTAAATGATCAGGCAAAATATGTTATAGCAAATTGTAAATGATGCTTCCAACAAAGGGATGAGCTCCATATTAATCTGTTGAGCAAGGTGCTTGGCCTGGGTAAGGGAGTTCTGTTTATATTGTTGACACAGAGAGCTCATGGACAAGGATCCTAGAAGGAGTCTTTATCAAAGTCCAGTTCAACCTTCTTATTTTGCAGCTATAGAAACTGAGGCCCAGAGAGGGGGATGCTGTAGCCAGGGTCACACAGCAAGACAAAGGTAGACCTGGGTTTGAAACCAGCATCCTGATGCGTAACCCTGTGCCTTCTCTCCTCAGCAGGTTGCCTCCCGGGGCACTGACCTCTGTGGGGTCTGGTTGAGTCTGTCCACACTCATCCTTTTGTGATGAAAAGGCTGTATCAGGGCCTAAGACTCAGGTCAGGTTGGGCTTCTTTCATTCAGGAAACATGGGCTGAGTAGGTCCTGCCCTGTGCCAGGCATTGGGTGTTCAGAGAGGGGAAAGGACAACCCCCCAGGACAGGCTTATGCAGGAGGCAAAAATGGCCTAAAGGCCAAGAGAGCAGGAGCACCAAAAGCAGAGAAGGAGAAAATCTGGCTTCGATGAATTTGTCCAGAACTTTGCAACTAGAAATTGTGCAGAGAAGATTTTAAAATGGCATTACCTGGCTGGGTGCAGTGGCTCACACCTGTAATCCTAGCACTCTGGGAGGCCGAGGCAGGAGGATCCCTTGAGCTCAGGAGTTCAAGACCAGCCTGAGCAAGAGCGAGGCTCCATCTCTACTAAAAATAGAAAAACTAGCCGGGCATTGTGGTGGGCACCTGTAGTTCTAGGTTCTGAGGAGGTTGAGGCAGGAGGATTGCTTGAGGCCAGGAATTTGAGGCTTCTGTGCTTTATGACACCATGGTACTCTACCTAGGGTGACAGAGTAAGACTCTGTCTCAGAAAAAAAAATTTTTATCCCTGTTAAGTTTTGTGTTTTGGGGTTAGCAGTGTTTTCTTTCTTTTTTTTTTTTTTTCTTTGGCCGGGGCTGGGCCTGAACCCACCACCTCCGGCATATGGGACCGGCGCCCTACTCCTTAAGCCACAGGCGCCGCCCTTTTTTTTTTTCTTTTCTTTTTTTTTATTAAATCATAGCTGTGTACATTAATGTGATCATGGGGCACCATACCCTGGTTTCATAGACCGTTTGACACATTTTCATCACACTGGTTAACATAGCCTTCCTGGCATTTTCTTAGTTACTGTGTTAAGACATTTACATTTCACATTTACTAAGTTTCACATACACCCTTGTAAGATGCACCGCAGGTTTAATCCCACCAATGCCCCTCCCTCTACTCCCCTCCCCCCTCCCTCCCCTTCCTTTCCCCCTTCCCCCTATTCTTAGGTTATAACTGGGTTATAGCTTTCATGTGAAAACCCTAAATTAGTTTCATAGTAGGGCTGAGTACATTGGGTACTTTTTCTTCCATTCTTGAGATACTTTACTAAGAAGAATATGTTCCAGCTCCATCCATGAGCAGTGTTTTCATTTTGAATTTCGTCTGGGCACAGTAAGTTTTCAAGGCCTGCTAGGGAAGACAGACCTGTCAGAGCCAATGACAAGATGGGTATCTCACGCGCGCTGTAATGAACCGAAGGGAGGTATTGAGAGCCCCGAGAAAGTCATTAATCCCACTTGGAAAGGTGACCGTTGCTGTCAAGGCCTCACAGAGGTAGAGATGTTGGGCATCCCCATGGGTAGAGGGGAGATGGCACCAGGTCCAAGACCAAGGCTGCTTTCTTCCCAGCTCTCCTGTCTCTGAGCCCCCTGCCCTGCCCCAGGAAAGTGTGTTAGGTGTCTCTGCTTGCCACCTGCAGCTTCAAATGGCAGGATGTGCATATTCATAACCCAGTAGAAGAAGAAAGCCCCACAGCTGGCTGGTCTTTATGCCTTGCTAACGGCGGGGGCACATGTCAGAAATCCTTCACACAATCCTCCCAGTTCACGCTCCCTTGTGTCTCTTTGAACACAAAGACTTCACACCATGGCTGCTTTTCCCACACTGAGCTTGCTGAGCCTTGCTAGGCTGCTGCCTGTCAGCAGAGAGGGTTGGGGAGGAGTAGAACAAACAAAACTGTATGTATTAATATACCAGTGTCATGCTCGTATAGGAAATTTAAGTGTTTCATCTCTGGTGCCTCGCGATAGTGCTAGCTGCTTTATTTATGTGTAGGTTGGTGATTGAGGGTGGGCGTGTTTCTAACTACTCTAAACATTGCTTTGGCTTTAACATGTGTTCACATCTTCACAGAACTCTAAAGATCTGTGCTCAATGTGATTGTCTTGATCCTCTCCTTTATTTTTTATTGTTTATTTATATTTAGAGACAGTCTCATTCTGTCACTCAGGCTGGAGTGCAGGGGCACGATCATAGCTCACTGCAGCCTTGAACTCCTAGGCTTGGGCCATCCTCCTGCCTCAGCCTCCCGAGTATCTGAGAGTACAGACACATACCACCGCTCCTGGCTATTTTAAAATTTTTTGTAGAGATATAGTCTCTCTGTGATGCTTTAAGCTGGTCTCAATCTCTTGGCCTCAGATGATCTTCCTGCCTTGGCCTCCCAAAGTGCTGGGATTACAGGTGGGAGCCACTGCACCTGGCCTGATCCTTACCTTAAGAAGGTATTGAGACAGGCCAGGGTGAAGGGAAGAGCTTGAATCATGCATCATTCAGCTGGACTATGTCCCAGGTGTCTTCTGGTGAGATGAATAGCCAAAGCTGGATCTTTCCTTCTGGATGCTTTTGTGGGTTCTGGAGGTGCTTGCCCTGGCCTCCATCTGTGCTGCTTCTTTAGGGACATACCTTTCTTTGGCCACTTCCAGCTGCCTTCCCTTTCCCTTCTAGGGACTGCCTTGACGCGGTCTGCAGTGAGACCCCTTTGAAGGAAAACCCCAAGCAGGCTCTCCTCAGCAGGGGCAAATTCTAATACAAAGAACAGGGTGCTCTCCCCAGTGCAGCCACTTCTCTTGGCCCTGTCACTGTCACCTTTAGACTTTCCAAGCATGAGGCACCTACCCGTCCTCTGGCTTCCAAGGGACACAGGTCAAGCTCTTCACACAATCCTTAGTTATTGTGTTAAGACATTCACATTTCATACTTGTCATATTATTGACTCCCTGGACCAGTATCTACTGAGTGTCTTCCATGTGCCCCAGACCCTATTCTAGGAACTTGGGGAGACTTCAGAGAACAGAATAGATGGACAGCTCTGCCCTGGTGGCACTTACACTCTAGCAAGAGGAGTCAGATACAAAAACCAGCACAGCGTACACTCAGGGGTGGAGAGTGTTAGCAGATGGCCAGTGGGGAAGGGAAGGAAAAGCAGGGCAGGAGAAAGGGCTCCAGAAGACAGGGATGTGCTCAGGGAAGGTCACCCCTTTTTATGAAAAGCCAGGAGACTTGAAGCTGGCAGGTGACTGAGGCAACTGCTGCCTGGAAACAGCCTGAGCTCCGAGGAGCCTCTGGAGCCCTGAGCAGCAAGTGGGGATCAGCCTGGGGGCCCCAGGCAGGGCTGGCTTTAGATGGGTGCATGTAAAATGGTTTTGTTTTATTTTTAAGCAATGTGTCTGCCTTGAAGTGTTGGGGAAAACAGACCAGGGTTTGCCCTTGAACGTGCCCCTGGGTGTTGCTGTGGCACAGGTCTCTGGGACAGGGTGACATTGACCCAGCATGCAGGGCTTCAGCTTGTCACAGACTTGCTCTGTGGCCTTGGACACGTCACTTTCCCTCTCTGGGCCTCAGCTTCTCTGTCTATAAAATAAAGGGCAGCTCCAATGGGCCTTCAGCGACTGTGAGGGTCTGATTCTGGGGCTCTGGGACCTGCTGGCCCTTCAGGAGACCTTCTCCCTGCAGGAGGGGAACACAGCTCTTCACCTGGCTGCTGGCCGGGGCCACGTGGCTGTGCTGCAGCAACTGGTGGACATCGGGCTGGAGCTGGAGGAGCAGAATGCAGTGAGTCGCCATCTGGGGAATGCAGAGATGAGCAACACTCTTGCCCCCTGCCTTCGAGGAAGCCTTAGCCCCCGGTACAAGGTGACGCCAGGAAACTATGCTCGGACTGACAGCCCACTGTCAGAAGGATGAGCAGTGGCACAGCACTACAGGCTTAGTGGGGCGCTAGGCACAATGGAGCAGCAAGAAGGGGGACCCGGAGTGTGTGTTCAAAGAGGGGAGGCGTTGCCACGGCCAGGGTAGTCAGGGAAGCATGCTGGCGTAGGAAGGAATAGACGGGGAGGGCCGAGATGGCCTGACAGAGACAGGGAGCAGGGAGTGACTGTACGTATATGCATACCACAAAGCAAGGACGTCAGGGGACCACAGCCAGGCAGGTTTCTTGTCCTCTGTAGCAGGGCAGTGGAGAGTTCAAGAAGCCCTGACGCCATGGCATACAGGGTGTCCTCTCACTGTGGGGCGGGGGTCACCTCACTCAGCCTCCCGCCATCCTCAGACCTCTCCCTGTGTGTTGCAGGAAGGCCTGACCGCCCTCCACGCGGCTGCTGAAGGGACCCACCTTGACTGTGTTCAGCTCCTCCTCAGGGCTGGGAGCGACGTGAATGCCCTCACCCAGGTAGCCAGGCCTCCCGGACTGCAGTCTACCCTAGGCTGCTTAGCCATGACTGTGCCAACAGCAACGGCCATAGTCATTCCTGACTTTGAGGCAGCAGGCCAGGTCCTGATCTTGGCTTCTCCGCTGCTGGTCTGTGACCTTAGGCAAGTTACTTAACCTCTCTGTGCCTTGTTTTCTGACTATAAAATGGGATGATAGGTGATTACTTCCTTATATTTCTGTGAGAATCAAATACCTAGCATAGTACTCTCCTATTGTTGGGCTCCTCATAATTCACAAAGCCCCTTTGTAACTATTACCTCAGAAAAATGTTGCCCATTTTATAGATTAGAAAACTGAAGCTGAGAGAGAGGATTTTCTCAGGGTCACAAGCTAGTAAGAAGCAAAGCTTGTGACTCAAAAGCCTATTCCCCTGACTCTAGAGCTCCTGCCCCACCATGGGCTTGTCCTCTGACCTGGAGGCCCAGCTTTGTGTGGCCACACAGCCTGCAGAGCGGGGGCCTGGGCGTGCTTTACTTCTGCCAGTGGAAATTCTTTTCCATGACCTAGAAAGGGGTGTGTGGCCTTTCTTTAGGTAAACAGATGGCATTTTTGTTTTGCTTTTTATTTTTAAATCAGTGACAAATAACTTTTTTTTTGGCTGGTTGAATGGTCTGGAATTCTCTCTTTTTTCCAAATGTTAATAATATAGCAAAAAAAATATTAATAATAAATAATGAAATATAAGTAATAATAGCAAAAATATATGTGTAGTTAATAAACAGAGGAATTACAATGGTGTGCTAAAACATACTTATTTTGCTTCAGCTGGGAATGTCTCAAAGGATCTAGTTCTCATGAATTCTCCCAGGAGCTGCTGCTCTTCCCCTTCCCAGAGTAGCCTGAGCCGATGTCTGAAAATGGTTTGCTATTCTCTTGATCAAGAAAATCCCACAAAATCATTTAGACCAAGAGGTCTAAATCTTTGTGCTTGCTTTAGGAACACTGTGAAACTGTGAAACTGGATATGCTATGCATATCCAAAAAGCCACCAAGTATCTGAAAGATGTCACTTTACCAAAGTGATGTGTGCCATTCTGTCCATATCGTGGTAGAGATGGTAGGTGTGCTCAGGCCAAACAGTGGGGCTGGACACGGGGTCAGTGGCCCAAAAAGAATACTGATTTTTTTATTAATATATAATAATTGTACATATTTATGGGGTCCATATAATATTTTATGTACACATACAATGTATTGATCAAATCAGAGTAATTAAGACATCATCACCTCAAACATTTATCATTTCTTCATGTTGGGAATATTCCAAGTCTTGTCTTCTGGCTACTTGGAAATACACACTGTAATCACCCTACTGTGCCATTGAACACTAGAACTTAGTCTTTCTACTTAACTGTGCTTTCGTACCTATAAATCAACCTCTCTTCGTCCCTCTCAACCCGCTCCACCAAGAGTGCTGAATTTTCACTACACATGCTTAGAAATGTAGGGAGTAATCCTGAATATAGGGTTTTGATGCAGATTATCAGGTCACTGAGCACATTGTGGTGAACAAGGCACCCCAGATGCCTCACACAGCTAGCTCATGGAGAGATGAACCCAGACATGAGCCCCCCACTCTCCATGGATGTGGTCCTTACTGAATAGGAATTGTACCTACACAGGAAAGGAGGTTGCACAGAAGAAAATGATACCCTGGAAGAGATAGAGGAAACAAAAACTGATGGTCCCAGAACAAACTCAGTTATAAAATAAATGCAGATAAAGGTAAAAATAATTATTTAATGTAAAAGAAGGTACTCAGTGAGAGACAGAAGACTAAAAAAGAGATGTACAGAAAATAAATAGCAAAATGGCAAATGTAAATTCAATAATAATATCAATGTTAAATGGGAATGATGCTTTATAACCACCAAAGACTTAATTTGTAGAACTCTCCTGAGGAGTATGGGAGCTACTACCCCTGGAGAGTGGAGGGACAGGGAGGTCCAGAGAGAGGGCCCAGCCAGTGTCCTACCATTGGCATGGTGTTGCACTTTGGTCACCAAGCCCTTTCTCTGTGCCCGGCACAGTGCTGCATTCTGAAAGGGAGGGCAAAAGAAGTAAGATGACATGGCCATCTCCCCCCCAGTAGCAGTTAGGAATCCAGAGACTGGGGAAGCTTAGTCCAGCTGGATGGCCACTGGGGGCATTGGCTTGAGGTTTCTGGAAGAGGCCACCTTCTGTTCCCATATTCCCACCCACCCCTCCCAGAATGTCAGGTGGCAGTTCTCTGAGGAGGGGACAAGCCCACAGTGATCACATTTCCCACAGGGAGGTGGACTGAGTCTCACTCCCCCCATGCCCTTGTTTAGTGGGGACTTTGGTAGAGTGGCCAGCTTGGCCTGGTCTGCTCCATACTGTCCTGACTTTGAAGCTAAAAATTCAAGGCCCCAGGGACACTTCAGTCCTGGGCAGACTAGGACAGCTGGTCACCCTCGTGGGGCCTGCCTGGGATACATCCTCTGTGCAGTGATGGTTGAGCCAGGCCAGGCTCTGAATAAGGAGTGCACTTTGCAGGCCACCCGAGATCAGCTCCATTCCTGCCCTGCCAGGCTCCTGCTTGGCAGTGCTGAGACCAGCCTGTGCCAGGCAGTGCATGCCAGGTGGGGTTTGTCCTGTATTGGCAAATCTTATTTGCCTTCCTCTTTGTAAACCATCTCCTCGGAGTCTGTAATCTGCATGTCTTTACCAGCCTAGGAATTTGGCAGGTTTTGGTCCACATTCTGGAGTTTGTGATGAAGGTGAGGAAGAGGCAGAGACCATACTGAGTTCCTTTCACTAATTACCAGGCTTGAGCAGGCTGTTGATTTCTCTAGCTTCAGCGTTTAATGGGGGATAATAATGGTCCCAGGGGGGTTGTGAAACTCAAATGGGAAAATGATCCCAAAGTGCTTTGTAAATGACACTAGGAGGGTCTTTGTGACCTCAAATTGCTGCCTGTTTCTCTCTAGAAAAAGCTGAGCTGTCTCCACTATGCGGTCCTCGGTGGCTCTGAGGACCTGTGTCGGGCCCTCATCCTCGCAGGCGGCTGCACCAACGTGGCGAATCATGTAAGTGTGGGGCCCTGATTGAAGGGCATCCCTACTGCAAAATCAAAGCACTTGGGGGTAGGGCAACAGGAACTTCCAGCCCTTCATGTCGGCTAGGGGCCAGGACCAGGGGAGCAGGCCAGGAGATGAGTGGATATTATCAATGTCCACATCGTGGTGCAATATTGTACTGTTGTTTTCGTTATGGAATCACCACTGGGAAAATTGGGTAAAGGATACAGTAGGTCTCTCTAGTGTAAATAAATAAAATTATTTTATTATTTATTTATTTATGACAGAGTCTTGCTCCGTTGCCCCAGCTAGTGTGCAATAGTGACATCATAGCTCATTGTAACTTCAAACTCCTAGACTCAAGTGATCTTCCTGCCTCAACCTCCTGAGTAGCTGGGACTGTATAGGTGGGCATCAACACACCCAGCTAGTTTTTGTCTTTTTTTTTTTTTTTTTCTGTAGAGACAGAGTCTCACTGTACCGCCCTCGGGTAGAGGGACATGATGTCACATGGCTCACAGCAACCTCTAACTCTTGGGCTTAAGCGATTCTCTTGTCTCAGCCTCCTGAGTAGCTGGGACTACAGGTGCCCATCACGCCTGTGGCTCAGTGAGTAGGGCGCTGGCCCCATATACTGAGGGTGGCGGGTTCAAACCCAGCCCCAGCCCAACTACAACAAAAAAAAATGTTTTTGTCTTTTTGGTCTCATCTTTGGCTCAGGCTGATCTGGAACTCCTGACCTCAAGCTATTCACCCACGTTGGCCTCATGGAGTGCTAGGATTACAGGTGTGAGCCACCGTGCCCAGCCTAGATCTCTCAATTATTTCTTAACTTCAGGTGAATCTATAATTATCTCAAAATAAAAATTTAAATTAAAAAAGGTCTTGCTGGTATATACATTACAAAACCTCTGGAAGGGCGCACATAGGCAGTAGCAGTGGCTGGGGAGTGGGGAGAAGAGAGCAGATGGGTGAGAGGAGAGAAGATGACGTTTCACTAGGTACCTTTGGTTTTCTTGGTTCCTTTGGTTTTTATACATAAAATTTAAAACACTTAAAAGCAATACTTGCTCTCTTACCATTTCCCTTTCCCACCACATTCTCCCAAACCTCTAGGAAGACTGAGGTCACATCCAGCATATTTGGCTATTATGTCTCCACAGCTGCTGCTTCCTGGAAAGCTGCCATTATTGCCCTTGGGGGTCTCAAGGGTCATCAGCCTGATGCACTGAGCCCGATTCCCCACCTCAGCCTAGTCACTGTCATAGCCAGCCTTCCCTTGGCCTGATGTTATTTATTTATTTATTTTTTGGCCGGGGCTGGGTCTGAACCCGCCACCTCCAGCACATGGGGCCGGCAGCCTACCCCTTTGAGCCACAGGTGCCACCTGAAGAGGGGTTCTTTTTCTTTCTTTCTTTTTTTTTTTTTTTTTGGCTGGGGCCAGGTTTGAACCTGCCACCTCCGATATATGGGGCCGGGGCTCCTTTGAGCCACAGGTGCTGCCCCCCTTGGCCTGATTTTGATCTCACATTTATCTGGCACTGATCTGAGGACACTGATAAAATTCTATGGCAGTTTTACCTGGGTTTTAAAGTTATTTCTAGAAATGTTTCCAAAAACTTTTGGGCATTTATTTGGCATTTCGTTTTGGGGTCTCATTAAGGATGTAAATAACAGAAAATGGTTATCTTTATACAGGGAGTCCCCAGGTTATGAATGAGATAGGCTCTGAAGGTTTGTTCTTTAAGTTGAATTTGTTTGTAAGTTGGAACAGGTGCACTTACCTATTACATGTAATAACCTCTGTTCATAAGTGCCGGTCATCTATTAGTCAGATGTTTATAACTTGGGAATTTACTATAATAGCCCCCATTCATAAATGTAAATTGTATGTTAAGTTGGATGCTTGTAACTTGGGGACTGCCTGTAATATTTGATCATTTCACTAGGAACATGATGTCTTGCCATTTCTTCATGTTTTTTTTTTTTTTTTTTTTTTTGAGACAGAGCCTCAAGCTGTCACCCTGGGTAGAGTGCTGTGGCATCATAACTCACAGCAACCTTGAACTCCTGGGCTCAAGCGATTCTCCTACCTCAGCCTTCCAAGTAGCTGGGACTACAGGCGCCCGCCACAATGCCCGGCTATTTTTTGGTTACAGCTGTCATTGTTTGGCGGGCCTGGGCTGGATTTGAACCCGCCAGCTCAGGTGTATGTGGCTGGTGCCTTAGTGGCTTGAGCCACAGGCGCCGAGCCATATGTGTTTTTTTATATCCCTCAGTGATGTTATACAGCTTTTGTTTTGCCTTTGATCCATTTCTAGTTATACTTTTTGGATATACTGTTTATTTTTTGGCTGTCATTGTGATTAGAATATATATTTAAAATTATATGTCATGGCTGGGCATGGTGGTATATGCCTGTAGTCTGACCTACTTGGGAGGCTGAGATAGGAGGATCACTTGAGCCTTGGAGTTTGAGGCTGCAGTGAGCTATGTCATGCCGCTACACTACAGCCTGGGTGACAGAATGAGACTCTGTCTCAAAAAAAAAAAAAATGGCTAGTCACAGTGGCTCACATTTGTAATCTCAGCACTTTGGGAAGCTGAGGTAAGAAGATGGCTTGAGGCCAGGAGTTCAAGACTAGCCTGGGCAAGAGTGAGACCCCCCGTCTCTACAAAAAATAGGAAAATTTGCCAGACTGTGATGATGCCACTCCACTCTAGCCCAGATAACAGAGCAAGACCCTGTCTCAAAAAAAAAAAAACAAAAAATTATGGGCAGCGCCTGTGGCTCAGTGAGTAGGGCGCCAGCCCTGTATACTGAGGGTGGCGGGTTCATACCTGGCGCTGGCTAAAACTGCAACAAAAAGCTAGCCAGGCGTTGTGGTGGGTGCCTGTAGTCCCAGCTACTTGGGAGGGTGAGGCAAGAGAATCGCCTAAGCCCAAGAGCTGGAGGTTGCTGTGAGCTGTGATGTCACAGCACTCTACTGAGTGCGACAAAGTGAGACTCTGTCTCTGAAAAAAAAAAATTAAATGTCATTTCTTGTAGGCATTCTATATAGGAATGCTACTTTTATCTTCTATATGACTTTCTTTTACTAGGGTTTTTTGTGGGGCAGGATGTCTTAGTCATTATGTGTTGCTATAACTTAATGCTACAGGTTGGGTAATTTATAAAGAATAGATATTTATTTATTCTGGAGGCTGTGAAGTCCAAGAGCATGGCACCAGCATCTGGTGAGGGCCTTCCTTTTATACCTCAATATGTGAGTGTGTTTTTCCACAATAAGCATTGAGCTCTCCCATTTCATTATTGGCTTGGTACTGATCCACAGATGATATATGTGTGTCACTATATCATCTAGAGAGGGGAATGCTGTGCCAGTATCTCCACTTTGTCATTTAGTCCAAGGGCCACAGAAGAACATTGGGGATAGTGTCTTCCATCCTTGAGAGGGAGTTAGACTGGGAGTGGGATCTCTTTTCTGATCTCATCTGGCTCTCTCATTCATTCATTTCCTATGTAGGTATCAGAGGTGGGAAGGTATAGAGTGAATAGTAAGTCTAAAAGGACACAGTTCCTATTAGTTATGTGTCCTTGGGCAGGTTGCTTTTCTGAACCTCAGTGTTTCTGTTGGTAAGATGAAGATACTAATCAGAATACCAGGGCCAGGTGTGGTGGCTCATGCCTTTAATCCTGGCACTCTGGGAGCCCAAGGTGGGTAGATTGCTTAAGCTCAGGAGTTGAAGACCAGCCTGAGCAAGAATGAGACCTCATCTTTACTAAAAAAAAAAAAAAAAAATTGTAAAAAACAAACAAACAAAAAACTAGCCAGGCACCTATAGTCCCAGCTACTCAGGAGATAAGGCAAAAGGATTACTTAAGCCCAAGAGTTGAGGTTGCTGTGAGCGATGACACCATGGCACTCTAGCCAGGGTGACAGTGAGACTCTATCCCCACCCCCACCCCCCAAAAAGAATACTAACCTATATACTTCCTAGGTTGAGGTATGTGGATTAAATGAGAAAGCAGGGAATCTAAGGTGTTGGTGCTAGAAGGGAACTTGGCAAACATCACTTGCTAAATGAAGAGTAGCGGAGGAAGGGAAATGACTTGCCCAAGGCCACACAGAGTGAGCTCCTGACATAGCAGGGTTTCACACTTGGGTCTTAAGACCTCCAGCCACTTTCAGGATCAGTTTTGGGCTCCAGGAATTCAGGCTTTGGGACTGTAAATGAACCAAACCCATCCATGTTGTCCAAGAAGCTAGAAAAGCCAAACCCAGAAGCACTCTACCCCTCCCTGGTCCCAGCCCCCAGCAGAGCCTGCAGTGGGGTAGTTCTGGGAGGGACCTATCAGTTGATCTTGTGTCTCCCCTCACAGCAGGGCACTTCTCCTCTGCACCTTGCTGTGAGGCACAACTTTCCTGCCTTGGTCCAGCTCTTCATCAATGCCCGCAGTGACTTGGATGCCACTGACAATGTAAGTGGCTGCAGAAATCTTCTGGGCCCCAGGGAGCCTCTGGGCACCCTCCCAGGCTGGCAGGGTTTGTCTGTGGTCCTCTCAGCATGGCCTAGAGTCAAGGAAAAGCTTTTTTAGCCTTAAAAAAAATTTTTTTTGAATATTTGTTGAAGGTAACATCCTTTTAATAGCTTTACTCAAATAAATTTTATTTTGAACTTTATTCAAAACAAATGTTCATTTTGAACTTTATCCAAAACATTTTGAACATTTTGGTTGTTCCCAAGGTTTTGCCGTGATATATATATATAACACTGCAGTGAACATTTTCCTATGTTCATCCTTTTCATTGCTTTTTTCCTTTAAGGAAAATTCCCAGGGCAAGAGTGACTGGGGCAGTCTTGTGTAATAGGAGTGCTCCGAGTCCTGAAACTGATCAATAAGGAGCTCTTTTAACACATTAACTGCTATGTGAGCTGTATATAACTAGCTGGTTTTGAGCCCAGGGCCTTGTGAAGCATATATAATTCACAAGTCTCTTGACCTATCTTAACCTAATAGAACACTGTGGCCCCAAGGAAAAAGACTTTTTTCTAGTGTAGTAGTCAGTTATTAAATTTCATTTCCATAATCTACCCCCAACCACGTAATACCCAGTGCTGGGTAAAGGCATGGCACGTTCAACTGCTGGAAGTGGAAAGCAATTTGGCAGATTCTATCGTATGCCTTCAAAATGGTCGGCGGTTGCGTGTCTGGGAACTAAGAAATGCATCAGGTAGGGCGGCGCCTGTGGCTCAGTCAGTAGGGTGCCAGCCCCATATTCCGAGGGTGGCAGGTTCAAACCAGGCCCCGGCCAAACCATAGCAAAAAGAAAAAATAGGGGGGCGTTGTGGCAGACGCCTGTGGTCCCAGCTACTTGGGAGCTGAGGCAAGAGAATAGCCTAAGCCCAGGAGCTGGAAGTTGCTGTGAGTTGTGATGCTACAGCACTCTACTGAGGGCGACAAAGTGAGGCTCTGTCTCAAAAAAAAAAAAAAAGAAAGAAAAAAGAAATACATCCGTCCAGGCTTGGTGGCTCACACCTCTAATCCCAGCACTTTGGGAGATTGAAGCCCGAAGATCACTTGAGGCCAGGAGTTTAAGAACAGCCTGGGCAATATAGTGAGACCTATACAAATACAAAATAAGGCTGGGCGTGGTGGCTCACACCTGTAATCCTAACACTCTGGGAGGCTGAGGTGGGTGGATTGCCTGAATTCAGGAGTTTGAGACCAGTCTAAACAAGAGTGAGACCCCATCTCTGTTAAAAAATAGAAAAATTAGCCAGGTGTAGTGGCACACACCTGTAGTCCCAGCTACTTGAGAGGCTGAGACAAGAGAATTGCTTGAGCCCACGAGTTTTGAGGTTGCTGTGAGCTATGACACCACAATACTGTACTGAGGGTGACAGAGTACGATTTTGTCTAAAAAAAAAGTAAACAAATAATAAAAAATAGCCGGGCATGGTGGCACATGCCTGTAGTCTCAGGTACTTGGGAGTCTGAGGTGGGAGGCTCACCAGAATCCAGGAGTTCAAGCTTTCAGTGAGCTGTCATCAGACCACTGAACCCAGCCTGGGCGACAGAGTGAGATAGTCTCTAAAATAAAACAAAAATAAAATAAAATAAAGGAAGGAAGAAAGAAATATAGTAAAAGCTCAGAGATATTCCTGATAGCATTGTTTATCAGTCCTCAATTTGATAATGACTCAAATACTCAATAATAGGGAGGGGTTAGGTAAATTATGGTCCAGACCCAAATAGGCTGTAAGGGATTTATTAAAAATGGTGTTTATCAGAGTTGATCATATGTGAAAAGTGTTTAGAAAAATAAGATGAAAAAGTCATGTGTCGGATGATCTAAAATATGTCAAGCCAACAAACTAAAAACATTCTCCATCAGAAGAAATATACTAGGATTGTAACGGGGGTTGATTTAGGGTGGCGGGCTAGTGAATTTTTTTTTTCTTCTTTCCATTTTTTGTTTTTACCAAGTTTTCTCTGGTGAGTACTGTATTTATGACTAAACCCTGGCTTTGAGCTGTGAGCCACCCCTACCTGCTTTTCTGCTCACTGTCCCCTTGGCTTCTTCCCCAGAGGCAGCAGACACCCCTTCACTTGGCCGCCGAGCATGCCTGGCAGGACATAGCAGAGATGCTGCTTGTGGCCGGGGTGGATTTAACCCTGAGGGATAAGGTACCTCTGCTAGCAACCAACCTCCCTTCATCCCTCCAGAGACCCTGCTATGAAAGTCTCCGCCCAGCCCCTTCTCAGGGTGTTCAAGGACTCTCATCCTTTATATAACAGTTCAAATGCAGCCTCCAGGAAGCCTCCTGGCCTTCTACCACCTCCCCCCACTCTACTGAGGACCCTCAGCGGTGGCCTGCCCCTCTCTTGGCTTAGGCCTGTGATTTGGTTTCTCTGTTTCACGGCCCTCATCAGACTGTGAGCTGCTTGAGTCTCCTAGTGGCAGTGAGGGGAAGTAGGAGAACTACTGTTGAACCACATGGTTGCCCAACAACCCCCCACACGTGGGACAAGGTTTGGGAAGCTTCTCAGCTGATTGTCCCTCTAGACCTTAGGTGCTAGAGATCTCAGAAGAGCCAAATGCTCAGTGTGAGGCTGGGAGGCCACAGGCTCACGAGGGGAGGAGAACTTGCACACAGTCCTCAGCAAGGCTGGCCTGGGATGGGGGTGGGGGGAGCTGGAGGCCAGAATCAGGCCCTGAGGCTGGATCATGGATGGGAGGGAGGCCCTGATTTGAGCTGGATCTCAGGCAGCTGGCCAGCCTTGAACAGGAGGTTCTCATCTCACTGTAGGTCCCTGGAGGTGACCATCTGGGAGGCCTGGAGCGAGCCAGGCAACTGGAACATGATGAGCCCAGGCCCCCTTCTCTGGGCTCTAGTTTCTTCTGAAAACTGGGGTGGAACCTCTATCTCATGGGTGATGTGGAAGAGTTAACAATGATGGCTGAGGGTGGTGCCTGTGGCTCAAGGAATAGGGCACTGGCCCTATATACTGGGAGTGGCAGGTTCAAGCACAGTCCCAGCCAAAACTACCAAAAAAACCAAAACCAAAAACAAAAAACCAATGAAGGCTGAGTTTCACAAGGTCCAAAGCTTTCTGAATTCTAAAGAAACACAAGAGGTAGTTGTTAGTATTAAGTATTATTTATTTTACCTATGACTTTTTCCATATCACCGGCATGCCCAGAAAACCAGAAGACCTTTCTGTTCTCCTGTGTAGACTGCTAGAAACTGCTTCCTTTGGGCAGGAGGGTTTATACTCAGTGCTAGAGGCCACCCTGCAGCCCTCCTGTAGAAACTCTGGCTTCATTTCTTGCCTCTTAATTGCAGCAAGGAAAAAGTGTCCTGGCAGTGGCCGCCCGCAGCAACCATGTCAGCCTGGTGGACATGATCATAAAAGCTGACCGTTTCTACAGGTGGGAGAAGGTATGGAGGCCCCATGCTTGGTCTGTCCATGTTAGAAGACTTGGCTTCAAGTGTGGCTGGGTTTGAACTCCAGCTCTGACCAATTCTGGGGCCTCTCAGTTTCTAGTGGGTGATAATCCTCACCTTGTCTACCACCAGGGTTGTTCTGTGAGGATTTGGAGGTGGATAAGCAGCCAGACACTCTGAAACAAGGCAGACTGAGGTCCATGCCAGTGTGGAGAGGCTATTGGACACTGCTGTAGCTCCCAGCATAGATGTGCGTGTACATGAATGCATGGATGCATACGTGAATAAAGAGATGGCATTTGGTCACATCTCACTGCCATCTCCGGGTGATTAGAACTGTTGCTTGGGGCGTTGTGTTCAGGCAACTTTCTGAACTCAGATAGGTGTGATGGGATTGATTAGCCATGTCTGCTGTGGACTTGGCGAGGGAAAGCAGCAGGCAGCATGTCAGGCATTTGCTTTTCTAGTCAGCAAATGGTGGTGGGGAGTTTTTTGGTGTCCTTGAGAGTTGTTTGTATATACAAAAAAGAATTTTTATACTTATTTCAATTTTCTTTTTTTTTTTTCTTTGAGACAGTCTTACTGTCACCTACGGTAAAGTACTGTGGCATCACAGCTCACAGCAACCTCCAGCTCTTGGGCTTACACGATTCTCCTGCCTCAGCCTCCCGAGTAGCTGGGACTACAGGTGCCCGCCACAATGCCCGGCTGTTTTTTTGTTGTTGTTGTTGCAGTTTGGCCGGGGCCGGGCCTGAAACCGCCACCCTCGGTATATGGGACCAGTGCCCTACTCACTGAGCCACAGGCGCCACCCAATATAATTTTATTTATTTATTTATTTTTTTGTAGACACAGAGTCTCACTTTATGGCCCTCGGTAGAGTGCGGTGGCCTCCCACAGCTCACAGCAACCTCCAACTCCTGGGCTTAAGCGATTCTCTTGCCTCAGCCTCCCAAGTAGCTGGGACTACAGGCGCCCGCCACAACGCCCGGCTATTTTTTTTTTTTTTTTTTTTTGTGGTTGCAGTTTTGGCCGGGGCCGGGTTTGAACCCGCCACCCTCGGTATATGGGGCCGGCGCCTTACCGACTGAGCCACAGGCGCCACCCTATAATTTTATTTTTTATTAAGGCAAAGTTTATTGAGGAAGAGAAAGGTTTGTGGAGTAAGAGCAAGATACAGTCACCATAGACAGTGAATGGGTCTCCATAGCTAGGGCAAGTAGGTAAAAAGACAAAGAGGCCATCCATTCCCCTTAGAGGGGCTTAGGCTTTTGTGGGTTGAATTTATACTGTTACATAATTCTTTTGTAACCTCTAATTTTAGCACCTGCCTCACATAGAAAGAATTCTGTCATCTCATCCTTTACTACTTGTTGGGACTCAGCAAACTTGATTCTGTCTGGTTTTGTCCAAAGCTCTGGAGTCATTCTGCTGATACCAGTGCTGTAAGAACACAGAGAAAGAGGCCGGGCATGGTGGCTCACACCTGTAATCCCAGCACTCTGGGAGGTTGAGGCCGGTGGATTGCTTTGAGCTCATGAGTTTGAGACCAGCCTGAGGCATAGCCAGAGTGAGACCTTGTCTCTAAAAAAAATAGCCAGGCGTGTGGTGGGTGCCTGTAGTCCCAGCTACTTGGGAGGCTGAGGCAAGAGGATCACTTGAGCCCAAGAGTTTGAGGTTGCTGTGAGCTATGATGCCCCAGTACTCTACCAAGTGTGACAGAATGAGACCCTGTCTCAAAAGAGCTAACGAACAAACAAAAAAGAACACAGAGAAAGGCAAAACGACCAGATAGATGAATTTGGAAAGGCTTCCTGGAAAACATGGCATATGTGTTATTATTCACATTTTGATTATGAAAATGAAGTTGGGGCGGTGCCTGTGGCTCAAGGAGTAGGGCGCCGGTCCCATATGCCGGAGGTGGCAGGTTCAAACCTAGCCCCGGCCAAAAAGAAAAAAAAAAATGCAGTTGAAGGGCTGGGAGGTGAGAAAAGCCATTCTAGGAGGAAGAACAGTGGGAGCAACCTGGGTTCCAGAGAGCAAGGCACAGCCTGGAGTCAGAAATCAGAACAGTGGCCCTTAGTTGTATACATAGTATACAATTACATATGTTTAATTGTAAACATAGGAAGTCCACAGGAATCAACCCAAGCCCGTGCTGACTCCAGTCCCCAGGCTCCCCAGAGGTGGGTGTAGGGTCACAGGGGCCTTGGCCCCCTCATTATCCTTGTCCAAGACCATGAACGTAAATGAGAGCACCTGTTCTTCTGGGATCTGCTCCACAGGACCACCTTTCATGCAGGGACCCCTCTGGGAAGAGCTTGACCTTTAAGCAGGACCATCGGCAGGAAACACAGCACCTCCGCTCTGTGCTGTGGCAACTGGCCTCCAACTATCTGCGGCCCCATGAATGGAAGAAGCTCGCGTATTACTGGGAGTTCACTGAGACCCATGTTTATGCCATTGAGCAACAGTGGACAGGTACTGACTTGTGTCTCCCCACTCCAGAGCAACCCAGAGGGCAGAGGAGTGGGGCACTTGGGGTGTATTCAGTTTTCTACGCTTCTGGGAAAGAGGCCATGTAACCCACAGGCCATGTAACCCACAGCCCCACCACACAGTTTCCCTGTGCTCTGTCACTCCACCAGGTCTTTGCACAGGCTGGATGCTCTGCCTCTCCTGCCCCCTTGCCCTGTGAATTTCATATTCTTCCATAAATCAGCCTGAATGAATCCAACATTTGCATAACTAAAGCTATTATGTAAATTAAAACCATTTCCAGTAAAAAGAACAGGGCCCACTGTCACCACTATTATTTAACATCTATTTGAACATTTGGGCTCTGGCACTAAGGCCAGAAATTGAAATGATGAGTGTGAAAAATAGGAAGAGAGAGAATTATTAATTTTATTAATTAATTAATTTATTTTTTGAGACAGAGCCTCAAGCTGTCTCCCTGGGTAGAGTGCCGTGGCATCACAGCTCACAGCAACCTCCAACTCCTGGGCTCAGGCGATTATCTTGCCTCAGCCTCCCAAATAGCTGGGACTACAGGCACCTGCCACAATGCCTGGCTATTTTTTGGTTGCAGCCATCGTCGTTTGGCGGGCCTGGGCTGGATTCGAACCTGACAGCTCAGGTGTATGTGGCTGGTGCCTTAGCCGCTTGAGCGGCTATTAATTTTAGATGCTATAAGTTTACACATAGGAAGTCCAGAGGAATCAACTGAAAAACTCTTAGGCTTAATAAAATAATTCAATGAAGTGGCTAGATATATGATAAAATATGACCCAGAGATAAATGGACAAAAAAATTTAGAATCTTTTAGAAGAGATTCCATTTACAACAGTGTATATATGTTTCATCTGGAAATCATTAAAGAGAAATATGAATAACACATATGAATAAAACAATAAATAGTTGAGTTATTAAAGCCAAATTGGATAAATGGAATGACATTGTTTATTTCTGGCAAAAAAAAGTATAGCTATCATTTTTTCCCAATTATAAACATTTCATCCAGGCTCAGAGCCCATAGCACAGTGGTTACGGCAGCAGCCACATACACCGAAGTTGGTGGGTTCAAACCCAGCTGAGGCCAGCCAAACAACAATGACAACTGCAACAACAACAACAACAACAAAAATAGCCGGGCGTTGTGGCGGGCACCTGTAGTCCCAGCTACTTGGGAGGCGGAGGCAAGAGAATCACTTGAGCTCAAGAGTTTGAGGTTGCTGTGAGCTGTGATGCCATGGCACTCTACCAAGGGCGACATAGTGAGACTCTGTATCAAAAACAAACAAAAAAAGCTTTGATCCAGTTTTAATCAAATCAAAATACATTTTTGATGACTGAAGGATCCTATAGTTTTTCTGAAAGAATAAATAGAAGATATATAAAGGAATATCCTGGGGGGAAAAAATAAAGAGGATCTAACTCAGCCAGACTCAAACTTTTATGAAGCTAAATTAGCATAGATATCTGACACAAAAATACACAAACTGATCAGTGGACTACAGCAGAGGGTCCAAAAGTAAACCATAACCAACAAGAACTCTCAAATATGATAAGGAGCTCTTGTATTTAATAAATGGCCTTATGGTGGTGCCTGTAGCTCAAGCAGCTAAGGCGCCAGCCACATACACCACAGCTGGCGGGTTTGAATCCAGCCCGGGCCTGCCAAACAACAATGACAACTGCAACCAAAAAATAGCCGAGTGTTGTGGCGGGCACCTGTAGTCCCAGCTACTTGGGAGGCTGAGGCAAGGGAATCGCTTAAACCCAGGAGTTGGAGGTTGCTATGAGCTGTGATGCCAGCTCTGTCTCTATTTTATTTAAAATAAAATAAAATAAATAAATGGTCTTACGTCAAATGAAACTGCCACTATGTGGCAGCACGATGAGGAAGTGCCTGCTGAGGGCCCAGAAAAGACACAGAAAGTCAGAGGCGGTGAGCACACTGACCTGGACCTGGTGGTTGTGGCAGAGCATCTATCTGTGTCCCCAGCAGGGAGAGCCAACCTATTCACGGGGTTTAATAACACCTTAACTCCCATTGCAGGGCACTGATTAGTGTGGGCCAGGCGTCCTCAAACTTTTTAAACAGGGGGCCAATTCACTGTCCCTCAGACCGTTGGAGGGCCAGACTATAGTTTAAAACAAAAAACTATGAACGAATTCCTATGCACACTGCACATATCTTATTTTGAAATAAAAAACAAAACGGGAACAAATACAATTCACACTGCTTCACGTGGCCCGCAGGCCGCAGTTTGAGGACACCTGGTGTGGGCAGTTATTTTCCAATCATGGTTGTATGTTGAAATCACCTAGAAAGCTTTAAAACTGTTAAATGCCTAGGCCACACTCAAACCCAAGTCCATCAGACTCTGTGGGGGTGGGGGGCTCCATGTGTCAGTATTTTCTAACACTTTCCAGGTATTTCCAATGAGCAGCAACGCTGAGAACCACTGGTGCTGGGAGAGAGCACGTGCAGCTCTGTCTCTGACTGAGCTGGGTTCTCATCTGTGATAGGGCCACTAGCACCCAGGTGTAGGCCATAGTGAGCAGCCCAAGAGATGAAGTGCACAGCGTGTGCATCCTGGAACTGCAACAACGGGTGTCAGTTCTTTCTCTCTGCAGAGTGTATGGGGGATGCTTAGGAGAAAGCGTGGGGCTGCGGAGGTGCCAGGGATGGAGATGCGGCCCCTCCCGTCTGGGAGCCTGCCTCTTTGCCCCCGCTCCTCACATCTGGGCTGAACTTCACTGGAGTACAGAAGACCTGAGATGCCCTGGGCCTCTTTTCCACCTGGATGTGTTCAGGAGGTGGACAGGTGGCATAGACATGTGTTCTGGTAAGGCGCCCCAGTTGGCTCTTTTCCCTCTCTCCCTTCATGGCTCTCAGGCACCCGGAGCTACCAGGAGCATGGCCACCGGATGCTACTCATTTGGCTGCACGGTGTGGCCACAGCTGGGGAGAACCCCAGCAAAGCGCTGTTCGAGGGCCTAGTGACCATTGGCAGAAGGGACCTGGCTGGTAAGAGCTCTGTGGGGCTCCTGCTCAGGAGCTACATGACCCTCTCTGGAATGCAGCAGGGCCCTCCTGGGCCAGTATCTCAGAACAGGCTGCTGGGACACTGGCCCAGGAACTACCAGATTCTTAGTCCTTGCCCTTCCTTCTTCATCCATGCAGAGACTTGGGCAAACCGTAATGCCTCAGTTTCCCCATCAGTACAATAAGGATTTGGGCCCAAGTGAACCCTATGACCTTCACAGCCCCCAACCCACTGAAGCTATCTATATTCTCTTCCATGCCAGCCCTCTATACCTTTATTTTCTTTTTTCTAGTTAATAGAAATATTAACTTAATATGAGTTGAAGGAGTCAGATCTGGCCAAATAAGCCATCACACCTATTTGAGTATGCCAGTCCCAAAAGCCTGGTTTAGGATGCAGGGCACCTTGGGGCAAGCAGGATAAAAGGGTCTAGCACTCATCCCTCATTAAAAACATAATCAACTCACAACAAAAAAACCCTAACCATGGTAATGTCCATTGACACGGCACATTATGGAGCAACCATGGAGGGATATTAGGCAGTCACAGACAGTTATGAAGCTTCGTTAGTGATGAGGCAATGAGGAAACTTGTTTCTAGTGCATTATGGAGGAAAAGGAAAGCCCAGCATGGCGGCCAGTCCACAGCAGCTGCAGGCAAGATGGGAAGGCAGAGAGTCGTTTGGGAGTGAAGGAACTAGTGATGCCTAAACTGTTTTTTTTTTTTATTTTAAAATCTCACTCTGTCACCCTGGGTAGAGTGCCATAGTGTCAGCTTAGCTCACCAGCAACCTCAAACTTGTGGGCTCAAGCAATCCTTACCTCTTCCTCCTGAGTAGCTGGGACTACAGGTGCTCACCATAATGCCTGAGTAATTTTTCTATTTTTAGTGGAATTGGGGCCTCACTCTTGTTCAGTCTGGACTTGAACTCCTGAGTTCAAGGGATCCTCCTGCCTTGATCTTCCAGAGTGCTAGGATTACAGGCATGAGCCACCGCACCTGGCCTGTTCTTAAATATATTTGTTACATCTTTTTTTTTTTTGTAGAGACAGAGTCTCACTTTACCGCCTTCAGTAGAGTGCCGTGACGTCACAGGACTCACAGCAACCTCTAGCTCTTGGGCTTCCGCCATTCTCCTGCCTCAGCCTCCTGAGCAGCTGGGACTACAGACGCCCGCCACAATGCCCAGCTATTTTTTGGTTGCAGTTCAGCCGGGGCTGGGTTTGAACCAGCCACCCTCAGTATATGGGGCCGGCGCCCTACTCACTGAGCCACAGGCGCCACCCTATTTGTTACATCTTTTAATACAAACTCTGGCAGGCAATTAAAACATAACCAGCCCTCTGCTAGGAGCAGTGAGTGGCACAGGCCTGTAGTCCCAGCGACTCAGGAGGCTGAGACAGGAGGATTATTTGAGCTCAGGAGTCCAGCCTGGGTAACATAATGAGATCTGCCTCTAAACAAACAAACAAAAAGAAGCCCCCCCAAAAAACTTAGCCCTGTGAGGCAGCAGTTACGCAACATGAAGCAATATTATTCCTGTCTTTTGCAGAGAGCATCAGGAAGAAAGTAAATGCGGAGCCAGCTGCCCCCAGGAGGTGCACAGCCATGTGACTGGAAAAGTCTAGACCTTCAGGCATATGGGACCTTGGAGTCAGGGACATCCTGGACAGAAGATGACCACCATTTAAGGGCTTTAAAAAAAAATCACTGTTAACTAACTAACTCTGCGTAGTCATGCAGAGACCAGTAGGCAAATATTTGCACAGTAATCTTCTCTACAAGGACTAGTCCAGGGCCTGTTGTGGGTTTTGTGGGTAACCTCACTTCACTTTCACCTCCATCATCTTGAGCCTCATAGCCATCCCTGGAAGCAAGGGGCATCTTTACAGGTAGGACACTCAGGCTCAGGGAGGAGAAGCAGCTTGTCCAGGTTGAACTGCTAATTGGGTGGCGGGGTCAGGTGCTATAGTCAGCATTCCTCCCACTATGATCTGAGGAGTGGGCTCTGTGCATCACTTACAAGGGGACTGCCCTTAACCCACCCACTGGATTTAAAGAATTCGATGCTTGGGGCGGCACCTGTGACTCAAAGGAGTAGGGCACTGGGCCCATATACCGGAGGTGGTGGGTTCAAACCCAGCCCCGGCCAAAAAAAAAAAAAAAAAACCTGCAAAAAAAAAAAATAATAATTCCATGCTTACTCCATAAACCTTTTATTTACAAGCTTATCTGTACACTTTGACAGTTCCAGGAGGTACACACTCTCATTTTTCCCTTGTTTTATAATTTTTAAGTTAAACTTTTTATTTTGAAATCATTTCAGACATACAAAAAAATTGCAGCAACATCACGAAGCATTTTCAAACATGTAGTACTCTTCACATAGCTTCCCTAAATATTAACATCTTATGTAACTAAAGTATAAGTTATTTATTTTTTTTGAGTCAGGGTCTTACTCTGTCATTCTGGGTAGAGTGCTATGACATCATAGCTCACAGCAACCTCAAACGCTTGGGCTCAAGTGATATTCTTGCCTCAGTCTCCCAAGTAGCTGAGACTATAGGTGCCCAGCACAACCCCCAGCCAGTTTTTTATTTTTAGTAAAGGTAGGGTCTCGATCTTGCTGAGGCTAGTCTTGAACTCCTGAGCTCAAGCAATCCACCCAGCTTGCCCTCCCAGAGTGCTAGGATTACAGGCCACCTAGCATATAATTATATGATCCTACATATAATTTTCAAACCCAGGAAATTGTCCTACTGATACCATTAACTAATCTTCAGATCTTATTCAAATTTTATCACTTGAGCTATCCATGTCCTTTTTTTAGAACCAGATCCAGTCCAAGATCAAAATTGCGTCTATTGTCATGTTTCTCTTTCTTGTTTTTTTTTGAGACAGAGTCTTACTGGATAGAGTACTGTGGCATCATTGTAGCTCACAGTATCCACAAACTCCTGGGCTTAAGCCATCCTTCTACCTCAGCCTCCCGAGTAGCTGAGATTATAGGCACCTAACACAACACCTGGTTAATTTTTCTACTTTTAGTAGAGACAGGGTCTTGCTATTGCTCAGTCTGGTTTTGAACTCCTGAGCTCAAGTGATTCACTGGCTCCAGCCTCTCAGAGTGCTAGGATAACAGGCATGAGCCACCGTGTGGGCCACTGTGTCCGGCCCATTTTTCTCATTTTCAAAAGCCCTGTACGAAGGGACACCTCTCTGGAGCAGCACCATCCCATAGAGCTCGCTGTACCAGTGGGAGCTTTCCATTTTCTGCACTGTCCAGTAGAGTAGCCATTAGCCACCTACAGCTAGTGAGCATTTGAAATGTGGCTAGAGGGACTGAGAAACTAAAATTTAATTTTATTAAATCTTATTTTAAATTTCAGTTGGCATCTGTGGCAAGTGGCAATTGCATTGGATGGCGCTTGGCTTTTAGTGCCAGGCAAGCACAGCTTATTGTGGGGCTCGTCCATATTAGCAGGAGGCTGTATTTCCAGGGAAATGTGACTCTGGAAGCTTCATGGTTTCCCAGAATGTGGGGAATGTACTGGAGATGCAGGATAGCCTAGAAGTTCTGTCTGGACACTTTCTAAATTGAGCTTTCCTGCATGTGGCCCATTTAGGAGCCCACATCTTAGAAAAGCTCCCCTCAAAGCTCTCCACTGGGCCTGAGACTAGAATTCCTGAGGTGGAATTAAAACTGTAAGAGAGGGCTGGGCATAGTGGCTCACACCTGTAATCCCAGCTCTAAAAAATAGCCAAGTGTTGTGGGTGCCTGTAGTCCCAGCTACTTGGGAGGCTGAGGCAAGAGGATCACTTGAGCCCAAGAGTTTGAGGTTGCTGTGAGCTATGACACCATAGCACTCTACCAAGGGCAAGAAAGTGAGACTTCCTTGGCAAAAAAAATACCAATCAAACCAATAAATTAAAAAAAAAAAAAAACTGTTAGAGCTCTATGGGGCTTTGGCTGTTGTACATGGCTGATGGGGTTCACAGTGGTACAGTCTTTGAAAGGCAGTCTGAAATTATCTATCCAAATTACAAATATCTTTACCATGGTCAATCAATCTCACTTTTAGAAATTTATCCTACAGATAAACCTGTGCATGTACAAAATGACAGATATGTGAGGTTATTATTATCACATTATTTGAAAAAACAAACGATAGGAAAAGATTATAAGTAAACAAAGTGACCATCTACAAAGGACTGGTGAGATATAGTCCATCCATACTGCAGTGAAAAAAAGAAGGAAGGTTCTTTCTACGTATCGTTATGGAAAGAGCTCCAGGATAAAATAAGTATCAAAAAAATCAAGATATTGATCAATATATGTGGTATGCTATTAATTGTGTAAGAAGAAAAGGAAATAAGATCTATATTTGCCTATATTTGTATAAATAAAGCTCGATAAAGGCCAAAAAGCTAAGTGGTTTCCCTGGGTAAGGAGGATAGTGGGGAGCAGTTGGACTGGATGGGGCAGGGAGAGAGTTCTTAGTAGGACGTTTTTTTTTTTGTTTTTTTTTAATTTTGGAGACAGTCTCACTTTTTCACTCTTAGTAGAGTGCCGTGGCCTCATAGCTCACAGCAACCTCAAACTTCTTAGGCTCAAGCAATCCTCTTGTCTCAGCCTCCTGAGTAGCTGGGACCACAGGCACTTGCTACAACGCTTGGCTATTTTTTCTATTTTTTTTTTTTTTTTTTTTTTTGTAGAGACAGAGTTTCACTTTATGGCCCTTGGTAGAGTGCCATGGCATCATACAGTTCACAGCAACCTCCAACTCCTAGGCCCAAGTGATTCTCCTGCCTCAGCCTCCCGAGTAGCTGGGACTACAGGCGCCCACCACAATGCCCGGCTATTTTTTGGCTGCAGTTCAGTCGGGGCCGGGTTTGAACCCGCCACCCTCGGTATATGGGGCCGGCACCTTACCGACTGAGCCACAGGCGCCACCCTAGTTTTTCTATTTTTAGTAGCGACAGGGTTTCCCTCTTGCTTAGGCTCAGGTCTCAACTCCTGTGCTCAAACCACTCCACCTGCCTTGGCCTCCCAGAGTGCTAGGATTACAGGTGTGAGCCACTGCACCTGGCCTTATGGGGTTTGATGTGTCAATATTGTTTCATCAGTTATCAAGTGTATCACACTGATGTAAGATATTAATAATAGTGGAAAGGGGTACATGGGAACTCTCTGCTCAATTTTCCCCTAAACCGAAAACTGTTCTAAAAAAATAAAGTATTTGGCCAGGTGTGGTGGCTCATGCCTGTAATCCTAGCACTCTGGGAGGCCGAGGCAGAAGGATCTCTTGAGTTCAGGAGTAGAGTCCAGCCTGAGCAAGAATGAGACCTTGTCTCTACTAAAAATATAAAAATTAGCCAGGCATTGTGGTGGATGCCTGTAGTCTCAGCTACTCAGGAGGCTGAAGCAAGAAGATTGCTTGAGCCCAATAATTTGAGGTTGCTATGAACTATGATGCCATGGCACCCTATCCAGGGTGATAGAGTCAGACTCTGTCTGAAAAAAAGAAAAAAAAATATATATATATATAAACTATTAGAAAACTAAAAGTAAAGTTAAAAAAGAAATTGAGGAAAAAACTTTAAAATAAACCCACCCATTCCATTTGGAAGAGATAATTTTCTACTACATGAAACTTAAATCACTTATTTGGATGAATTTTACAAAATAAATTTTGCATTATTTTTCCTGAGACGAAAAAGCAAGTCCTTAAATATAATAAAATTGAAATTTTGAAATATATCTCTCAAATTCAGCACAATTTCTTTTGAGAAATCTAGGGCAAAAAATGGTCAAGTTAGACATGTTGTGGATTGGTTCTGTGTAAACACAACTGCTCAGCTCACCAGTGAATATTTATTGTTCTGCGTTAGGTGGTCTGCTGAGAGTGGGCACAGATGAGAGCTCACAGTTCCTGCCTGTGGAAGCTGAGGGTCTAGTAGGGGACACGGGCTCTGACAACACCGTAACAAAGCACAGTCAGGGCAAAAAACTGTGGGAATCGTCCTTCCTTGGGGAAGGCAGGGGGAAGAAGGGTCCGAGAGGCTCACAGAAGTGGGGAAAGGACAGTCCAAGCAAAAAGCATAGTCTGTGTGAGGAGGTGGAGGGGTGGAGATCGGTCTTCTCAGGGAATGGTGGGGTTGGCACACAGGGAGAGTGAAAGGAAGGGACAGACAAGCTGTGAGGCAGGAAGGGTATGAGGGGTATAGAGGGGGGACTAGAAATCATTCCTCACCCTGTTACCAATTTTTTTTTTTTTTTTTTGGTGAGACAGGGTCTTGGCTCTGTCACTCAAGTTGCAGTGCAGTGGTGTCATTGTTACTCTCTGTAACCTCCACTCCCAAGGCTCAAGCAATCCTCCTCCCTCAGCCTCCCATGTAGCTGGGACTATAGGTACATGCCACCATGCCTGGCTAATTCTTCTTATTAAATACATACATACATATATTTTTTCTTTTTCTTTTTTTTTTGGTAGAGATAAGTCTCACCATGTAGGCCAGCGTGGTCTTGAACTCCTGGCCTTTAGTGATCCTCCCACCTTGGCTTCTCAAAATGCGGAGATTACAGGTGAGTGCCACCACATGTGGCCAAAAGTTGGATGTGTTGTAAGGTAAAAGCTGAACAGGATAGATTCCCTCTTTGGAGATGTACATCCACCTCTCCTTTCGGAGAGGACTTTGCCTTGCTAGTTATGGTTTTTCCCCCATTTTCTTTTCTTTTTTTTTTTTTTTTTGTAGAGACAGAGTCTCACTTTATGGCCCTTGGTAGAGTGCCGTGGCCTCACACAGCTCACAGCAACCTCCAACTCCTGGGCTTAAGCGATTCTCTTGCCTCAGCCGCCCGAGTAGCTGGGACTACAGGCGCCCGCCACAGCACCCAGCTATTTTTTGGTTGCAGTTCAGCCGAGGCCGGGTTTGAACCCGCCACCCTCGGTATATGGGGCCGGCGCCTTACCGACTGAGCCACAGGCGCCGCCCCATCCATTTTCTTAATTTTCTTTTTTTTTCATCCCCAAAGGTTGAAAATCCTCAATCCCCTTGTTTTTAAAATGTATATTTAAATCTCTTTTCCAACGTGTATTTGTTTACTGTTGCTCCCTTCCTTCAAGATATGTGAGGAAAATATATCTGAAAATCTTGAACTCATCCTAGAAAAAGTGCTATATACCTCATTGCAGAATATCACTATGGTCACCTTCAAAGTACTCCCCTTGGCCACCTGGTGACCATGGTGATATTCAGCAATGAGGTATGTAGCACTTTTTCTAGGGTAAGTGACAAACATAATAGTCTCACCTCATACTACACTTATTAAAACCTATTCAAACCATGGTATAGTTTATGTACTTATAAGGTCTTTTCTTGTGGATCCCAGGATGATTTGTTGAAGGGGGACAGAACCTAGGTCACATCACATTTCATAATGAACCCATGAAATTCATGTGTTAAGAACTGAGGTTAGAGGACCAGGCGCAATGGCTCAAACCTATAACCCTAGCACTCTGGGAGGCCAAGGTTGGTGGATTGCTCAAGGTCAGGAGTTCAAGACTAGCCTGAGCAAGAGTGAAACACCATCTCTAAAAATAGTTGAGTATTGTGGTGGGCATTTGTTGGCGGGTTCAAATCCAGCCAGGTCCTGCCAAACAACAATGATGATTACAACCCAAAAAATGGCCAGGCATTGTGGCGGGCGCCTGTGGTCCCAGCTACTTGGGAGGCTGAGGCAAGAGAATCGCTTAAGCCCGAGAGTATGAGGTTGCTGTGAGCAGTGATGCCACGGCACTCTACCCAGGGCGACAGCTTGAGACTGTCTCAAAACAAAACAAAAAACAAAAACTGGGGTGAAGGACTCACTGTTCCTCTGTCTAGAGTAGGGGTTCTCAACCTTCCTAATGCTGCAGCCCTATAATACAGTTCCTGTGGGTTGCAACCCACGGGTTGAGAACCGCTGGTCTAGAGGGTGTTCCCCTCATTTCTTCCTGTGCACAGATCTTTAGTGGTAAAAGCTTTATTTAAGACTTTCTGAGACTGTGGTCTCATTTCCACAGTGGAGGCTCCTAAGTGTTCATAACTGGCAAGTGACAAGATTACACCTACAAGTGGACAACATGGAGGCTGGATGGGCTAGGGTGGAGGTGGCTGGTGGAGCCAGTAAGGAGCCACTTCAATAGACTGGGCAGGAGACACCAAAGCCTGTGCAGGAAGGGTCAAGTTTGGAGGAAAGTTGCCTCACCTCTGAGAATCAGGTGACATAGGGTGTGCTGCTCAGACCCTTTTCTTGCTAGGCAGCTGCAGGAATGTAGAGTGGACAGCCTCCAGTTGTCAGCCTTTCCGGGTTTGTGCCTGCAGAAAGCTGCCTCACCAGCAGGCGGCCTTCCCCAGGGGAGCCTACATCTGGGTACAGAACAAGGGAGTGGAGCACAAAGGCAAAGCGATTTTGGCCCTCCCTGAGAATGTTCCAGAGGGGCACCACTAGCTCCAGTGCTCCCTGCCTGTTGGTGGGTGCAGTGGTAAGGCCTGCATTGCAGTTCAATTTCTCCCTCAGCCAATCCCTCTTCCCCTCACAGAAGCTGATCCTTAATAAACATCCTGCATCCAGGGTTTCATCTCAGGATCTACTTTGGCTAGAGACATGGGAGTGAGTGGGGGCCTAAGATGGCTGCGTTTCTCACTGGGAAATCTGAGGAACAGTGATGCCAGGAACTGAGATGTGTGCCTAGGAGAGGAGAGACAGATTTGGGCAGTAGGGCATGGCATGGTTTTTGCCAAGTAGTCTGAAGAGCTGGTAGAAGGCTGGCCTAGTAGCAAGGCCCGAGTAGGCATTCAAAGCCAGTACTCAAAATTGGCCAGGGCTGGAAATGGCAACTTGCAGTCATGAGGGTGTAGAGTCAGGGTGTAGTTATACCTGTTAAGAGGCTGGAGGGTCCCCCAGGGAGAATCTGACAAGCAGAGGGCAGTCCTATAGTTCATTCCTGTGGTGGGATGCAGAGGCTGCTGAAGATGTCCAGGGTGGCCATGCCCATGGGAGCTCCCTGTTTGGTTGGGAAGCCAAGATACACACAGCCTCAAGGAAGCCTCCAATGCTACCAATTAAAACATTTGAGCCCTGCCTTTATAGCTACCCAAGTGCTTCCATAACTTACAGTTGTCCAGGCACAAGAAGTGAGAGAAGATACCATGACCTTTGTGGAAAGGTGGAAAGATCACTGGCTTTAGGACAATCAGACTCAAGCTGGCATCCCAGCTCACCCTTGCTGTGTGACCTTGAGCGAGTCTCTTGATCTGACCTGTAAAGTCAAAATAACCAGGGCTATGGTGGCGATGAAATCGGAGCTTTTTGAAACCTGGCAAATAAAGAGAAGGAAGCACCTACGCTTATTTTTCTGTCTACATTTGTACCTCAGAGAAACCACCAAGTAGTTAAGGAAACAAAGTTTGTTTTTCTAAATTAGTATGTTCCAGCTAAAAAATACAAAAGAAATGATAAAAATTAGAGTAGCATTGTGGTCTTGCAACTCCTAATGAAATGAAACATTTAGGCAATGATGAGCAGTGGCAGCGAAACCAGATGGGGGAACTTTCTCTTGATTGGATCAGGCTGACAATGTCAGAAACCACTCAGCAATCCTAACACCCCAAGACACGACCAGATGTTATGAGGTGACACAACGGGAAGCACACAGCCTCTCCTCCCCCCCCCCCCACCCCGGTGAAGTATTCCTGCCAAAAAGATTGAACTTGACCTGATCAAGTCTATTAATGTAACCACAGGGAAGTAAGCTGAAGGCTGTAGTAAGCCAAATACAGACTGGAGCAACTACAGGGAAAATGAACCTATTTCTTCACAGAATACACATGGAAGAAAAAATAGAGGTAGGAGGAACTTGTAGTTTAAAAGTGATTTAGGATATTTCAATCAAATGCAGACTTTGTATGGAATCTAATTAGAACAAGTCAACTGTATAAAACATTTGTGAAATAATGGTGAATGCGAACATTGACTGGATATGAGATAATATGAAGGGATTAGTGGTAAATTTTTAAGTGTGATAATGGTATTAAGGCTATTTTATGTCTTGATGGTATACATAGAAATAATTTACAGACGAAATGATAAGACACGAGAAATAGCTTTAAAATAATCCAGCGATAGAAGTATATGTAGAAGAAGTGAGGGTGGGCTAAAAGATGAAACTAGATTCTGTGAGTTGATAATTTTTGATGTTGGGTGATAGGCACATATTTTCTTTACGTATGTGTGTTTAAAAATTTCCACTCAGGAGGAAAGTAAGAAGGTATGAAAAGTACCTGGCACCTAAGTAGCATCTCAGTAAATGATTGTTACTGTTATTTTATGATGAACAAACTGTACTTTAGGGAAATCAAGTAACTTCCCCAAAGTCACAGAGAATTGGCAGAAACCATGACCTGTTTCTTAGGAAGTCGAATGTGAAGCTCAACTGGGTAGCAACAATAATCACAAAAGCAACTTACTGAAATTGAATTTTTATTCCAAATAACTGTAATATCTAGAAACTAGACAAGCACTAACACTTAAAACAATCTGCTTAATTGGAAATTAAAAGTAGTTGATTTATGGGAGAGCAAACAGTGGGGTGCTAGCTGTGGCACTCTGATAATAGTTATGCCCAAGAAAGCATAAAAATAACCAGTGTCCTCGGTATATACAATCTGGATATGCAGCATTTACAGCAAATAACATACAAAGAAAGGAGGAAGAAAGGAAAAGGAAAGAAAAGAGGGGGAAAAAACCACCACAAAATCCCAAACCTCAGAAATTAATGTTCAATTGAGAACACAGCAGTGAAGACTTTTGGTAGCAAAAGTTGCACAGTTCTTAAAATGGGAGTCTTCAAAAGTACTTATTCAAATCCAAAAGCTAAAAAAAAAAACGGAAGAGAGAACAGTCATATTGGCTTACAGGGGCTGTCGCCTGTCATGAAGAGGACCAAAGTCCTGCTTCCAAAACACAGTGAGAACCGGTGAGCCTGACGAATCTGAAGGCAGAGGCCACTGGCAGGCACTGACATCACTGATTATATAAGAACGCACTGGGATCAACTCATCATGGACAGCGAAAACCACTACTGCTCCTCCTGGCTGACGCTGAGGGTGCCTTTCTGTACCTCAAGCTCCTCGGCACTGACCATTGATGGGTCAATAGCTGCGTATTTGGTTCCATGGAATTGCAGCAAATGTATCTGTTGAAATGCAGAATCATTATTTTAAATGGCTGTACCACAAAATAAAAGGAGCATTGCCTTATATAAAAAGCTTGGAAGGAAAACGCCACCATAAGTAGATAAATGTTTTGAACTTCTCCAAGTTCCGACAAAGTCTCTTCATGACATCTTTGGCAGCACACTGCCCGACAAGCAGATGCTTACCCTTCCTTTCTGTTGCTGTTAGGTCCTTCTAATCTTCTGCTACTAGGACTAATGCTGTGATGAGTATCTCCAAGCATCAAGTTTCTATGTTTAGGATCCTGTCTTTAGGATTTCTTTCTTTTTTTTTTTTTTATTTTTGGCCGGGGCTGGGCTTGAACCCGCCACCTCCGGCATATGGGACCGGCGCCCTACCCGTTGAGCCACAGGCGCCGCCCTTTAGGATTTATTTCTACAAGTGGGTGACCGGATCAAAGGATATGACTGTTTTTTTAAGGCTTTTGATACTTCTTGACAAACCACTAAGGCAGTCACTTCTCACTGCTGTCCTATTACCCACTTGGGTAAAGTATGAAAAGGTGGGGTGATAAGGAGTGTTTTGGGTTGGCTTTTTCTTTTTTTTTGAGTCTTACTCAGTTGCCCAGGCTATAATGCTGTAGTGTCAGCCTAGCTCATAGCAACCTCAAACTCCTGGATTCAAGCAATCTTCCTGCCTCAGCCTCCTAAGTAGCTGGGACTAAAGGCGCCTGCCACAATGCCTAGCTAATTTTTCTATTTTCAGTGGAGACAGGGTCTCACTCTTGTTCAGACTGGTCCGGAATTCCTGAACTCAAGCAATACTCCCACCTGGGCCTCCCAGACTGCTAGGATTACAGGTATGAGCCACTGCAGGTAGCCTGTTTTTTTTTTTTTTAATGCATTAAAATTAGATGGAGAAGTCACTTCATAAGACTCAAACTGAGCACATTTAGGCCTGGTGTCTTAGCTTTGGCTAAATTACTGTTTAGGAGGTAGATCACATGACACCAGCAGCTACCTCAGTGTGTGGGAATAGGCCTGCTCTTCTTGGAAAAGGGATGATGGACAGGGAGTCACCCTGGGATCTGCAACACATCTGTTCGAATTCTCCTACGAATATGGACACTCTGTACATGTAAAAAAATTATATATGTAGTCCAGTTGTATACTTTTGTCAAGCCAATGCCTCATTCCTACAATGAATTCTGTAGTTCCTTTATTTCCTTGCCCTACTTTAAAAATATTTTTAAAAGCTTTATGTTTAGGTTCCAAGTGCTCTGAGCTCCAAGCTGGGACTTACCTGAACATAAAGATTCACTTCCGCACTTCTGCACAGGTATGGGAAATTGCCTCCGGTTTTAAGGTGAGCTCTTCGGGCATTGGGATACAGCTTGTACATTTCTTCTTTAGCTTCAGTTGAAAGTGCACTCTGGTCAAACACCTTTTAAAATACCACAAAGCTGAAATTTCCTGATATTTAGTATGTTTTTATCACCTTATGGAAAGTGTTAGCCCAAGCATTTCTTTCTTATGAAAACACAATGCTGAGGCCTCAGCAGCCTAAGCCACCTCCTTGTGCTGATCCTTGGTGACGTCTAACTCCAACCTAAGACATAAGCTATAGATTTTGCGGCCAAGTGTCTCTTGCATTTTTTTTTTTGGGGGGGAGGAGTCAACCTTTTCCCTCAAATATAGCCAACTAAATGAGCAGAGTATTAATAGTAACAAACCATTGAAAATGCCAATTAATTTCAAAAAGATCATGAAACCCCAAAATAACTTTTTCCTTTACTATCAGTTACAAACAATTATGTTGTATATGCTCAGTGAAGTATTCTCTCCAAATTTAAAAAGTATAAGCTAAAAAGTCCATATCCTTTCTTGTGGGAGTCACAGTTGGCAGCTTAGAGAGGATGATTCTAGACATCTTTCAAGTCTCACACAAACACGTTTTTAAAACACATGCAAAATTTTTTTTCAAAAAGTAATTTAAAAGAAGCAAATATATAAAGATGCCCAAAAAAAGTATACACATTTATTTATTTATTTTGAGACAGTGTCTCACTGTGTCACCCTCAGTAGAGTGCCATGGTGTCAGAGCTCACAGCAACCTCAAACTCTTGGTCTTAAGTGATTCTCTTGCCTCAGCCTCCCAAGTAGCTGGGACTACAGGCACCCGCCACAACACCTGGCTATTTTTTTTGTTGTAGTTGTCATTGTTGTTTGGCTGGCCTGGGCTGGGTTCAAACCTGCCAGCTCCTATGTATGTGGCTGGTGCCCTAGCCTGTATATACATTTTAAGAAAAGAAAAAACTGTATTAAAATTGTAATACTTAATACATACTACTAATAAAAGATGAATACAAGTCACGTTGAGCACCTCTTGTAATTGCAGAAGTCAAACAGGACTTCAGTATTACAAATTTATGCTTAAATGCATTGCCAACTAAAACCTGTAGACAGTTTTCACTAAGAACTCAGGTGGTGAGCACAGCTTTGAAAGGGCAGGCAGAACAAATACCCTGGGAAGACCATTGAAAGGCTTGCTCTGTCATGGCAAATGTCAAAATGTAGCAATTACGTAATAAACGAGAATAATAAATTATTTACTTGATTGTGATGGATAATTCTCTGAAGAAAATCAATTCATAAAAATACCATATTATTTGAATTTAGGAACAAATCCATTTATGAGGCAAAATAGTCATATGATTAAAATAAAACCACAGTGAGATACCACTTTACATCCATTAGGATATTAACAAAAACAACAAAAAACCCAGAAAAAAACAAGTTTGTCCAGTATGTGGACCTTGTGAAATTCTTGATTCTCTGCCCTCACGAGGGAGCTTCTTTTTGCTGCCTAGATAAGTAATAGTTAAGGTGCAATATCTATTGATGGGAATAGCAAAAATATTCCAAAATGGGTAAAAATTCCAATGTCTGTTTAAATTTACTTTGACTCCAATGGTGTTATTCTCAACAGGAAACAAGTCCAAGATAAGCAATAAACAGACTTTTGGAATTGAGAAAGCTGGAGGGTAAAAACAAAAGTGAAGGCAACATTTGAAGAAGCACACTGAAAATTATAAAATAATTATAATATATAGAGGATGACATAAACATTTTACTAAAAAGGAAGCTTACATCCATAATGGTTACAGGGATGTCCCGGATTTTATGAGGTTCCACATAAGAATTTTGACAATTCAGGGTAAGTCTCGAAGCCAGTTCACTCTGACCCAAACTTTCCAACTGCAGGAAGAAATGCAAGTAATTTTGGGAATAATTTTTTTTCACATTTACATTAAATCCACAGAAAACATCTATGCCTTTACAGATGGTATCATGTGCAGTAGAGACAGAAAGTCACCAATGAGGAAACACAATTTATTTGAAAGACTGTGAACTATGCCTCTCAGGAAGGGGTGGCATTTTTCTATTCTGGGAACCCGGGTAAGGTTCCACAAATTAAACCCAGACTTGTGCAGCTCTCAACCTAAACTGCTTGTTTCAACCAGGTGCTTGTGGGCAGCAAGTCAATTCCTGTAGCTCAAGGGTGACAGATAAACCTTTAAGGGATATTAGAGCTGAAAGAGACTTCAGCAATCATCTAGCCCACCAGCAGTTACTAATACAAGCCTTGTTCATCAGACTTGGTTCATCAGATTTACCTGGGGGTGGGGGAGGAGGATACATTTTTTTTTTTTTTTGTAGAGACAGAGTCTCACTTTATAGCCCTTGGTAGAGTGCGATGGCATCACACAGCTCACAGCAAACTCCAACTCCTGGGCTTAGGCGATTCTCTTGCCTCAGCTTCCCGAGTAGCTGGGACTATAGGTGCCCACCACAACGCCCGGTTATTTTTTGTTGCAGTATGGCCAGGGCCGGGTTTGAACCCGCCACCCTCGGGATATGGGGCCGGTACCCTACCACTGAGCCACAGGTGCCGCCCATGGGAGGAAGATAAATTAAAAGTACAGATTCCCAGATCCTATACCTGGGGAAGGATTCTAGATGGATGGTCTGGTTGAGGCTTTGGAGATTATATTTTTGAAAACTCTCCCAAGTGATTTTGATGAATAGGTGGTGGGGAACACTAATATAGCAAGCCCTTACCAGCAATAGATCTGTTCAGATGTATTAGAGTTAGTATGGAAGACTGCCCAACAATACCTATAATACATATTCGACGAGACAGATGTATCTTCTGTACCAAGTAGATGTGAAAATTCCCACTACAATGTGTCCCCACCCCAGTGCCACAATCCTTACCCTGTCCACCATGAAATCAATGGCATCAGCCATTACAGGATCCACTGGGCCAGATGAGAAGTTTCCAAGAACTATTTTTTTGAGCATAAATGCTGGCATTAGCCAAAAGCTATAAAACAAAAGACAAACATCTGATAATTTAAACTTCCAAGACTGCATATAAATAGCAAATGTTCATTCAACATTGAAACTTTGCATTAGGTAGGTACTTGGGAACTAGAGATAAAAAGTCCATCACCTCCTTCAAAGAAGTGGCATCTAGTTTTTTTTTTTTTTTCTTACTATGTTGCTCTCGGTAGAGTGCCGTGGCATCACAGTTCACAGCAACCTCAAACTCTTGGGCTTAAGTGATTCTCTTGCATTAGCCTCCCAAGTAGCTGGGACTACAGGCGCCTGCCACAACACCTGGCTATTTTTTTGTTGTAGTTGTCATTGTGGTTTGGCTGTCCTGGGTCAGGTTCAAACCCACTAGCCTCAGTGTATATGGCTGGCACCGTAACCACTGTGCTATGGGCGCCCAGCCGGCATCTAGTTTTTTTACATACTTTTCCAAGATTTCAAAGAGTTATGGTTTACTATAATTAAACCCTTATTGGAGGATTTAGGATACTTATAAGTAATACTGCAAAATACCTTTACTGAAGCAGTCTGATGATTCTAAGATTTTATTTTTTTCTAATTGGCCTTATTTTCAATGATTAAACTATTTCCTTTAGAAAACATTAAGAGAAATACTCTTTCCTTCTAGTTGATACCACTTTTTAACTGACTGATATTTCTTTTTTTTTTGGTAGAGACAGAGTCTCACTGTACCGCCCTCGGGTAGAGTGCCGTGGCATCACACGGCTCACAGCAACCTCTAACTCTCGGGCTTACGTGATTCTCCTGCCTCAGCCTCCCGAGCAGCTGGGACTACAGGCGCCCGCCACAACGCCCGGCTATTTTTTTGTTGCCGTTTGGCCGGGGCTGGGCCTGAACCCGCCACCCTCGGCATATGGGGCCGGCGCCCTACTCACTGAGCCACAGGCACTGCCCAACTGACTGATATTTCAAAAGATTTCAAGATACCAATATGAAAATGATTGCTTCTCCCCAAATTTGATAGTTAGGGATTTTTATATGTGATTTGTAGTTAATATTTATTCCATTGACTTTAACTGCTGAGAGTCATCATGGAAGATAAACACTAGCGTCTCCAAACCTATGCTGAAAATTAGTCACGAAAGGTGAAGGCCACATTCTGATGCTGTCGTTGCAACAGCCTTGTTGGAAATGGAGCGTCCCTCAGAAGGACCACTCAGCCACCTTTCAGTTGACTGTCAAAGTTCTCTCCCACCCCCACCACTTCCTCATCTTTTAAAGGTAATGATGTCTAAGTATGCTCTGTTGGGGTAAACCTGTTGGCTTTCCATACTCCTATGTCCACAGTGTGTGGCATGTAGTGCTAACTCAGATATTGATAAAAAATAGTTGATAGGCAACAGCACAAACTGAACAGGGGAAATCTTGGCATTCTGGCCAAGATTAGAATAATTATTAAAAATCACCGGAAGTACTAAATGTGCTTTAGTGCATCATCTGGATGGGAAGTATTTGTTATGGAGCTAATGTATGCAAGAAATTATTACATGAATGCTGAGAAAACTATTGAGATAACATCAGGAAAAGTTCTAGAAAATAACAGTATAATCTTAAGATAATGTGAAAATCATGAAAACAATCTATAACATGGTTTAAAAACTAACCTGCTAATACAGATGTTTAGTAACCAGGCTGTTTTTTCTTTTAGGGTAGAGCCCACCCTTGCTAGCAATGAAAAAAGTGCATAGTAAACCAGCTAATTAATCTGATAAAACTAATTAAAATGATAAAATCAATAAAAGGATGGCTCTGAATAAATAGGTATCCCATTGGTTGCTCCCAAAGCATTTTCACCACTTCCATCTTTCTGAAAAGCAAAGTAATGTCAGGTGTCACGATGTTGATGGAATAAATGTTCTAGTCCTTCCACTTAGGGAACATATCTCAAAGAAATAAGCCAGAAAGGGAAAGAACTGTACGAAGACACACTGTAGAACATAACAAAGAATAAGAAAAAGGCAAATGCCCAATAAAACTGTCAGTCACTGCACAGAGGCATTCACACAAAATAATAAGTAGGACAAGCAGAACACAACATCAGTTACACAGACACACTGAAGAGAAACAGTCAAAGTGTATGAAAAAGTGTATGAATGCACATTAAACAAAATTAAGTAGTAATTTAGAGAAATGGAAACAGCCAAAACTTAGTTTATTCAATCCTTTCCATTTGCAAGGATAATTGTTTATAATTTTAACAGCCAAGGAAGTTGCCGAAGATAGTAGATATAAGCCTTCTCTCCTGCACCCAAAACCCCCAAAGCCAACATTTTCAAAACTTCAGTGAACAAAAACAAAATGAATGTTTTATGTTCTTACCTGTTTGCAGTCCAAGTTTGGTTAAAGATAGAAGTATCACTGAAGGAATTGCAGAGGATGAGGGAATGAACTCTAGGAGATTTGTGAGTGTATTCTGCAAATTTCTGGGCCAAAAAGCCTCCCAAAGAAGCCCCAAAAAGATGAACCTAATTATAAACAAACATAAGGCAGATCCTAAAACACTGATCTATCCCGAACATTAGTGTCTAAATGTTGCTTCAATGATCACTAATCATATAATGTCATCACAAGGCAATAGATGGAAATATCTATAGCACTTAGAAAGTACTGTATTTAAATGCAATGTATACTCTGTATCAAGAAAACAATATAACTGTTTGAATTCCAAATCATAGAAGTAAAAAAAAAAAAAAATCAGATTGAGGTGGGTAGGGAGTGGAGGAGATGGGTAAATTCACACCTAACAGGTACACCACACAATATCTGGGTGAAGGGTGCACTTGTAACCTTGACTTAAAATATACAAATGCAAACCATGAGGTATGACAATTAAGTCTGCAAACTAATCTAGAAAAAGTGCTATATACCTCATTGCTAAATATCACTATGATCACCTTTGAAGTACTCCCCTTAGGAAGCTGTGCATTGATGCCAGCGCCTAATCTACACTTCAAAGCAACTCTGGAACTCTTTACAGAATGACCATTAGAGATGTCACCATATGAGGCCCGACAATTAAGTTTGAAAACTTGTCATGTGTCCTTATGTTGGCAGGACTGTGCAAACACCTTGGTTATGAAAGGGCAGATCAGTGTCTTTGAAAGGTTATGAAAGGTATGTCAGTGTCTAACAGCTGTGTTTGTGTCAATGTGCGGCAGTGTCTTGCTGAGTATTGTTCATTATTGTTGTATGTTTTTGTGTGCCAGACAGGTCATTCCAGGAAAAGAGTTCCAAAATTGTTTTGAAGAGTGGAGCAGGGGCTGGCGTCAGTGCATAGCTTCCCAAGGGGAGTGCTTCAAAGGTGACCATAGTGATGTTCAGCAATGAGTTTTCTAGGATGAGTTTACAAACTTGTCAGACCTCATATACTACCAAAATATGTATACCCTCATAATAGTCTGATCAAAAATTAGATTGCATTATAAAATGAAATCATTTCTTTTTTTTTTGTAGAGACAGAGTCTCACTTCATGGCCCTCGGTAGAGTGCCGTGGCGTCACACAGCTCACAGCAACCTCCAACTCCTGGGCTTAAGCGATTCTCTTGCCTCAGCCTCCCGAGTAGCTGGGACTACAGGCGCCCGCCACAACACCTGGCTATTTTTTGGTTGCAGTTCAGCCGGGGCTGGGTTTGAACCCGCCACCCTCGGTATATGGGGCCGGAGCCTTACGACTGAGCCACAGGCGCCGCCCAAAATTAAATCATTTCTATAGTTTATGTTTAAGAAAACTGTGGGCCAGGTGTGGTGGTTCACCCCTGTAATTCTAGCACTCTGGGAATCCAAAGCAGGTGGATTGCTTGAGCTCATGAGTTTGAGAACAGCCTGAACAAAAGTGAGATCCCGTCTCTACTAAAATTAAAAAAAAAAAAAAAAATTTGAGGCAAGAGAATTGCTTGAGCCCAGGAGTTGGAGGTTGCTGTGAGCAAAGATGTTATGGCACTCTACCCAAGGCAATGGCTTGAGACTCTGTCTCAAAAAAAAAAAAGGAAAGAAAGAAAGAAAAGAAAACTATGATTCAGTAATTCCACTCCTATGTATATACCTAAGAGAACTGAAAATATATTTCAACACAAAAACTTATATACAAACATTCACAGCAGTGTTATTCATGATAGCCAAAAAGTAGAAATAACCCAAATATGCATCAACTCATGAATGGATAAACAGAATATGGTATATGCCTACAAATATTATTTAGCCATAAAGAGAAGTACCAACTCATGCCTCAACATGAATGAACCTTAACACAGTGCTAAGTGAAAAAAGGCAGTCACAGAAGAATACATATCACAAGATGCCATCTATGTGAAATACTCAGAGTAGGCAAACCCACAAAAAGTAGATTGAGTTGCAGGGGGAGATGGAGAGAAGATGGGGAATAAGTGAATGAAAATGGGGTTTTGAGGTTGAAGAAATGTCTTGGCTGGGCGTAGTGGCTCATGCCTGTAATCCTAGCACTCTGAGAGGCCAAGGCAGGAGGATCCCTTGATGTCAGGAGTTTAATACCAGCCTGAGCAAGAGCAAGATCCCGTCTCTACTAAAAATAGAAAAATTAGCTGGGTGTTGTGGTGTCTGTAGTCCCAGCTAATTGAGAGGCTGAGGCAGGATCACTTGAGCCCAAGAGTTTGAGGTTGCTGCTCAAGTGCCATCCCATCAGCCATGGCACTCGAGCCTGGGCAACAGAGCAAGACTCTGTCACAAAAAATAAAATAAAAATAAATAAAATGTCCTAAAATTGACTGTGGTCATGCTTGCATCTACCTGTGAATATTCTAAAAAGCACGGAATTGTATAGTTTAAAAGGGTAAATTACATGTAGGCCTTGTGAATTATACCACAATAAAGCTGTTAATAAAAAAATAAAAAATTTCTGTGTGCGTTGACTCATACCTATAATACTATCACTTCAGGAGGCCAATGCAGGAGGATAGCTTGAAGACAGGAATTTGAGACCAGCCTGAGCAACACAGCAAGATCCTGTCTCTCGGGCAGCGCCTGTGGCTCAAGGAATAGGGCTCCAGCCCCATATACCAGAGGTGGTGGGTTTAAACCTGGCCCCGGCCAAAAACTGCAAAAAAAAAAAAAAAAAAAAAAAAGATCCTGTCGCTATACAAAATATGAAAAATTAGGCGGCGCTTGTAGCACAGGGTTATGGTGCCGACCACATGTACCAAGGGTGGTGGGTTCAAAATCTGGCCCGGGCCAGCTAAACATCAATGACAACTCCAACAAAAAAATGGCTGAGTGTTGTGGCAGGGGCCTGTGATCCCAGCTAGTTGGGAGGCTGAGGCAAGAGAATCTCTTAAGCCCAAAAGAGTTTGAGGTTGCTGTGAGCTGTGATGCCACAGCACTCTACTGAGGGTGACATAGTAAGACTCTGTCTTAAAAAAAAAAAAAAGAAAGAAAAATTAGCCAGGCATGTGGGTACACACCTATACCCCCAGCTACTAAGGAGGCTGAGGCAGGAGGATTGTCGCGCCCAGGTGTGGAGGATGCAGTGCAGTCAGTTATGATTAGGCCCCTAGACTCCAGCCTAGGTGACAGAGCAAGATCCTGTCTCTAATAAAGAAGATAAATAAATAAAAATACATAAAAACCTGAGAATATCAGGCTTTATAATATAAATTGACATTAAAATCACATGATTGTAATTAGTTTCAGGATACTCACTTTATCCAATTGTAAATGATCTAAAAGTTTTCTGAATCCATCACAGAATTCAAGATGGTCCCAGTAAACTGGATACTGCAACTGAAATAATAGTAGTAAGTTTAAATTTATTTTAAAAATCATAAAGGTAAAAATGCAACTCATATATTTGAAAATTTAGGATTCACATAGCAGCATTTCTCATTTGCCCAAGCTCTATTCCTTCAAAATATGTGGAAATAAGCTCTTACTTTCTACTTAACCTTCTGAACAGACCAAAACCACACTGTAGTGATACGATGGTAATAAAAACTTCAATTCACATCAATTTCCTTTCAAAACAGCTGAAAAAGTCTGACCTTCCCTCTGTCCCTCCCTCTCTTCCTCTTTTTTCTCCCTTCCTTCCTTCCTCCCTTTCCTTTCTTTTTTCATTTAGACAGCATCTTGCTCTGTCATCCAGGCTGGAGTGCAGTGGCATCACCACAGCTCACTGCAACCTCTAACTCCTGGGACTCAAGCAATTCAGGTTTTCTTATACACTTAGGCTTAGTTTGCAAAACTCACCTGGTAGGCTTATTATTTAAGCACTTAGATTCATTTTGTCAATGACAAATCATTAGGATACTGCCATGTGAATTATGGGATAATTTTAGATTTTATATACATATACAACACTTTATTATTAAAATTCTATTTGTGGGTAAGACCTCCACCATTCTGAGAAAAAATGTAGAACATTCTCCTTAGTAGAAAATTTGAGAATTTGAGCCAGATGATAGCCTAAAAGAAAGGAAATGGTATTTTTATAAAGTCTTTTTTTTTTTTTTTTGGTTTTTGGCCAGGGCTAGGTTTGAACCCGCCACCTCCAGCATATGGGACCGGCACCCTACTCCTTGAGCCACAGGCACCACCCTTATAAAGTCTTTAATTTAAAAATATCCAGGCCCTACACAGGTGATAAAATTGCATACAACTTAATACACACAATTGATTACAAACAGAACTGGGGAATCTGAATAAGATTAGTGTGATATGGTACTACAGTTTTGCAAAAGGTTATTATTGGGAGAAACTGGGGTATAGGAGTAAAAGGAATATTTCTCTATATGATTTCTTACAATTGCATGTAAGTCTACAATTATCACAATAAAAATTTAAATTAAAAAGATCATGCAGGCTCGGTGCCTGTGGCTCAACGGCTATAAGGCACCAGCCACATACAACTGAGCTGGCGGGTTCAAATCTAGCCCGGGCCCGCCAAACAGCAATGACAGCTACAACCAAAAATAGCCAGGCGTTGTGGCCAGTGCCTGTAGTCCCAGCTACTTGGGAGGTGGAGGCAGGAGACTCGCTTGAGCCCAGGAGTTGGAGGTTGCTGTGAGTGGTGATGCCACAGTACTCTACCTAGGGGGACAGCTTGAGGCTGTCTCAAAAGAAAAAAAAAAAATCACGCATTTAACTGTCAGATATCTAATAAGTTCCAAAACCCCATGGTGTTGAGCATTCTGATCAAATCTTGAGGACAAAGTAATTGTGCAGACACTGTTGGCCTTTTCTTGACTCTTTATCTAGCTAATGAAGCAGAGAAGCCCACATCCAGAACACTGAGGGCAAAGAAGAAATATCCAGCTAGAAACCCAGGCTATCCTGATCTGCCAGTCTAGAGCGACAAATGCATACCCCGTATTTGACAGCTGTCCCAAATAGGACAGACACCTGAGGGCTGCTCAGTTAACCTCCTCTCTGGTGATAAACCGCAGCCACCAAAAATGGTATTGTCATGACTTAGGCTGCAGAGGACTAGGATGAGAGCAGTTACACCCAGTTACTCGAATGCTAGAGGGAGCACTGAAAACCCAGAACAAGGGAAGACTGTGTAGCAGAGATTCAAACCTGCCCGTCTGAGGAATGATTACAGAAACTGGAAAAACTGAGCCAGAGAAGACCAGGGAGGAAGGCAGCAGGGGTGCTGAGGATAACTCTGTTCTCAATTAAGAGAAGGGCTGTCAGAAGGAAGAGGAATTGATTTGTTTTGTGTGGCCCCAGAGGGTGGTAACCCCAGTAGAATTTTCAGTTAACTTCCGAGAGAAGAGACCCACTTTTTCATTTCTTTAAACAGTAAATAAAATGTGTAATAACAGCAGTACCCACAGGGTGTACTATTTACATGCTAATATCCTAGGTTCCAGAAACAACTGCGAGTTCCAAAGCTAGAGACTCCTCACTATAAGATCAAGCTCCCAACCATCTGTGTTACACAAGCAAGGCATGTGCCTTTACCAGAGAAGATTCTTTCACAGAAGATTCAAGAACGATCAGTGAGAAACCAGATTTAGTCCAAACTTGGCTATGAAATAATTAGAAAGAAAAATATCCTTAACCAAATGCTAAAAACGTGAGTTAATTAATGAACCCTGCCTCAAATGTCAAAGATTTACTTTAACACATTGCTGACCTGTTATGAGTTACCTGGTAACAGTTTCTGCGTAAAATTGCTGGTTAACAATGTAACAGCTGTTCCCTGATCATTTCTCCCAGTCTCAATTCCCAGTTGTCCCAAATTCAGCCTATTTTATTCTTTTTGCCCTCCTCAGCTCTCAGCTGCTTATAATATATAATCACTTAGCCCCTCTAACATTGTTGACCTGCAATTTTATACAGAAACTACCATGTTACCAGGTAACTCCTGACCAGTCAGCAGTGTGTTAAAAGCAGGCTTCTCAGTCACCTGCATGTTAGCAGGTCTGTCTGTTGTCTAATATCAATGCCTGGCTTCCCCTGGAAGCGTGTGTGAAACAGTTAAGTGGAAATGGAGGCTCGGCACCTGTAGCTCAGCAGCTAGGGCGCCAGCCACATATACCAGGGTCTGCCAAACAACCATGACAACTACAATAATAAAAATCAGCTGGGTGTTGTGGCGGGTGCCTGTAGTCCCAGTTACCTGGGAGGCTAAGGCAAGAAAATACTTAAGCCCGAGAGTTGGAGGTTGCTGTGAGCTGTGACGCCATGCACTCTACCGAGGGCAACATAGTGAGACTCTGCCTCAAATGAATAAACAAACAAACAAATAAGTGGAAATGGAGTTAGAAGACTGAGTTGGTTCCTCCCTCCACTGCTTACTGGTTGTGTGACCAGGGCAATCACTAAAGTGCCCTGCACTAGAACCTCAGTTTCCTTATCTATAAACGAAGACAAAGGTTCCTTCCACTGAGTTGTGAGAAGAGTGTCAGGAGAGAATGTGCATAAAAGCCAGGTAGAGAGGATGCCAACACAGACTCTACGGAGTCTCCACATGGTTGTGCACAAACGCCAGCTTCCTTCAAAAGGCTTCATCCTATAGTTTAAAACAGGAAGACAGTGTCTCACCTCAATTAAAGAATACTGTCCATTACTATAGTTGATCAGAAACAGATGCACAAAAAATAAAACGTGGACCTGATTTTAAATACTGAATCAATAATACTTACAGCTATAACACGGTAGCCCCATCCAGTCAAGGCCAAAATCTGCCGGAAAAATACATCTGCAGTTCCACTGACAGGGGGGAGAAATATGAGGGGACACCTGATGCTTCTGGGGCCCGCATCATACAGCGACCATATCTTACTGTCATCATCATCTACGATAATCTGGAGGGGAAGTCATAAGAAGAAAATGGAAAATCTCGTGAATGTGTTTTTTTATGTTGTTATTTCACACTATAATTTCACTACAAATTTAATCTGATTGCCTTGTTTGTTATGAGGTAAACTGGATATCACGCCAGATTAGCAGTGAGTCCCAAACTGCTCTGGTCTCCTTTGCTTTCTTCAGTGCTAACGTATTCCACAAAACTGCTTTATAATCTTCCAAAGAGCTGCTTTTTCTCTCAGTTTTTAATTTTCCTCTCCATCCACAACAATAGGAAGAAATCTATTTTGTCATTAAACAGTGACCTCTGTACAAACCATCTCATTTCTTCCCCACACTTCCAATTGTGTGTGTGTGTTGTGTGTGTGCATGCACACGTGTCTACAAGCAGGGCAGTCTGGCCCGGGGGCTGGCTGGGATCAGCAGGGTCAGAGTATGAACAGGAGTATGAACAGGGAGACATAAGACTTTGGGTCTAGAAGAAGCTTGGGGCAGTGCCTATGGCTCAGTGGGTAGGGTGCCAGCCCCATATACTGAGGGTGGCGGGTTCAAACCCAGCCCCGGCCAAACGGCAACAAAAAAATAGCCGGGCGTTGTGGCGGGCGCCTGTAGTCCCAGCTGCTCAGGAGGCTGAGGCAGGAGAATCACCTAAGCCCTGGAGTTGGAGGTTGCTGTGAGCTGTGTGACACCACAGCACTCTACCGTGGGCGATAAAGGGAAACACTGTCTCTACAAAAAAAAGCTTGGGTGAGGGTGGAGATGGCACCAGCTTAGGAGATGCTTCAAGAACCTGACCTAAGCCAAGCCTCTGCTACAGAGGAGTCATGAGGCAAGTGAGTGTGTTTCTGTTCTGGGAGAATGCTTCAAACCAGTCAGTAGGAGGTGGGAAGTGGACACAGGGAGAAACCAGCTTTCGGGGGAAACGTGGGCAGGGAGGAGGAAGTCATCAGAAACCTTCCTGATTTCGTAGTTCTTGACCCAACATGGGAAAAAGATGAGCATAAATGAGCTGAGGCAAGTCAAGGCTTAGCATACAGCTTGGCACATGTTAAGTATCCAGCAAATGTAAGCTATTATTACTATTCACTGCATGATAGTTTAATTTGTTTTCCTTGGTTGACTTTTGGTGGTTTTTAGAAATGTCCATAATGGAGAAGCATGAATCCTATGTACTCAATCTTGATATGAGGACAATTAATGACAATTAAGGTTATGGGGGGGGAAGCAGAAAGAGGGATGGAGGGAGGAGGGTGTGGCCTTAGTGTGTGTCACATTTTATGGGGGCAAGACACGATTGCAAGAGGGACTTTACCTAACAATTGCAATCAGTGTAACTGGCTTATTGTACCCTCAATGAATCCCCAACAATAAAAAAAAAAAAAAAAAAAAAAAAAAAAAAAAAAAAAGAAATGTCCATTAACTGTTTGAATGCTTGCCCATGCAAATCAATATACATTCTAATTTTATATTAAAAAACTCATAGCCTCCAGGTTCTTTCTTTTGAGAACTCCTTGCTGGCAGGGCTGTGGACTCCATAGTGTCCACTCTGTGGATGGCAGTGCACTAAACTAACTGTGGTCATTGGTGTCAGCAGGAACAGACACACATGGGGTGAGGCAAAATCTAAAGGGGCCTAACAATTTTCTTTGGATTTACCCAGGTCACAGATAGTGACGACATATCTCGCACTCATGTTTATGCCCTGTGTATTTTGTCACTCAAGTTTTTGCTTTTCATGTTTCTTTTGCCGTGATTGCGGTAAAAACAAACAAACAAAAAAAAAACCTCTTAATGACCTTTGACAGTATACACAACAAATCCCAATCTTACAGTAATGAGATAAGATCCTCAAATCTCTAATATTTTCTAGTAAAAATTATTTCAATGATCCAAATTGGAAGAAAATACAAAAAGAACGTTCTGAAAAGTAACACAGAAAAATGTTCTGACTGTAAGCCATAAATACTTAAATGTGTTTAAAACATGTTGTACAACAGTGCCAGGTATGCAACAGGTATCCCGTCTATGCCTAGAGAATTGTATCTTAAATTTCTATATGAATAATAATTTTGTGATTAGTTCAAAATTGCATGATACTCTCACAAAATGGAGACACAGAAGATTCAAGGCCCCAGTACTGTAGTACTTCTGCAGGGCAATCAGTAAAGATTTTACTCTCTGGTTTGAATAGCCTTTGTCTAGTGTGAACCCCAAACATTGGGATTAATTTGGGACACAGAGCCAATACTCAAATTCAATGTAAGTTTTCATGGTTTTCAAACATTCCAAGTAAATAAAGCTTCCAGAAGATGACTGTAACAGATATGTCATTGTGAACAGAGTCTCCATAATGTGGCCCATTGTAAATCTTAAATTTGAGAAACAGAAATAAAACATGACTGTACTTCCCGTCCATGCTGTTGCTGGAAGCTTTCCAACTAAACTACTCAGAGAACACACATACTGCTGCTTGCTTGAGTGTGTAAAAGGAATCACACAAGAGGAGCATGGTTATACCTGCCTTTTCTCTTCCATGAATCTCAAAAGTTGACTGTATGTGACAGAGATGGGGTGAATTTTATGATTTGCAACCCTGAATCATGATACTTGGCAATAATTTTACTCTCAAACACTACTAAGGCTTAGTATCTAAATCACACATAAAAACAATACAAGATTTTGCAAATAAGAGGTGTAGTAAAGCCATACATACCTTTTTAAGGGGAACTGTACTTCTAAACCAGTTATAATCAGGAGAGACTTTAATCTCTCCCATGATTAGCTGAAATGGAGGTTAACCCTGAAATAAAAGCATGTGATGTTTCATGTCAAGAAATCATGTTTACATCAGAACTAAATGTAGAGTCTGGTCTACCTATACCAAGAATACTTAAAAGTAAAAACGAAGGAATGGGCTATTTTACCTTCTCAGTATATACTTAAACTACAGAAAACAAGGCTTGGCACCTGTAGCTCAAGCGGCTAAGGTACCAGCCACATACACCAGAGCTAGTGGGTTCGAATCCAGCCTGGTCTATCAAACAACAATGACAACTACAACCAAAAAATAGCCGGGCGTTGTGGCGGGTGCCTGTAGTCCCAGCTACTTGGGAGGTTGAGGCAAGAGAATCGCTTAAACCCAGGAGTTGGGAAGCTGCTGTGAGCTGTGACGCCACGTCATTCTGCCCAGGGCAACAGCTTGAGGCTCTGTCTCAAAAACAAAACAAAACAAAAAAAAACTACAGAAAACAATTTGGTGAAATGCTACAATCATAGAGTCAGAAGGGCCCTTAGAGATAGTTATGCTAACCCCTTAGTTTCTCCAGAAGAATTTGGTCTAGAAAGCTTAAATGCCCTACCCAAGATCACATGTCTATTGCAGAGCTAGGACAAGATGCAGGACAGTCATCTCTGACACCATACTGCCTGTCATAGTTAAATGATCCCCACTGCAGTACCAGCACCCATCTTTTGTAAGTATCTTAAGAAACCTATTTTACATTCCTAGAATGTCATACATTTTAAACTTTAAAATTTTATTTATTTATTTTAAAGAAACTGGGTCTTGGCCAGGCATGGTGGCTCATGCCTGTAATCCTAGCACTCTGGGAGGCCAACGCAGGTGTATTGCTTGAGCTCAGGAGTTTGAGACCAGCCTGAGCAAGAGGGAGACCCCATCTCTACTAAAAATAGAAAAATTAGCTGGGCCTTGTGGCAGGCACCTGTAAATCCCAGTTATTCAGGAGGCTAAGGCAAGAGGATTGCATAAGCTTAGGAGTTTGAGGTTGCTGTGAGCTATGATGCCATGGCACTCTACCCAGGGCATAAGAGTGAGACTCTCTCTCAGAAAGAAAAGAAAGAAACAGGGTCTTGCTCTGTCACCTAGGCTAGAACGCAGTGGTGCAACCATAGTGTGCTATAGCCTTCAATTCCTGAACTTGAACAATCCTCTTGCCTCAGCTTCTCCAGTAGGTAGGACTACAGGCTCATGCCACAACACCTGGCTAAATTATTTATTTGTAGAGATAGGGTCTTGCTATGTTGCCCATACTAGTCTTAAACTCCTGGCCTCAAGTTATTCTCCCTTCTCAGTCTTCAAAGTGCTAGGATTACAGGTATGAACCACCATGCCCAGCCAAGAATCCATTTTAATAAAGATGTTCCTTTCTGATTATAGGGAATAGAATTATAAGGGAACAATCCATGCTAGAGAAGAAAGAAGTTTAAAGAAAGGCTGTTTCCTGATAAATTCATAATACATCATAAATCTAACTCTAAAGGAACATAACTTCAGAAATTCTTAATAGAAAATAAAGGCAAATTTGCCATTTATATTGATGTGAATAAAAGTTACACAATGCCCTCTGAAAGATCTATGATACAAACTTGAAGGCACCATAGAAATGAAACAAAATACTGGCCTATAGAAAAAAATGTGTGGCTTTTTGTTATAAGCTTAGTGACTTCCAGTTTTTATAGCTCTGTGACCTTAGATAAGACATGACCCTTTGGGGGTTTGTTTTCTCATCTCTGACTGCTTCACAACCACATCTCCAAAGTCTAGAGCAGTGGTTGGCACACAGCAGGCATTATCTGTTGACCTAAATGAACGACTACATCCTAAGGAGAATGAACTAGACCATTCTAGAGTCCCTTCTAACTCTAGCAGCTGTGAGCTTTGGACTGGCCAGCCATCTTTAATTTAAGGCTCTTTGCTTAAGGATTTGTGCTCTGTCAAAACAGGAAACTGCAATTATAGTTCCCTGTTGCAGATTCTTACTGAAGCAGGGAACTTCCATCCATCAGTTTGGAAGGATTCAAACACTTGCTTTGAACCATGCCATCTATCTCAAGAGCAAGCCTAGATTCCTAGTACAGCTAAGTTTGAGACTCTAGGACCTAACTCTTGGGCTGACTTTGAAGTGTCATTTTAGAGGATGTTCTTTAGACTAACAAGGAGCAGGGGATACTAAACTCTTCCTTGTTGGCCCCTGAGATCTGCTTCCACAGAGCCCTCAGCAGACTCACTTGTTACTTAGTCACTAAACTGAACCTCAAGGAAACAGTAAACTTAGTCATTGCAATATCAAACTTCATTCACAACCCTGACATTGTAATAATGGTCTCTTCTCTCAAAATTAAGATGATATTTTAAAAAAAATGATACTTTTATGAAAGATAATTAAAATTTAAAGTACCAAGAAAATCATCAGCTAGTTTTATGCTGAAAATCAGTATACACAGATGTATTTATACAGCCAGAAAGAAAATTATATTTTGCATATCCATTTTATCTTAAATATTAACATGTTAAAAAATCTAAGCTATCTTAACTTTAGCCCTTCTCTAAGCTGTTTATTGCTTTTAATTGAAAGCCACTGGAACATATAGTTAATTCTGGAATATTTTCTTTTTTTTGCAGTTTTCTGGCTGGGGCTGGGTTTGGACCCGCCACCTCTGGCATGTGGGGCCAGTGCCCTATCACTTTGAGCCACAGGCACCGCCCAATTCTGAAATATTTTCTACCTGAATAGACTTGAAATACTCCCATTTCATCTAAAATGATGAAAGTGCCTTCACTAGTGGAGGCACTTCCTAGTACTGCATTACTAGAAACAATTATGCTACAGGAAGATTATCAAAAACATGTTTAACAAATAAAGTCTACTTAACAGATTTATGAAATTAAATTACCTTAGCCAATTAAGATAGAGTCACCAGACTTGAGATAAAATAAATTATTCACAGTTTTGGAATCAGCTGTAATGCACAAACCAAACTACCATACAAATACACAGGCACAGAAATTCAATCAGTCATCCACTTATTTCCCATGGCAATAATAGAAAGGTGCTCCTTACCAAACAGTCCTCAGTATTAGTTCACGACCACCTCAGTATTATGCTATAACTAATCTTGCTTGATGGAAAGGTTCCACCCAGCTGTGTCTAAATTTTTGTAGAGACAAGTGATTTTAACACTTGTGCTAGTTTGGCAGTACATGAAAGATAAAATGGATACCAAATGTTGCATTTGACCAACTGACGTTTAAGTGAAGAAAAGCTCACTGCTGCAAAGGGAAAGCAGCTGTGAAAGTTATGAAAGGAAAGTTTGTTCTAGCTTTCTTTCACTCACTAAAGAGGTATACTTTTCCAAGTTACAAGAGGAACATGGCAAAGAAGGTTAACTGAGATTGTGACCAAACTGGTCAGTACTAAGTAAGAAAGAATGTGAACCATGAGCTCAATGCTGATTTGATCTCTCAAGATTTAGTACACAAAAACAAAAGAACCTGTTCATGCGGGTGGGAAAAGGGCCACAGAGATTAGTCTTAATCTTGCCTGAGGAAACCTCTTAGAGGGGACTGTGGTCCTCTATGGCTCCTGTGCTTCTGGACAATAAAAACTGCCAGTTGTGAGAGTGTGCCTATCTCTCAGGCACAGAATCTGCCGGTTTAAAGTCAATAAAACGATTTGTACAGTTGTTTTTTTTTTTTTTTTTTCAGACAAGAGTCACACTTTGTCAACCTTGGTGGAGAGCCGGGGCATCAAAGCACACAGCAACCTCAAACGCTTGGGCTCAAGTACTTCTCTTGCCTCAGCCTCTTCAGTAGCTCGGGCTACAGACCCCCCCCCACAACACTTGGCTATTTTTAGAGACCTGGTCTTGCTATGGCTTAGGCTGGTCTAGAACTCCAGTAGTCAAGCAATCCACCCACCTTGGCCTTCCATAGTGCTAGGATTAGAGGAGTGAGCCACTGTGCCTGGCCTGTACAAATGTTTTAAGTCACACAACCAGCTTAACTAGTCAGAAGTTTCTGTTTCTTTATCTCAATCTGTAATTGACCTAAATATAGTTGATCCATCATTATTATTAATACCAGCAATAACAAAATATTAGAACCTGTGAGACTCTAGGCAATTCAAGTGGCTTTTTAATGCACGTCTCTATCCCTCACTACACCTTGCACTACATATAGCTATCCTTTTTTAGATCTCCTATGCCACAGGACCTATGGGAAGAGTTATCTCTCTTTTCTTCAGTAACCTATTCCAATATTTCTAAATCTCATGAGAGGAAAAGATACCTACTTTGACATCTCTTCTGTGATAACTCTTCTCATAATCTTAGTATAAAAAGCTTTTAGAATTTGAACATAGCTATTAAGTTTCTTCCGAATCTGCTGAGTCTCAGTACCAACGGGAGCCGGACTATTGTAGGTGGAGACAAAGATGCAGCATAAATGTCTAACTTATAACCCTCCAGGCAAATGAGAAAAGGAAAAGTGAGATTCTGACCCTGCTACTTTCCTCATTCCCCATCCACATCTGGCCTATACTCAGCAATAACAAAGATATTTGTCGCTTTCAGGCTAAAGTGCGAAATAACTAGCCTCTGCTCCTAAAAGTTTACTGAAAAGAAAAAAAAAATGTTCCCGGGCTGCATTCTTGTGGCCCCAGAATGACCCCATTATCATTTGTGAAAGGATGCTCTGCTTAAGCCTTCTGCTGTGCTCCCCCTCCCCGTAGACCCACACAGCTTCTCACCGGCCCGACTGGTGACAGACACACAAAGGCAGAGTCACAGGCACACCGACCGCCCCCACGAGCCCAAGCTCAGCCTCAAGACACACTCACGGGTATGCTATCACGTGCACGGTCACATGGGCCAGCCCACTCAGAGCCACACTCATAAAGTCACACCGAGGCAGCCTCGCACGCTAAGTACACACCCACCTACACCCCCCCCCCAAACACACACACCCACACACCCGCTTCCCAGGGCCTCGCCCACCCCTCACCTGCAGTGGCCGCCCCCGCGTCCCTTTCCCTCCTCCCCCAGGCAGCTCTTCCCTCCAGCACAGACGAGGGCCGTAGTGGAGGCGGCTGGGCCGGGGTGGGGCGGCGGCCGGAGCGCTCGGGACCCGCCGGCACCGCCGGCAGAGGGTGGCGCGCCGGAGGCCGGCCTCTGAGGGGCGGGGCGCGCGGCGGAGCGAGCCGGGGACACCGCGCTCCCTCCTCCGGAACCGTCCGCTCAGCTGGAGCTAGCCTCCCGCTTCCGGGTTCGGAGGGGGCGGGGCCACGCCGCGGGAAGGGGCGGGGCTGCGTGGCTCCGGGTCACTATGACGACGGGGAGGTTGGGAGCCCCGGGGACCGTCGGCTTGGAGAGTAGGTCGGAGTTTCCTTAGGTTTACCTGTCTGACTGGGCACCCAGGAGGAAGTTGTGAGAGTGTTAGAAGAGGGTGCCTGGACCCTTGGGACCCGTTTCTGCCTTCAATTCGCTTCCTCTCCGTTGTGTAGAGCATAAAGAGACATCTTTGGGTTCCAGGCTTCGATGAACAGGGCTTGGTATACTCTTTTCTTGGCAAGATCGTTTTCCCTTTGGCACAACTAAAGCCCTCACCTCCCGTTCCAGCCTTGCTGACGTTCTGGGGATTTCTGGGAACTTACTCCCACCCAGCCTTCTCATTCCTTCATTGTTTCTCCCTTAAAGGCGTAGAGAATATTAATGCACTTATGATCATTATTCTTAAGCAAAATGTTGCAGACATCATGACTCCTTTTTTTCGGTAAAATAATTGCAGGTGTAGGCCAGGCGCGGTGGCTCACGCTTGTAATCCTAGCTCCCTAAGAGGCCAAGGTGGTGGATCGCCTGAGCTCACAGGTTTGAGACCAGCCTGAGCAAGAGCGAGACCCCATCTCTAAAAAAGCCCGGCATTGTGGCGGGCGCCTGTAGTCCAGCTACTTGGGAGGCTGAGGCAAGAGTATCTCTTAAGCCCAAGAGTATGAGGTTGCTGTGAGCTGTGATGCCATGGCACTCTGCCCAGGGCGACAAAGTGAGACAAAATGATAATTACAGGTGTGCACTGAAGTAACATAAAATTGAATAACATGTAAATCTCCTTGTTTGAAGGTTTTTTAGGGATCCTGTAACAAGATCCTGTCCAAAGTGCCTCTCTGTAATGTTTTAGGGAATGCTTGTACCTTGTTTATGGATCCGTGGACTTTGTCTTTGCCTAGGAAACTATTTATCGGATCAAGGTGAGGGCAGATTCCAATTAAATTGTATCTTTAGTCATGACTTCTGCCCTCTGGCTTAGTCTAGAGTATTTGGACGAATTCCAGACCCATTTCCCCAGAGTAACGTAACACACCTATTTTTTTTTTCCAAATCACCTCTTTTGGAGTCGCAATCAACCACAGGAAGTGACCTTTTATTGTAAGCACTACATAGGTGTACATGTTTTCACAGAAAATTTTCAACCTTGGAAGTCTATTCTCAAAAACTTAGAATTGTATAATGAGTGGAATAACTGGCAAACCCCTGGTTGTATGTAAAATCCATTATGGGCACTTATTACATTAGTTATCTCTTCTCCCAGGTAGACTGGGAGCTTCAATCTACAGCAAAGGGAACAGTAATTCAACCAGTGCCTCGGCACATGCTCTGGCCCATAAATAATATGTACAAAATATGGATTCCTAAAATTATATTCCTTAGACCCCACATCCATAGTGAGGTCATAATGTGACCTAATCTATGGATATATTTGTATATGTTAGAAGTTCTTGTTCTGTGAGTGTGGCAAATCTTTAACTTGACTGTTGATAACAAACATCACAATGGAGATATATTTTGTTACATATTTTTATTGCATTGTGAAAAATCAAACCAAAAATAATGAATGTTTTTACTGTTTCCCTTACAAAAGGACACCATGGTCATGTTTGTATCCTCAGTTGTTCCATAACACATGGCAATCAAATTGTCCATTTCCTAATCCCAACAAAGAACATTTAATATCTGTGAATTCCAGCTGAGCTGTAACACACAGCTGCAAGCAGCAAACTTTTGACCCAGGCAGGCCACAGTGCAGGCAGACCTGGTGGACATGGCTGTAAGGATTTGCAGCTGTTGTGGCTGGGGTCTGCCAGATGGTTCCCACAGCACCAATCCATCTGTGAGAATCTCACTGAAAAACTGGAATGTTCACAAAATATGCTATAAACACCAAGCAAAGTAAACAGATGGCCAGCTGGCTGTCAAACTGCCCAAACTCAAACTCTCTCCCTCCTGATCTTTTGATAGGATAACATTTGTTTTAAAATACATTAACAGAACAATCCTAGATATATCTGTGTGCATGTATAATGTACTTTTGTAAATGTTGAGGAGGACACAAATATATATGTCAAACAGTACAGTGGTATACTGAAGTTGGAGGGAGAAGTGAAAAAGAACTTTGATTTAGTATTTCAGGTTATATGAAAATGTACTCATATATTATTTATATGATCAAAATAACTGAAAGCAGCTATATTTGTGTGATTTCCCTGCTCTAAATCTTTCAGTAGCTCCCCATTTCCTTCAAGCTAAAGTTCAAAGTGTGGCTTGAATGTGTAGTTCCAGCTACTCAGGAGACTGAGGTGGGAGGATCACTTAGGCCAGGAATCCAAGACCAGCCTGGGCAAGGTAGCAAGATATTCTCCCTAATAAAGAAAAAAACAAAAAAGCTCAAGATGTGCAGACTAGAGCAGGTCTGGCTCTTTTTTTGTTTTGTTTTTTTGAGACAGAATCTCATTATGTTGCCCTTAGTAGAGTGCTGTACCATCACAGCTCACAGCAACCTCAAACTCTTGGGCTTAAGAGATTCTCTTGCCTCAGCCTCCCAAGTAGCTGGGACTATAGGCACCCACCACAACGCCTGGCTATTTTTTTGTTGCAGTTGTCATTGTTGTTTTTAACTTGCCCTGGTAGTGTTCAAACCAGCTAGCCTTGGTGTATGTGGCTGGCGCCCTACCCACTGAGCTTTGGGCACCACCTACGTCTGGCTCTTGACTCTTTGTGGGACTAACAAAGTGCTCCAGCTCTACCAACTGCTTGAAGGGCTCTAAATGCCCCATGATATCTCAGGCCTCTGGGCTTTTGTGTATGCTCCTCCCTCCTCTGGACCCATTAGAGTGAATACTGTTTTACCCCAAGAAACTATAGATGTGTAAAAAAGCAAAAGAGAAACAAAACACTTGATTTTTCAGACTAATAGCAATTCTTGGAATACTATCCCATTAAAGCTTTCCAGGGTACAACTGACTACAGCACTATGTACCAAATAATGCTGACACCTAAGATTGAGAATGAATGCTGTTTTCTCATTGCCAGACCATGTCTGTGTCAAATACACACTGCACTGGATTACAGGATTCAGGCAGACTGGGTATTCAGGAACTGCCTGAGAAAGATGCTGACATGACTATTTTATAGCTTGCTGCCTAAAGACCTTGTCAAACAGAAGTTACATACAGTTATTTGTAATTAATAATTTATTAGTTGTCATGTGGAGTTAAACCTGAGTCTTATCCTTGGGCAAAACATTTCCTCTTTCTGGGTCTGGTTTCTTTCTCTGTAAAATAAGCCAAGGTTGAACTAAATGATCTGTAAGTTCTTTCCAGTTCTAAGATTTTATTTATTTATTTATTTATTTTTAGACAGAATCTCACTTTGTTGCCCTCAGTAGAGTGCTGTGTCACAGCTCTCAGCAGCCTCAAACTCTTGGGCTTAAGAGATTCTCTTGCCTCAGCCTCCCAAGTAGCTGGGACTGCAGGCACCCACCATAACTCCCAGCTATTTTTTGGTTGTAGTTGTTGTTTGGCAGGCCTGGGCTGGATTCAAACCTGCCAGCTCCAGTGTAGGTGACTGGAGACCTAGCCGCTGAGCTATAGGCGCCAAGCCCAGTTCTAAGATTTTAGATTCTATAAATTTATAAGAGATATTTTAAAGAATCTTTACAGCAGCCTTTCCTTAAAGCTTCTCTTGTCTGATAATACTCTCCATTCTTCTTGCTTTCAACCACACTTGAAGTAGACTGCACACAAAAATGCCTGTTTAGTGAAAATGGCATTTTAATTTCTTGGAAAAGTTAATGTTTGTTCATTATTAACTTTTTTTTTGGAGACAGAGTCTCACTCTGCCCTGGGTACAGTGCTAAGATGTCACTGTAGCTCACAGCAACCTCAAACTCCTGGGCGCAAGCAATCCTCCAGTCTCAGTTTTTCTATTTTTAGTAAGGACAGGGTCTTGCTCTTGCTCAGGCTGGTCTCAAACTCCTGGACTCAGGTGATCCTCTTGCGTCAGTCTCCTAAGTAGCTGGGACTACAGTGCCTGCCACAACACCCAGCTAGTTTTTCTATTATTATTATTATTATTTTTTAAAGTGAGGTGGGTTTTGTTTGTTTGTTTTTTGCAGCTTTTGGGTGGGGCCGGGTTTGAACCCGCCACCTCTGGTATATGGGGCCAGGGCCCTACTCCTCTGAGTCACAGGCACCACCCAATTGTTCTATTTTTAGTAGAGACAAAATCTCACTCTTGCTCAGGCTGGTCTCGAACTCCTGAGCTCAAATAATCCACCCACCTCGGCCTCCCAGAGTGTTAGGATTATAGGGAACACTCAATTAACATGTGCTCCCATTTCTTCATTTCTGAGCACCACAACCTAACACATTAAATTCCCTAATCCAGCATAAAAACATCTGCAGATAGAGGCAGGGTAGTAGGCTGGTTAGGCCCATAGTCATATTATTGGAACATGAATTCCAGCTCCACCACTTACTACCTATTGAAAACTTTGGAAAAATGAGGGTCAATAACAGTGCCTGCTCTACAGGGTTATTGTGAAGATAAAATGAGACAGTTTAGGTCAAGTCCTTACACACTTGGCTGGGACTGAACACATTTTAGCTAATAATAATAGTATTGGGAACCTACTGTGTGTTCCAGGAACTGTGCTAGGTATGTTTTATATATTATTTCTATTCCTCATGACAACCCTTGCAAAGTAGGGAAATTTTTCTTTTCTTTTTTTGGTTTTTGGTCAGGGCTAGGTTTGAACCTACCACCTCTGGCATATGGGACCAGTGCCCTACTCCTTGAGCCACAGGCGCCATCCAAGTAGGTAAATTTTTCATTTCATGGATAGGGAAGCAGGTACAGAGAGACTAAGAAACCGGCGTAGGCTTACAGTCAGTAGCAGGGCCAGGGCTCATGCTCTGCCTCTCAAAATTGTATATTTTCACCTTGAAATTGTTTGATAAAGAAAGATGATAGAAATAGGTTGTACTGACTTTATTTTATTTTTTTATTTTTTTTTGTGGAGACAGAGTCTCACTTTATTGCCCTCGGTAGAATGCCGTGGCCTCACACAGCTCACAGCAACCTCCAACTCCTGGGCTTAAGCGATTCTCTTGCCTCAGCCTCCCGAGTAGCTGGGACTACAGGAGCCCGCCACAACGCCCAGCTATTTTTTGGTTGCAGTTCAGCCGGGGCCGGGTTTGAACCCACCACCCTCGGTATATGGGGCCAGTGCCTTACCGACTGAGCCACAGGCGCCGCCCAGGTTGTATTGACTTTAATACAAAGTATAAAAACATTCTTTAGGCAATTATCCTCAAGAATTCAATTTTATGTTTAGAATCATTTCTTATGTTTCCCAAACAAAAAGTAAAATCATTTTTTGTTCCCCAACAAAATCTAGTCTTCAGCTCCTGGCCACTAGCTAGCTGTTGCTGGACCCATTTTATCATTTCTTTTTTTTTTTTTTTTTTTTCAGTTTTTGGCTAGGGCTGGGTTTGAACCCTCCACCTCTGGTATGTGGGGCTGGTGCCCTACTCCTTTGAGCCACGGGCGCCTCCCCCATTTTATCATTTCTAAAATGAAATTTGGAGTTACCTAGATCCTTTCTTATTCTAAAATTCTTTTCTTCCTGTCGGTCTAAAGCATCTCCAACAGTATGGAGGGTTCTCAAGAAACAAAATATAGAACTATCATATGATCCAGCAATCCCACCCCTGGTCATTTATCCAAAGACAAGGAAATCAATATATCAAAGGGATATCTGTGCTCCCATGTTCCTTGCAGTATTAATCATAATAGCTAAGATATGAAATAAACCTGTGTCAAACAATAGATAAATTAGTAAAGAAAATGTGATATATCTACACAATGGAACACTGTTCAGCCATAGAAAGAATGATATCCCATCATTCGAAGAAACATGAATGAGGCCAGGTGTGGTGGCTCACGCCTGTAACGCTAGAACTCTGGGAGGCCAAGGTGGGTGGATTGCCTGAGCTCATGTATTCGTGACCAGCTTGAACAAGTGTGAACCCCATCTCTAAAATATAGCCAGGCATTGTGGTGGGCACCTGTAGTCCCAGCTACTTGGGAGACTGCGATGAGAATTGCAAGCCCAAGAGTTTGAGTTTGCTGTGAGCTATGACGCCATGGCACTTTACCAAGAGTGACAAAGTAAAACTGTCTCAAAAAAACAAAAAAAAAAGCAACATGACTGAGGCAAGAGAATCGCTTAAGCCCAGGAGTTGGAGGTTGCTGTGAGCTGTGTGAGGCCACGGCACTCTACCGAGGGCCATAAAGTGAGACTCTGTCTCTACAAAAAAAAAAAAAGCAACATGAACGGAAGACATTATGTTAAATGCAATAAGCCAGAAACAGAAAGTTAAATACCACATGTTCTCACTCATATGCAGAATAATGATTTCATAGAAGTAAAAAGCAGAATGGAGTTTACTAGAAGATGTAAGGACAGGGATAGGAGAGATTTGTTAAAAGTTACAAAATTACAGCTAGGTAGGAAGAACAAGTGCTAGTGTTTACAGCACTGAGGGATAATGATAGTTAACAATATATTTTTAAATAACTAGAATGTTCCCAATACAAAGAAATGATAAATGTTTGAGATAATAGATATGCTAATCACCCTAATTCGATCACTACACCTTATAAGTATTATATATAAGTATATAGTGCTTGTAAGTATTAAAGCATCACTATGTGCCCTGTAAATATGTACAATTTTATGTATCATTAAAAATTTTGAAAATAGGCCAGGCATGGTGGCTTACACCTATAATCCTAGCAGTCTGGGAGGCTAAGGTGAGTGGATTGCCTGAGCTCAGGAGTTCAAGACCAGCCTGAGCAAGTGCAAGACCCCATCTCTAAAAAATAGCCAGGCGCTGTGGCGGGTCCCTGTGGTCCCAGCTACTCAGGAGGCTGAGGCAAAAGAATTGCCTGAGCCTAAGAGATTGAGGTTGCTGTGAGCTGTGATGCTACAGCACTCTACCCAGGGCAACAAAGTGAGACTCTGTCTCAAAAAAATAATAAATTAATTAGTTAAAAAATAAAGACATCTGTATAATCTGTTGCTGCCATGCAGAGGAGAAAATATTGTTGCAGGCCCCAAGGAAGGATTATAGTGGTATTAGACTCTGGTGATATATTAGTCAGGGCTCTCCAGAGAAGCAGAACCATTAAGATGTATGTATACATAGAGAAATTATTATAAGGAATTAGCTCATGTGATTATGGAGGCTAAGTCCCAAAAATCTGCAGTTGGCAAGCTGGAGACCCAGGGGAGCTGATGGCATAGTTCTAGTCAAAGGCAGCAGGCTTGAGACTTGAGAAGTCAGGAAGAACACATGTTCCAGTTCAAGTCTGAAGGCAGAAATCAACAACCAAAAGCTGATGTCCCAGCCAGGAGGCATGAGGAGAGTTCCCTCTTACTCAGTCTTTTGTTCTATTTAGGTCTTCAGTTGACTAGATGAGGTTTACCTATCTTAGGAGAGCCATCTGTTTTACCAAGTCTACTAATTCAAATGTTAATCTCATCAGGAAACATCCTCCCACACATACCCAGAAGGTTTGACCAAATATCTGGGTACTATGGCCCAGTCTTTGACATATAATATAAACCACAGTTGACAATGATACACTACCATTTATCAAGTGTCTACTATGCACCAGGGACTTACCTGGGCATTTTTTTTTTTTTTTGAGACGGAGTTTCACTCTGTCGCCCTGGATAGAGTGCCATGGTGTCATCATAGCTCAAGCAATCCTCTTGTCTCAGCCTCCCAAGTAGCTGGGACTATAGGTACCTGCCTCAATGCCTGGCTAGTTCTTCTATTTTAGTAGAGATGGGGTCTCACTCATGCTCAGGGTGGTCTCAAACTCATGAGCTCAAGCAATCTACTCTCCTTGGCCTTCTAGAGTACCAGGATTATAAGTGTGAATCAACACACCCAGCCCCCTGAGCATTTTCTATATATAGTCCTATTCTTTTAGGCAGAGTTTACCCAGGTTTTTAAACAGAGAAATCAGAGTTTGAAAAATGTTCAGTTACTTGTCCTGACTCACTTAGCTAGTAACTAGCAACAGAATTTGGTTTTGAGTCTGACACAAAGCATTTTTTTTCCCAGCAAAAATAGAAGCATTTTGCAAAAGGAAGCAGTATGTTTGCAAATCCATCCTTTCAACCAGAGCATAGGGTAGGCTGTGTTCCACCTTCCTGGGAGGACTCTGGACTCTCAGCCAACATGTAGCTTTGATTCATAGGCATCTCTTTAGTAAAAACTATAAATGCATAAAGATTATTTTAGATGTGGTGGCTCAAGGCTGTAATCCCAGCACTTTGGGAGGCTGAAGCAGGAGGATCACTTGATGCCAGGAGTTTGAGACCAGGCTGGGCAACACAGCAGAAACCCTATCTACAAAAAAATTTTAAAACATAGCTAGGCATGGTGGCATGTGCCTGTAGACCCAGATACTCAGGAGGCTAAGGCTGGAGGATCTCTTGAGCCCAGGAATTTGAGGCTGCAGTGAGCTATGATCGTGCCATTGCAATCCAGTCTGGGTAACAAAGCCAGTCCCTAAAAAAAAAAAAAAAAAAAAAGTAGAGCTGTGCCTGTGGCTCAAAGGAGTAGGGCACCAGACCCATATACCAGAGGTGGTGGGTTCAAACCCAGCCCCGGCCAAAAACTGCAAAAAAAAAAACATTATTAGACATGTGTGATGAAAGGCAGCATCTCATATCCAGAGATTCTGATTCAATGTCTGGAATAGAGCCCCAGAATTGACTCCAGTGATTTGGTTTTGGATGAGAAACCCCATTCATTCACACTGGATTTCTTCAGGGGCCTGAAAAAACAGTGGGTCCTATGTTTTCTGAAGCCTGTGTGGGATATGCATCATTTACCTTCTCAAAGAATAGGCTGCCAACTTGAAGATGGCATTCCTATACCTGGTGTTTATCCTCCAGTCCCCAGGATAGGCCTGAGGCTCCCCAGATGGGAAACTGCATACCATTATGATGGGCCTTGCACTCTTTATCTCAAGATTTCATGTTTGAAAAGTATTTCACATAGTCCTAATTATACCAACCATGCCGATTATCATAGCCAACTCTACTCAGCACTGAAGTGTTTTTTTTATGCAGGCTGAAATTGCTGGACTGGTGTGGGCCTTGACTCACAGTCTGGCCAAGGACTAGAGGTCTGGCACAAAAGCTGGTCTAGCAAGGGCAGTAGTAATTGACTAAACAATCAGGCTCCACCTGGAATATGGGGTGGCAGACCTGAGTCCACTAACCAGTAGGTAGTAAGAGATCAACACTGCTAAGCAGACAGTGTGCACAGGCCATCAGGGAAACTATGGGGAACAAAAGGGTAGAGAGACCGGGTATCAAAGGCAAACCTCAGAGGGGTCTTGCTCCAAATGCTTTCCAGTACTTGCCTGCTCATAGTTCTACAATACACCACCCTTTCTTTCCTTTTTTTTTTGTAGAGACAGAGTCTCACTTTACTGCCCTCGGTAGAGTGCCATTATGTCACAGGACTCACAGCAACCTCCAGCTCTTGGGCTTCTGCGATTCTCCTGTCTCAGCCTCCCGAGCAGAGCAGCTGGGACTACAGGCGCCCACCACAACGCCCGCCTTTTTTGGTTGCAGTTCAACCAGGACTGGGTTTGAACCCACTACCCTCAATATATAAGGCCGGCGCCCTACTCACTAAACCACAGGCGCCGCCCTCCACCCCCCCTTTCTTAAAGGTGTTTCAAGTTATGTTCTTTGCAACCAAGAGCCTAATTTCACACATCAAGATTCTGGTTTCACCAAAGTAAAGGTCTAAAAGGATCTCCTTTGTGATTCCTTCTATTGTTCAAGAGACACTCCCCTTGCCCAGGCTGTTAACCTATTTGAGGGGATAGAAGGGACAGAAAGTTCCTTAGGTGTTGCAGCTTTTTCCTGGGTCACAACTCTGGCAGTGACCTGTGCCTGCTCACTAAGGTTTTCCCCACAACCTGTGGCAGGGTCTGAGTGGGCACTTCCTTAGATTCCCTGCAGAAAACAGCTCCCAAAGGACAATGACCTTTATTCTTTCTGAACTCGCTAACGTGAGCGTAGTCCCCAGAGGGGAGTAAGTGCTCAATTTGTACCAAATGAAAGACAACAAAGCACTTTCATATAGTCTCTCATTGATTCTCAAAACTATTCTCAAAACATTCCACATTTGAGGAAATAAAATTTCAGTGATATTAAGTGACTTGTCAGAGATAAAGACTGCTAGGCAGTGGCAGGGCCAAAATTCTCCATAAGGATACAATACACAAGTGATGACCCAAGTTCTCTCACTGCCATGTCAAAAACCTTTAAATCATTTTCTCCCATCCCAACAGCTCATGTAGTTCAGATTTTCACATTTCTAAGCTCCCAACAAATCTTCCTGCCTAGGTTTTATTACCTTCTATCTGCTACACCACTACCAAAGTTAACTTTCCCAATGGAATTCTAGTCATGTCACACACCAATTAAGTCATATAAGACCTAACTCTCATGATTTCCAAAGTCCTCCATGATCTGGCCTCAGCCTGCTCTTCCGGTCTCATCTCCATCAAAGTATTCCATTCATACTGATTCTTGCAGTTTCTTCAAAAAACTGTGCTCTTTTTTTCCATATTTAAATACCATTTGTTTCTCTTCTATGGTCCCAGCTTCATCCCAGCCAGCTATATATACATACATAATAAAACTAGCTCATACATACAAGAGTGTGCACAAAAAATTTATGGTTTAAATAATAATAAAAGAGCAATCACACACTCAGCTAAAGAATCACATTACCATATCCCCATGCATGATAATGTTCTTTTAGGCCTCCATACCCTCAGCAAGCTAGAGTGCCCTCCCAGGCCTTGGTCTGCATGGTGAAGACATCCTTGGAACCTCAGATTCAGTTTCCCTTTTCTGGGAAGCCTCCATTGATGCCCTGAGGGACACTTAATGGTACCATAATTCCTCCATTATGGCATTTATAACTGTATGATAACTTGTTTACATGTTTGCCTCCCTAGTAGACTGAATTTGCCAAATATTATTTAATCTCAGAATCTCTACCAACCAGCATAAAAGCGAGTTACACAGCCAAGCACTCAATAAATAGGATGGTCATACCACTCAGTTTGCGTAGGAGAGTCCTGGTTTATGTCTGCTGTCCTGGAATAATTATTATAAGTGCTTTCTGTTACTCATAGAAATGTTCTAATCTAGATGACCAATTATATGATGACTCTATCAATAAATGTTGTTGAATGAAGAGATTAATTAATGAAGATTTTAACATAAAATCTAGGCAGGAAAAGGCGATTTTGTAAAGATTCAACAGCTGGCCACTGCACCTCCTTCTCCAGAAGTGCTTGACTATCCTGAAACAGACAGGGTGAGTTTGCGCAGACCAGACGCTCAATGTTCCTTTCCTGCACAAGAAGAAAAATGTCAGCATATTCCTTCTTCAAGAAAATTTATATGTAAAATATGAATTTATAGTATAGATAGCTGGTAAAGAAATTTAAAGAATCGACTTCTTATTGAAAATTAGAAATCTAGATCAAATACTCCTAAGATAACAGTCAATAGGGACATGTGATTTTAAAAATTCAACATACATACTGTTTTTTTAAAAAAATGCTCTTCAAGGGCAGCGCCTGTGGCTCAATGGAGTAGGGTGCCGGCCCCATATGCTGGAGGTGGCGGGTTCAAACCCAGCCCCGGCCAAGAACTGCAAAAAAAAACAAAACAAAACAAAACAAAAAAACCAACCAAACAAAAAAAAAACCCCAAATGCTCTTCAGTATATACATGCATACCACTTAGTTGCCTTTGCTCTTAGGGAAAGATATAATCTCTTTAAGTTTGATATTATAAATACAAATCTTATTTTTTAAACTTCTTTTGTTATTTAAATAGAAAAAGCTCTGTTTAACTACTGTTACAAAAAAAATGGAAAATGAGACAATCCATCTTTTAGACAACAATCTTCTCTTTTTCCAACAGTGTCATCTTCTTTGAAAGTCAAGGTAGGGCGGCGCCTGTCGCTCAGTTGGTAAGGCGCCAGCCCCATATACCGAGGGTGGCGGGTTCAAGCCCGGCCCCGGCTGAACTGCAACCAAAAGATAGCTGGGCGTTGTGGCGGGCGCCTGTAGTCCCAGCTGCTCGGGAGGCTGAGGCAAGAGGATCGCTTAAGCCCGGGAGTTGGAGGTTGCTGTGAGCTGTGTGATGCCATGGCACTCTACCTGAGGGCCATAAAGTGAGAGTCTGTCTCTACAAAAAAAAAAAAAAAAAAAAAAGAAAGTCAAGGTAATTCCTTGTAAATAAGGCTTTTAATAAATTACAAATATGTAATAGGTCCTTCTGCTTCCTAACTACTTAATGCACTGTTGCATAGCAACAATTTTTTTTTCCTGCTTCTTCTTCGTTGGATGCCTGAGAGTCTGAAATCTCCATTGGCTTGGTTGAGCTGGGGAATTTTTTTGGAACCAGGGGTGCAAATATCCATTGTAGAAATCAGTAGCTGTCAGTGTTTTCTTAAGCATCACTGATCGAACACCAATCCAGCCATCCTTAAAGACAAAAGACAAACAGTAAATAAGAAGTGGTGGCAATACTGAAAAACCAACTAAATTTTAGTTTTCATAATAAAATTTTTATATGGAAACAAATAAACCAATAAACTTTTACTAAATGCCTCGCTGCAACTGGCACGGTACTAAGAAACATATGCAATTCCTTGACTCTTAAAGTTTATTATCAAGGAAAGATAACAAACACACAAGAGCTGCATACACCTATTTAATCATGAAGGGAGTGGAGTAAAAAGTTTTGTCTATATTTGCATGGTACTTTACAGTTTTCAGAGTATGTCTATATATCTTACTGTGATTGATCATCAGAACATAACAAATCTAAAAGGCAGGCAGATCCAAAATCATGTCCATTTAGTTTAGTTTTGAGATGAGGTCTTGCATTGGAACTCCTGGGCTTAAGGGACCTCCTGCCTCAGCCTCCTGAGTAACTGGGACTACAGGTCCCACATCCCACTATCATCCGCATTTTAGAAGATAAAATCACCCAGAGAGGGTGGGTGATTTGTTTGAAGTAACACAACTAATGAGACTCAAATTCACAAGAATTGAGTGAATTCTTCACTGCTTCTTTCTATGAGAGCAAACCGCAGACAAGCAACCCATATACATACAGACCCAGATAAGGACAGCAAGATGTGCAAACCCAACCCTGTTCCAGAATAAATCTGCAGGAGATGAAGAGAGGCTGATGGAGGAATTCTGTATTTACAGTCTGTGTAGGTCAGATCAGTTTATCACACATTATTTTATTTTTTTTCACCTCATTTCATCTCATTTTATTTTGATACAGCATCTCATGCTGTTGCTTAGGCTCGAGTGCTATGGCATCAGCCTAGCTCACAACAACCTCAAACTCCTGGGTTCAAGTGATCCTCCTGCCTCAGCCTCCCAAGTAGTTGAGACTATAGGTGTGCACCACCACACCCAGTTAACTTTTCTATTTTTAGTAGAGATGGGGTCTTGCTCTTACTCAGGCTGATCTTGAACTCCTGAGCTCAAGTAATCCAACCACCTCAGCCTGCTAGAGTGCTAGCATTACAGGCACGAGCCACCTCGCCCAGACTATCACACATTTTTCAGACAACACGTCTTGAGCATGAAGCATCTCACCTAAACACCATGTGATGGAAAATGCCAGGAAATAGAAGGAATGTGGAATACTTCTCAGAACACACTATGGTTTTTATGAAACAATAATAGTCCCAAAGTCATTTTAAACAGTTCAGAAATCTCTTAATTACTGTTGAGCAGTAAAAGAAAGTAGGGTACATGCCCTAAAGTAGTTCAGCCAAACACTTTGATATGACTAGTTTTACGTTACCACGCACAGGAGCTTGTTAATTAAATTGGATTACTGCAAATATACAAGTTTTCTTTTCTTTCTTTTTTTTTTTTTTGAGACAGAGCCTCAAGCTGTCGCCCTGGGTAGAGTGCTGTCGCATCACAGCTCACAGCAACCTCCAATTCCTGGGCTCAAGCGATTTTCCTGCCTCTGCCTCCCAAGTAGCTGGCATTACAGGCACCCACCACAACGCCCAGCTATTTTTTGGTTGCAGCCATCATCGTTGTTTGGCGGGCCTGGGCTGGATTCGAACCCACCAGCTCAGGTGTATGTGGCTGGCGCCGTAGCCACTTGAGCCACAAGCCCCGAGCCCACAAGTTTTCTTTTAAGAAGGCACTCAAGTTACTGAATCTTCTTTCACTAACAATAATGCCTTGGAAAAACTTCATCACTTTAAAAAAATGATGCTAAAGATCACACTATTTCTTTTTTTTTTTTGAGACAGAGTCTCACTATGTCGCCCTCAGTAGAGTACCATGGTGTCACAGCTCACAGCATCCTCCAACTCCTAGGCTTAAGTGATTCTCTTGCCTCAGCCTCCCAAGTAGTTGGGACTATAGGCGCCCGCCACGACTCCAATTTTTGTTGCAATCGTCATTGTTTAGCTGGCCCAGGTCAGGTTTGAACGCGCCAGCCTTGGTGCATGTGGCTGGTGCCGTAACCACTGTGCTACATGCGCTAAATCTACACTATTTCTTAAGAAAATTAAACTGCCTTTTGGCCCAATTTGATAGACACAAAGTTAAGTGAAGTGAACTCAAAATAATAAGTGATACAAACGAAAAATTCAGTAAAACAAGTGTGATAATTTGAAACTAAAGGAAAATGTACCTTGCAATAAACCAGCAGGATTTGTGATTGCTTGTGGTATATAACTGATCCTGGAATAATAGCCTCTCTTATTAATATCTGATCTGAAGAATGGAGAAAAAAAAGATATGAGAGAGAGAAATAAATTATGCAACTTTATGGTATTTCTGAAAAACCAAAAAAGCAGTACTGATACTGGAGAGGACACATCTTGCTGATGCTCTGAATTTATGATCCCAAACTTACAACGAAGACATGGTGCTCTGTGTACATCACTAATCCACAGGAAAGCTTTCCATACACAGAAGAAGCTACAATTCCTTTACCTAGTCTCCCAGGGATTACCTAAAATTCTAAACTGGAAGTTGTATGTTACTATTTTAGAAAAATAACTACTAACCAGTGGAGAAATATATAGGATGCTTAGGATTTAAGCTGGCCCTTTCATCTCTGCCCAAACAAGTCCCAATTTCTAGGTTCCTGGGAAGCTCCAACTACCTCTAGGATAGGTCAGCTCCCTCTGTGGCTCACATTTCCTTCTGTCGACCAAACTGGGAGGGCACTGACGAGCCTTAGAATGGACCTGTGGCATGAAATGCTGGGCTAGATTCTCACCGAGCTGCCCAGATATTTTCATTATATTACCATAATAAAATTAACCAAGTCACTTTTACACTCCCTGTCTCTTTGAGACAGAATCTCACTACGTTGCCCTCGGTAGAATGCTGTGGTGTCACAGCTTGCAGCAACCTCCAACTCTTGGGCTTAAGTGATTCTCTTGCCTCAGCCTCCCAAGTTGCTGGGACTACAGGCGCCCACAACATCGTGGCTATTTTTTTGTTGCAGTTGTTGTTTAGCAGGCCCAGACCAGGCTCAAACCTGCCAGCTTTGGTATATGTGGCCGGCGCCCTACCCACTGAACTATGGGTGCTGAGCCTGAAAATCTTAAAGTAGGAAATCAGTTTAAAATGGGATAGGAACACTGCTCTGTCTACTTCCCAGGTTCTTAGAATGATTAAATGAGAAAATAAATGTGAGCAGACACTGCAAGGAATAAGACAGTAAGTGAAAGTGAAGTATTATCATTATTGAACTGAAACAATCTAAAAGAATCCTTACTTTTAGTAAATGTTACCTATGGTAAAAAGAGATACAGTTTCATGTAGACTATACTGAAAACATCTTCCATTTCAACTATTCAAATGTTATTACCAGCAAGGACTGGGCTGTCAACTTCTACCAAATCCAGAAGTTTAATGGTATTCTCCATCCAGAGTGTCTGCAATGGAATCTGCAAATAAGATTAAGAAGGTATGATAAAGGGATACACTCAATCCTCAAATCCTTTTCTTTTCTTTTTTTTTATTGAGATAGAGTCTTACTACCTCACCATTGGTAGAGTACTGTGTCGTCACAGCTCACAGCAACCTCCAACTCTCGGGCTTAAGCGATTCTCTTGCCTCAGCCTCCCAAGTAGCTGGGACTACAGATGCTTGCCACAACAACTGGCTATTTTTTTTGTTTTTAGCAGGCCAGGGATGGGTTTGAACCCACCAACCCTGGTGCATGTGGCTGGTGCTCTACCCACTGAGCTACAGGTACCACCCCTTCAAACCCCTTTCAACTACTATTTTGTGTTAATCTGGTCTTTTTTCCTAATTAGAGGAATTAGGAACTCACTCACTAAATTTTATGGAACAGAACATGTGACCCTCTATATCAGTCTTTACGGGATTTGTAAGATCCTAAACATTAAAAAATCAATATATATATATTTTTTAATATTTCTTTTTTTTTTTTTTTTTTGTAGAGACAGAGTCTCACTGTACCGCCCTCGGGTAGAGTGCCGTGGCGTCACACGGCTCACAGCAACCTCTAACTCTTGGGCTTACGCGATTCTCTTGCCTCAGCCTCCCGAGCAGCTGGGACTACAGGCGCCCGCCACAACGCCCAGCTATTTATTTTTTAATATTTCTAATTAAAATTTTATACCCATTATAAAAATCCAAATATTACAGCATTTATGTAAGAAAAAAATGTTAGAAAGAGATAGCATTTTGTAGCTCTGTTCCTAGAGGTAGCCAGTAATAGTTTGATGTATATTTTCTCCCACAAATATTATTATAAAAATCTAAAACATATTGTTTTATAAGAAACTTTTGTTACTTAACCAGAAGCCATGGACAACTTTTCATCAGTACACACTTTCCTACTTTACTCTTATCTGTTGCACAGTATCCTATTTTATGAATGTATCATAATTTATGCAACTAATACCTTCATGATGGATATTTCAATTACTTTCAATTTCTTACTATTCTAAAATGTGGTAGCAAACAGATTTGTAGATATATTTTGAGCACTTATATATTTCTGGAAAATAGGTTTTTTTGTTTTTTTTTTTTAAAGTGGAATGCCTAGGTTAAAGAGCATCATTTTATTGTTAAACTGCCTTGATAAGAGAGAAAAAATGGCAATATATTGCTGTTTTTTATGATTGAGGCTGAGGAACTTTCCATGTATTTACTTGTACTTTTTATTTCTCTATAAGCTGCCTATTTATGCCCTTGGCCCATATTTTTAAAAACTGAGATGTTCATCTCAATGTACAAAAATATTTTCTATATTTAAGAAATCAGCCTTTTTTAGGACAGGCGTGGTGGCTCATGCCTGTAATCTTAGCACTCTGGGAGGCTGAGGCCGGTGGATTGCTTGAGCTCAGGAGTTTAAGACCAACCTGAGCAAGAATGAGACCCCATCTCTAAAAAATCAGGCACTGTGGTGGGTGCCTACAGTCCCAGCTACTTGGGAGGCTGAGGCAAGAGAATTGCTTGAGCCCAAGAGTTTGAGGTTGCTGTGAGCTGTGATGCCACAGTACTCTACTGGGGGCAACAAAGTGAGACTCTGTCAAAAAAAAAAAAAATAAAAGATCCTAGAACTTGATTTAAATAGACTAATAAAAATTAATACAAGAAATAAATTCTCTCAAATTTATGAATTAAATACATTTATTTTCAGATTATAGCTCATTCCTTTATTTCATAGATGGAGAAAGTGAGGCTCAGAGAAATGCAGCTATTTTCTCAAGGCTGACACAGCTAGTTAGTGGTAGAGCCAGGGTTGGACTGTTTTCTGATTCTTAGCTTGGTGATCTTTTTATGACATCCTTTAAAGAGCAGGTTTAACTTTCAGAAGAATTAGTAATAACTTGAACATTAAATCAAAGAATTAAACAAATTTGAAGAAAAACTTCATAGGTATTCATAATCTTACATACAGTATGTCATTATTTTAGTATAGTATCTTCTTCTATATCCTGATGGCTCATTTTTCTTTTATCTGCTCTTAAAAGTTATGAAAAATTTTCATGTGTGATTTTTTTCTTCTAAGAACTCAAAATATATATATATATTTTTTGTAGAGACAGAGTCTCACTTTATGGCCCTCGGTAGAGTGCCATGGCATCACACAGCTCACATCAACCTCTAACTCCTGGCTTAAGCGATTCTCTTGCCTCAGCCTCCCGAGTAGCTGGGACTACAGGCGCCCGCCACAACGCCCGGCTATTTTTTTTGTTGTTGCAGTTCGGCCAGGGCTGGGTTTGAACCTGCCACCCTTGGCATATGGGGCCGGCGCCCTACCTGCTGAGCCACAGGCGCCGCCCAGAACTCAAAATATTTTTGAAACAAGCTTACTGACTAAAGATTTATATTTACCAAGGGTGATAAACTTGCTGGGTATACACTCAGAATACACAATTTTGTTCTTGAGGAGGAAAGCTCACCTACCATTAGAACATAACAGAAAGTAAAGGGATGGTAAGGATATAATCACTTCAGTGTCCACCATCATTACTGTCAAAATCACATATTTTCATAGATTTAGATACACATAGTTTTTTTCCCCTTTGATCTTGACAGTTGTGTACATTGTCGTTAACCACATTTTAAGGGTAAAAAGCAGACACTCAGAGAACGGGCAGGTCTTGCTTTGGGTTAGTAAAGGGCTGCTCTAGGAATCAAACCTCACCTTCTGGCTCCAAGATAGCACAAAGCTTTTCTCCATGGAGGAAAGGTTGGATTTGCAGAAGATAAAGATTGTCGTGTAGTAAGTCAGAGATGTTAAGAGATTTCAAGTTACTGGCCTAAATTTCATCTTAGGAAGTTGTCTACTTGGCTCAACTTCTCAAACTTAACATGGCTATAAAAGAACTATTTATTTCCTCCTTAAATTTGCTCCTCCCTAGACATCCTTACCTCAATTAAATTGTACCACCATTCACCTAGCTGCTGAAGGCAAAACTCTATGAATGATGCTAATTTCTTTCTCTTTAGTTTCCCATATTCCACCAGCAAATTCCACTGACTCCACCTCCAAAGCATAGACTGGACATTCTCTTCTTTTGCTTTTTAGAGACAGGCTCTTCCCATGCTGCCCAGGCTGGCCTTGAACTCCTGATCCCACCTCAGCCTCCTGAGTAGGGGGGACTTCAGGGTTATGCTTTGACCTCCTGCATGGATGTCCACTTCTTTCCACTCACTATCACCATTGTCCAAATTGCCATCATCTATCACCTGGGCTACAGTCCAGCTTCTTGACTGACCTCCGGTCCATTTTCCAGCAGCAGCCAGAGTGACCTTCTAACAGCATGCACTTAAACCCATTACTCCCTGCTCAGGCCCTCCAGGGACTTCCCACTACACATCAGTCCTATTCAAGCTTGCCTCTGACCTCCTCTTATGCTACTCTCCACCTTGCTGGTTACATTCCAGCCACATCAGCCTCATTTCTGTCTCTCAAACATGTCCAGTTCTTTCCCACCTTGGATCTTTTATTTGTTTTGACAGTTTATTGAGATATAACTCACATACCATAAAATTCACCCTTTTAAAGCATACAAATCAGTATTTTTTAGATTTACAGAGCAGTTCAACCAATACCATTATTTTTCTTCTTGCCGAATTTTAGAACATTTTCATCACCCTCCTCCCTGCAAAAGCCTCACACCTATTACCAGAAAGTCCCCATTACCTTTTCTCCCCAGCCTATGGATTTGCTTCTTCTGGACATTTCATATAAATGTAATTATATAACACGTGGCCGTGACTGCCTTCCTTCACTTAGGATAGTGTTTTCAAGGTTCACAGTGTCGTAGCATGTGATTATGATTATGGCTGCGGCATAGTCTATTTATGGATATACCACATTTTATTTATCCACTATTAGCTGATGGACATTTGGGTTGTTCTACTTTTTGACTATTTTGAATAATGCTGCTATAAACATTCAGGTACAAATTTTGTGTGTGAATATTTTAAATTCCCTTGAGTATAAACCTGGGAGTGGAAAAGCTGGGTCATATAGTAATTCTGTGTTTAACTTTTTGAAGAACTGCCAAACTGTTTATCACACTGGTTGCACCATTTTACATTCCTGTTAGCAATGTATGAGGATTCCAAATTTCTCCACATTCTTGTCAACACTATTGGTTTTTTTTTGTAGAGACAGAGCCTCACTGTACTGCCCTTGGGTAGAGTGCCATGACGTCACACGGCTCACAGCAACCTCTAACTCTTGGGCTTAAGCGATTCTCTTGCCTCAGCCTCCTGAGCAGCTGGGACTACAGGCGCCTGCCACAACGCCCGGCTATTTTTTTGTTGCAGTTTGGTGGGGGCTGGGTTTGAACCCGCCACCCTCGGCATATGGGGCTGGCGGCCCTACTCACTGAGCCACAGGCGCCGCCCAACACTATTGTTTTTTAATGATAGCCATCCTAATGAACGTGAAATTATATCTCATAATGGTTCTGATTTGCATATCCCTAAACGCTAATGAAATGAATCATCTTTTCATGTGCTTATTTGCCATCTGTAGATCTTCTGAGGAGAAATGTCTAATCAGATTCTTTGGCCATTTTCCATTTGGGTTATTTGTCTTTTTACTGCAGAGTTATAAAGTTCTTTATATGTTCTGGATACTATACCCTTATCAGATATATAAATTTGCAAGTATTTTCTCCCTTTTTTTTTTTTAAGGCAGAGTCTTAAGCTGTCGCCCTGGGTAGAGTGCCATGGCTTCACAGCTCACAGCAACCTCAAAATCTTGGGCTTGAGCGATTCTCTTGCCTCAGCCTCCCAAGTAGCTGGGACTACAGGTGCCCGCCACAATGCCCAGCTATTTTTTTTGTTGTTGCAGTTATCATTGTTGTTTTAGCTGGTCCGGGCCAGGTTCAAACCCGCCAGCCTTGGTGTATGTGCTGATGCCCTACCCACTGAGCTACAGGCGCCATCGTCTCCCATTCTTTTAATTTTTTTATTTTCTTGATAATGTCCTCTGAAGCACCAAAGGTTTTAATTTTGATGCAGTCCAATTTCTCTATTTCCAGTTTGGCTGCTTATGCTTTATGGCATCATAAAGCCACAGACTCTTAATTCTACTGTATTGTGTTATAGCCAGTACCACACTATTTTGATTATTATAGCTTCGCAGTAAGTTTTGAAATTGGGATATGCAAGTCTTCCAATTTTGCTATTTTTCAAGATTGTTTTGGCTTTTCTGGGCCCTTTGCAATTCCACATCAATTTTAGGGGCAGCTTGTCTATTTCTGTAATACCAACTTTTTTTTTTTTCCGAGACAAGAGTCTTTCTCTTGTTTTGTACTTTCCCAGGTTAGAGTGCCATGGCATCAGCCTAGCTCGCAGCAACCTTAAACTCCTGGGTTAAGCAATCCTCCTGCCTCAACCTCCTAAGTAGCTGTAACTAGAGATACTTGCTATAATACCTGGCTAATTTTTCTATTTTTTAGTAGAGATGGGTCTCACTCTTGCTCAGGCTGGACTTGGACCCCAAAGCTCAAGCAATCCACCTGTCTACACCTCCCAGAGTCCTAGAATTACAGAAGTGAGCCACCATACCAGGCCCCAGACCTCAGTTTAAATGTCAGCTCAGAGAGGTCTTCCCTATCTACCCAATCTAAAATAACCCCCAGTTATTCTATCACATGATCCTATTTTAACTTTCATCAAGGAACTTATCAGGGAACTATTTGCTTATTTGTTGTCTATCCTCCCACACTATTACCTTGCACACTGCTTGACACACTTGACATATAATAAGCCTTCAATAAATAGTTTGTTTAACGAATGAATAATAGCAGCTGTTATTTAATGAGTACCTAGTATATGTCAGATACTGTAAAATAAAAGACACACACACATACACACACACAAATATCAGCCCCGGGTAGCACCTGTGGCTCAAGGAGTAGGGCGCCAGCCCCATATACCAGGAGTGGTGGGTTCAAACCCAGCCCCAGCCAAAAACTGCAAAAAAAAAAAGAAAAAAGAAAAAAATCAGCCCTAATCTTCTGATGAACAAACTAAAGCTCAGAGGTTAAATAACTTTCCCAAGTCTACGAGTTAAGAAGTAGCAGCCATAAGATGGAACTCAGATCTAACTGGCTCTAAAGTCCACGTTCACACAGGTGCCATTCTAAGGCAGAAGAAAAAGTATAGGATTGAAGTTAGACAGATTTCACTCAAAACCTGACTTTGACTCTCATTAACCAGCAATATGACATTGGAAACACTCAATAATAATTTATTGGGCATCTACTTTAAGCCTCTATTCAACTTTAAAATGGCATGCTACAGACATCCAGTGGTAGTTCCCCATTTTACTCATCATTAGTAACAGAGGTGGTCCATTAAAAACTACATACTTGGTAGGCCCAGAGTTCGAATAACATAAGTAACTATCAAAATGAAGAAACCCCCCCACAAATTTATCAAGGAATTGAAATTTAACTCAGATATTTTAACAAGCTATAACATTACAACTTCATTTTATATACAATATAAAGAAATCAATGATTTAAGAATTTATAAAAATTTGATCAGAGACAGATATAGGAAAAAGCACTGGATTAGAGGTTAGAAGATTTAGGTCCTTTATTTAGTCACTGGGCTCCCCTAAGTTAGTCATTTCATTTTCTTTCTTTTTTTTGCAGTTTTTGGCGGGGGCTGGGTTTGAACCCGCCATTTCCGGTATATGGGGCCAGTGCCCTACTCCTTTGAGCCACAGGCACTGCCCTAGTCATCTCATTTTCATTCCTCTCACCTATGAAATGAAGTAATAAAAACTTGGTTATGATAAACTACAAAATACACGTATTTGAAAATGCTTTGTTAATTCTAAGGCCTCTACAGAAACTTAAAGTTTAAAGAATACCTTAAAAACAAATTTTCAGATTTCCTAAGTATAGTTTATGAGATCCATTCCTAAATAAAAATATTGAGAAAGCAAATTACACACAAAAATACCAATTAGGTAAAATTGCACCCTAACTTCCCAACTTACTATATCTCCAATGGCACGATGAAGTCTGAATATTTGCTCTGAAGTTTGTTCCTCCCACTTTATACAGCTGGTACCAGCAGAAATCTTAGGGGCTACAAGATAAAGCCAAGAGCAAAAATGAATGTCAGGTTCTATATTCATGAATTGATAAATTATTAATGCTGAGTTACAGATACAAAATAATTCATTATAATAGTCTCTCAACTGGCTTGGCGCCTGTAGCTCAGTGAGTAGGGTGCCAACCACATACACCGGGGAGAGTTAGAGCCCACCCCGGACCTGCTAAAACGACAATGACAACTCCAACCAAAAAAAAGCTGGGCATTGTGGCAGGAGCCTGTAGTCCCAGCTACTTGGGAGGCTGAGGCAAGAGAATCGCTTAAGCCCAAGAGTTTGAGGTTGTTATGAGCTGTGACGCCACGGCACTCTACCAAGGGCAACATAGTGAGACTCTGCCTCAAAAAAAAAGTCTCAATTTTTCTGTATGTTCAAAAATACTAACAGAAAACATGGGTGAACTTCTTTATAACGTGGGAGTAGAAAACGCCCTTCTAATTATCACTCAAAGTCCAGAAGCAATTAAAAATGGATAAATGAGACTACATAAAAATAAACTTTTTTTTTTTTTTTAAATAAGAGACAGGGTCATGTTCTGTTTCCTGATTGGAGCACAATGTTACAATCATAGCTCACTGCAGGCTCAAACTCCTGGGCTCAAGTGATCCTCCTGCCTTAGCCTCTCAAATGGCTAAGACCACAGACATACACACCATCATGCTATGATAATTTTTTTTTGGTAGAAATAAGAGTGTCTCTATGTTGCCCAGGCTGGTCTCGAAACTCCTGACCTTAAGCAATACCCCTGCCTTGGCCTCCCAAAGTACTGGGATTACATAGGCATGAACCACTGTGCCTGGCCAAAAATAAACATCTTTTATATGCCCCAAGTTAAAACAAACAAACAAAAAAAATGAAAAACTAAAACAATTTGCCATTTATATCACAGAGGACTAATTTCTTTATTATATAAAGTATTCCTGAAATAAGAGAAGAAAAAGACATGATAGAGGCCAAGGAGGGAAGATCCCTTGAATTCAGAAGTTCAAGACCATCCTGAGCAAGAATGAGACTCCATCTCTACTAGAAATAGAAAAAGTAGCTGAGTGTCATGGTGGGTACCTGTAGTCTCACCTACTTGGGAGGCTAAGGCAGGAGGATCACTGAAACCCAGGAGTTTGAGGTTACTGTGAGCTAGGCTGATGACACCATGGCAGTATAGCCTGGGGAACAGAGTGGGACTCTGTTTTCACAAAAAAGAAAAGAAAAGAAAAAAAAAAAAGACCTGATACAAAAATGGGCAAAAGATATGACACTTCTCAGCAAAAGAAATACAAATAGTCCTTAAATATATGAAAAGATCATCAACATCACTCACAGGAATAATTTGCATTAAAACTACTCCAAGATACTATATATATATATATATATATATATATATTTTTTTTTTTTTTTTTTTTTTTTTTTTTTTTTTGTAGAGACAGAGTCTCACTTTATCACCCTTGGTGCTGTGGCGTCACACAGCTCACAGCAACCTCCAACTCCTGGGCTTAGGCGATTCTCTTGCCTCAGCCTCCTGAGTAGCTGGGACTACAGGCGCCTGCCACATCACCTGGCTATTTTTTTTGTTGCAGTTTGGCCAGGGATGGGTTTGACCCCGCCACCCTAGGTATATGGGGCTGGTGCCCTACTCACTGAGCCACAGGTACTGCCCAAGATACAATTTCTTATATATTATATTAGGAAGTAACATGTGCTTAAAGTTATTCACAGCAGTATTACTTGAAATAGCAAAAGACTGGAAACAACCCAAATGCCTATCAATAAAGGGATCTGTTGTATAAATTATGATATATACACGCAATGAGAACTAAGCCACCACAAAAAAGGAGGAAAATCTCTTCTTCCTAATAGGAAGTGGTCTCCAAGATATACTGCTAAGTGAAAAAAGAGCAGTGTAGAAGAGTGTATATTTTATGCTACCTTTTGTGAAAGAAAAAAGGAAAAATAATATGTGTGAAAAAACCCCAATATATCTGTGTTTGCTTATTTTTGGCAAAATAACTAGAAGGCTAAATCAGAAGCTAATAAAGTTAGCTATAGAAGGAGGAACATAGAATTGGATGAGATAGGGATAGAAGAAGGACTTCTGTGAGTATACTTTTTAAAATTATTTTAACTTTCACCACATATTTTGTGTTAAAAAAAATAGGTGTTATAGCTCTTTTAGAAGTTGTCTAGCAGGTTTTCTAGTCCTCACTGGAAGACCCCTTCCCTCACCAAAAAATAAATTAATAAATTTAATCGTAAAGGAAAATAAAGCGACCCTTAAAATCAAAAATAAACGGAAACAAATCTAACTATAAATCAAAATAGGTAACAAAACTACAAGAAAAATATTATCTCCAGTAACTTTTGGATATACTAATCTGACTATATACCTTTAGTAGAACATATTTTTTTTTTTTTTTTTTTTGTAGAGACAGAGTCTCACTTTATGGCCCTTGGTAGAGTGCCGTGGCCTCACACAGCTCACAGCAACCTCCAACTCCTGGGCTTAAGCGATTCTCTTGCCTCAGCCTCCCGAGTAGCTGGGACTACAGGCGCCCGCCACGACGCCCGGCTATTTTTTGGTTGCAGTTTGGCCGGGGCCGGGTTTGAACCCGTCACCCTCGGTATATGGGGCCGGCGCCCTACCGACTGAGCCACAGGCGCCGCCCAGTAGAACATATTTTAAAGAGAAAAAAAAAAAACACTGGAAAGAAATCTTAACTCTTATTTAATAGTTCTCTTAGTAGTAATATTGGTATAATATTGCAACTATTTTATGCATAGCAAATAAATAGGTTGAAATGAATAAAAAAGAAGATAGTATAAGATAAAATATAAAGAAAACCCCATAATGTTAAATTTGAATCATAAAACAATATGAACTTGAGTATTTTTAAAAAACGTAATTCCTAGTTTTCTCCATCATCAACACCCTATTTTGGGACACACTGTTGTATCAGAAGGTTTCTAAATACCAACCCCATGAAAATGATCAGTGCCTCCTTGGAGAAACGGCTGATTCCAACACATACCAGAGAATTTACAAGGGGACCTGGGACATACTGCAGTAGAAACCAAGTGAGCACGCAAAACTGGGAGCGTCAAAAAGGATGCAGGAGCCCCAACTTTATGGGGTCCACTGGGCAAATTTGGGAAATCTGAGCAGCACAAAGTATTATATTACACTGTAAAAGCCAATAATGAAAATCTATGAGTCAGATGATATTAAAAAGAATTCATATCAGTGTAACTGGCTTATTGTACCCTCAATGAATCCCCAACAATAAAAAAAAAAAAAGAATTCATTTGCCACTATAATTGAAGGTGATTACAGTACCAAGTCCTAAAAACTAGGTGATTACAGTACCAAGGTGATTACAGTACCAAGTCTAAAAACTGACAAGGAAGTGAAAAAAATTAAGCTTTTATCCCCATTTTAGGATGAACTAAAATTCATCCCCAATTATTGGGAAAAACTCTTATTTCTAGAACAATACCAACTATTAAATGTAAAAGGAATTGAAAAATTTCCATTTCATAATCCCTAACTAAGTAATTTATTCATGTAAGGAATACCAATCTGTGCTAAAACCATTACGTGAAAGGCTGTTAGGGAGCAGGGTATTCACACAGTGCTGAAGTATTATCCTATAGATTAATTGGTAATTGCAAGAGAGAAAACACATCTTTACACTGGAAAGATCTGGTGGTCACTATTTCAACCAAGTGACCAAACTTGGCTTCACTAGCTTTGGTGCAACCTGATAGCCTGGCTAACTGAAGTGTTACCTAAGACTGGAGGGGACAAAATTAAGACTGTATCTTTTATTTTATTTTATTTTTTTGTAGAGACAGAGTCTCACTTTACTGCCCTCGGTAGAGTGCTGTGGCGTCACACAGCTCACAGCAACCTCCAGCTCTTGGGCTTATGTGATTCTCTTGCCTCAGCCCCCCGAGCTGCTGGGACTACAGGCGCCTTTTTTTTTATTTTTGAGACAGACCCTCAAGCTGTCGCCCTGGTAGAGTGCTGTGGCATCACAGCTGACAGCAACCTCCAACTCCTGGGCTTAAGCGATTCTCTTGCCTCGGCCTCCCAAGTGTCTGGGACTATAGGCGCCCACCACAATGCCTGGCTATTTTTTGGTTGTAGTTGTCGTTTGGCAGGCACAGGCTGGATTCTAACCCACAAGCTCTGGTGTATGTGGCTGGTGCCTTAGCTGCTTGAGCTACAGGTGCCGAGCCATCCAGTATATTTTTTAAAATAGTTTTAACTTTTGACTCAAGTATATGCTTTACACATTCAAAAAACAGAATTAAATCATATAAAACTCTCTAAAATTAAAAACAAATGGAAATAAATTTTACTAAAACATAGTATCATGTATGAAATACTCTTCCTACAAACTTTTAGCCTGAATCTAGTCAAACCTTTAGAACTTCTAATTTATAGGAAATACAGGAAGAGAAGACAAGTTAAACAACAGTGGAATGAAACAAACAAATCAGGTAACTGCCCTGGTCTCTTCAAAAAGTCAATGACAGAGAGAGGGTAAAATAGTGGAGGAATTCTTTTAGACTACAGAGACTAAAGAGTTATAATAATGAATTACAACTAGATCCTAGTTTGACAAGTATAATAGCTATAAAATACATTTTAGATGATTAGGATCATTAAATACATGGATGGATACTGGATGTTATTAAGGAATTATTCATTTTTCTTAGGAAATGCATGCAAAAGTACTCGGAGATGAAAGGTCATAATTCATTCTTCCAAATGAATAAGTGTAATTTAAAATATACCTGTATATATACTAAACACACAGAAAGAAAATATGGCCAAACATTAATAATTGTTGACTCTGGAGTAAACTGGTGTTCATTATACTGTTTTTCGATTTACGTGTTTAAAACTTCCAAAATAAGAAGGTGGGGTGTGGGGTGCGGGGTGTGGGCGTCTAATCCTTCATAAGGCTACACGTTAAGAGGTAGAGAGCTTACCAACCATTTTTTCAGAAAAGGACATACAAGTTGACACTCAATATTTAGTCAAAATTAAGGGAAAAGTTCAGTGAAGAAGTCAGAGTGCTCGGATGCCATCATGACAACAAAGCCTCTTGAAGACATGAGAGGGTCTGCAGGCTTCACTCACCATATGTCACCCCCTCTGTTGGCTGCTGCCTTCCACTGTTCAGGCTCTCAGGCAAATTTTTCAAAACTGAAATAAGCTACAGAAAAAAAAGAGAGTGATATATTAACAGAAACATACTACCAATTAAGTACCATGAAATGATCTGTAACTTTAAAAGAGCTGTGTAGCAGGGTAAGGCAACAAATTGGAGCAAGTTATGAGGTTATATGTCCACTTGATGGACTCAAAGTAAAGATGTCACTCTCTGGAGAGCACAGGTCATCGATTCACTTCTAGAGAAGGCTGGGCTTTGCCTGGTTGGGTAAGCTTTTAGTCTCAGAACAGCCTGTGCCTGGCTATCCACTCTCACCTCCCAGGAAGGTGGAGCCTCACAGAAAGAGAATGTACTCTGGACTCAAAGATTCTGGGTTTAAACCCCAGTTCCACTGCCTACTAGCTGTCTCACTGTGGAAAAGTTATTTGTCTATGTCCTTCAGTGTTGTCATTATCTGTGAAATGACTGACAACAACAACCTCAAAGTTTTCCTGGTTAAAAAAATTCCATTATCAGGGGGGCGCCTGTGGCTCAGAGGAGTAGGGTGCAGGCCTCATATGCTGGAGGTGGGTTCAAACCCAGCCCCGGCCAAAAACTGCTAAAAAAAAAAAAATTCCATAGCACATCTAGAACTTGGCACACAAGCCAATGCTGGCAGCCACTATTTTAAGATCATTTTGGAGGTAAGTGCCTAGAAAAGACAGTGCCATCAATACAGCTGTGAAAAAATTTCCTCTTTATAAAATTATTATTTTTTCTCTGTGTAAATTAACTATTTAATATGAAAACACAAATTTAATCATTAAACATTTACCCAACTCCTCCTACAGGCAGATTCAATGAGCTCAAGGAGCAATACAAAGCCACAGAGAGGAAAGATCATCTGTGGTAGGGTGGTCTGCAAAAATCCCAGTGTATGTGGATGCAAATGACTGGCACCCAGGCACAGAAGTGGGAGGAAAGAGAAGAATCACTTAGGAAATTGCTGTTAGTTTAGTCTGACAGATATGCAAGGTATATTATATACATGAGAGTAAAAGTGGGAAGAATAGGCCACACTGTGAAATGTAGTGGACCATATAAGATCATCTGTTTCTGTGTGTGTCACACTTTATGGGGGCAAGACATGATTGCAAGAGGGACTTTACCTAACAATTGCAATCAGTGTAACCTGGTTTATTGTACCCTCAATGAATCCCCAACAATAAAAATAAATAAATAAAAAAAAAAGATCATCTGTTTCACTTGAAAGATTTTATAAAGTATCCAATCTGTGTAAATTCTCAAAGATTTATATGAGATCACAAACCCCATGCTAACGTTTAGAAAGCAAGAGGCAGGGGCGGCGCCTGTGGCTCAGTGAGTAGGGCGCTGGCCCCATATACCAAGTGTGGTGGGTTCAAACCCGGCCCTGGCCAAACTGCAACAAAAAATAGCCAGATGTTGTGGTGGGTACCTGTGGTCCCAGCTATTTGGAAGGCTGAGGCAAGAGAATCACCTAAGCTCAAGAGCTGGAGGTTGCTGTGAGCTATGTCGCTACGGCACTCTACTGAGGGCAACAAAGTGAGACTCTGTCTCTAAAAAAATAAAATAAAATAAAGTAAGAGGCAGAAATCACTCCTTAAAAAAAAAAAAAAGCTTAAAATTACATGTCATAACGTTGTTCTTTTCATCATAATTACTTAGGAAACCACTAAATCAGTCAAAAGCAGTAAGATATTGGAGAACTGTACCATGTTAGCGCCCAGTCTTGACAACACTGCTTCTAATTCCTTTGTAGTACTCTTGGGTGGCACTGGAATGGTTTCTTGTTTGAGAATTGGGCCTACATCAAATCTAGCAAAAAGTCAAAAGCAAAGAGTATCATTATTTTTTAAGATCAATATGTTTATCTACATATCAAAAAGATAATTTATTGTTGGCTACTAATTTGGCTGTTAGCCATTAGCAAGGGACATATGTCAGTTTGGAAAGAAGGGAGAGGAAAATCTGGACTATATTTTTTTCTGAAGGAAAAAAAGTAGCCAGGAGCAGTGGTGCATGACTGTAGTCCCAGCTACTCAGGAGGCTGAGGCAGCAAGATTATTTGAGCCTAGAAGTTCAAGGCCAGCCCAGGCAACATAGCAAGACTCTGTCTCTCAAAAAAAAAGTATACAGTTTCATATCAGGAATTTCATCTCAATAACAAATAATTCTATCATCAGTAATAAATAGTACAAAAAAATCTATTGGCACATAAAAAGCATAAGGCAAAGAATTTATTTTCCAAGGAAGCACAATTAGGAAATTCATTATTATTTCTTTTTTTTTTTTTTTTTGGTTCTTGGCCGGGGCTGGGTTTGAACCTGCCACCTCTGGCATATGGGACCGACGCCCTACTCCTTAAGCCACAGGCGCCGCCCTCATTATTATTTCTTTATTTCCTTCCTCAAAGGAGTTGAGTTTTGCCTGGATTATCATCATTGGTGATTATAAATAAATGCAAACACATTTGCATTCCCATAGTCTTACATTTTACATCAAGCTCTGTAAACACTGGCCATGGGCTTTCATTAGACATATGCTTTATTGGCTCGGCGCCTGTGGCTCAAGCAGCTAAGGCGCCAGCCACATACACCTGAGCTGGCAGGTTGGAATCCAGCCCAGGCCCGCCAAACAACAATGACAGGTACAACCAAAAAATAGCTGGGCCTTGTGGCAGGCGCCTGTAGTCCCAGCTACTTGGGAGGCGGAAGCAGGAGAATTGCTTGAGCCCAGGAGTTAGAGGTTGCCATGAGCTGTGATGCCAGAGTACTCTAGCCAGGCGACAGCTTGAGGCTCTGTCTCAAAAAAAAAAAAAAAAGAAATATGCTTTATCTAAAACTTTTAACTTTGTGCTTCTGTTAATGATATTCCTAACCTAGGAACTACAATAAAATGTTTATTATGGAAAATTACAAATATGCACAAAAATAGGCTGGGTGCCTGTAGCTCAGTGGTTAGGACACCAGTCACATTCTCCAGAGCTGGTGGGGGCTGGTGGGTTTGAACCCAGCCTGGGCCTGCTAAACAAACAAATAAAAATAGCTGGACCTTGTGAAGGGCGCCTGTAGTCCCAGCTTCTAGGGAGGCTGAAGCTAGAGAACTGCTTGAGCTTGAGAGTTGGAGGTTGCTGTGAGCTATGATGCCACGGCATTCTACCGAGGGTGACGAAATGAGACTCTGTCTCAATTAAAAAAAAAAATGCACAAAAATAGAATGAATAGTCAAATGAATCATCATATATATCACCCAAATTTTAGAATTATCAAAGTTTTGCTACTCTTGTTTCATGTCCTCTCTCCCTTTTCTTCTGCAGTAAGTCAAAGCAAATCCCAGATACCACGTTGTTCCTGTGCATTTATAAATTTTTTTTTCCTATGAGGAAGTTAGGTGGTAACAGGCTGCAGCTTAATAAATACCTTAAGTAATTTTTAAATACTTTTTTCTAAAGTGTAGGTACCGTAGAAAAAAATGTTTAAGACAATTATATTACATGTTGAAATACAACATATTCTTACTTTAGGTTTCAAAAGTTTTTTGACCATAGGTCAGGAACCAAGATTCAAAATAATTAACATACAAAAATCCATCTCATTTACATAATTTCTTTTACAGAAATCCAGGTATTAATAATACATTTCAATTAACAAATTAAAAATTTCATAAGTACTTTAAAGAGACAATGCATAAATACCAAAAGATACACGACTTTTATGCTAAAAACCAGAAAAAGCAGAAAGGATATAATACAGAAATCAGTCAACACCATCCATTTATCTTACTCCCTCTTCCCAAACTCATATTAACATTTAAAATCACAAAAATCTGAAGCAAAGTGAATATATTCTACCTTTTAGGTCTAATTTGCATAATTGTTACTCCAGCAACAGAATCTCCGTGAAGCACTGTGTGGATTATAGGGGCTGGACCACGCCACCTCGGGAGGCAACTGGGATGGACATTCAATATGCCACTGAATTAGAAAATGCCAAAATTAGTATGTCATCAGGCTTTACCATTTAGTTATTACTACCTAAACTAGTATGCTATTTTCATTATTAAACTTTCCCAGAAATATTGACAGTTAAATCTAGTCTGTATCACTTCAAAGGAAATAGTCAAAGGTAAATTCATATGAAACTTCATTAAAAAACAGAGACTTTATTCCAAAGATGTTCTGTAACAGCTCATGATGTCTGGGAGTTTTTAAGTAAAATTTTAAATGTATTTATTATTATATGAGAAGAACCATTCAAACCCTATTATGCACCTCATGAACAATTTGAATTATATTTCTAGTTTAGTCATATAACGACTCTCACTTTGTTTACTTATAGAATACCTAAAATCATCCTCTTGATCCCCACCAGATGATCCATTCACCTTTCCTGTTTATCCCAATATACCCTCTCATCCACCAATGAGAAATTTAAATACTTCATTCATCTGTAAAATATTTCAATATATATATTTAAATGAGGGTGAAAAAAAGCTCATAGGGAGTAATACGGAGTTAAATGCGTTTTGACAGTTCATGCCACAAATAAAAGTTCTTAAAAATACTAAAGAAGGGCGGTGCCTGTGGCTTAGTGAGCAGGGCATCGGCCCCATATACCGAGGGTGGTGGGTTCAAACCCAGCGCCGGCCAAACTGCAACAAAAAAATAGCCAGGCGTTGTGGCGGGCGCCTGTACTCCCAGCTACTCGGGAGGCTGAGGCAGGAGAATCACCTAAGCCCAGGAGTTGGAGGTTGCTGTGAGCTGTGTGACGCCACGGCACTCTACCGAGGGCAATAAAATGAAACTCTGTCTCTACAAAAAAAAAAAAAAAATACTAAAGAAGGCATTAAGTAGCATTCACGTTACATTTTAGATACCAGGTCCATCAATAAAGACCAAGGTTTCTATATTGTATTTCCTTATAAATAAAACTTACTAGGGAAATTTAACAATAAGAGCCTCACTCAAAAGACGGCCAAATGAAGCCACTACTCCAACATCATATTCTCCAGATCCCATGTCTGGCCACTCGTACACTGGAAGCTGAGACTGCACAGCATATTGCTTCACTGGCAATCCTTTTGGTGATGGGGAAGGCACTGTGACCACCTCCAATTTGTCGATTAACTCTTCTTCTTTGTTTTCCCTAAGTTAGAAAGATTGGAGGAAAAATGTGACAGTGTTAAGATAATGACTCAAAGCTAAACTACTTCATATACCACTAAGGTATTTCGATGATTAAACTCACGAAGTATTTAAGGCTATGTGATTAAAACTAATGTGATTGAGACACTGAGGGGTTGTTTATATTTAACTTTAATTATTTTAAATTTAAAGACCCATATGTAGCTAATGGCCACTGTTTGGACAGTATCATTCCAGAGATTCCATGTGCATACAGAAACATAAACAGCAAAGATATTTTACTCAATTGGGATCTTACCTGTACTGTTTTGCATTTTGTTTTTTTTCTCTTAACAATGCTATATGTACTATTGAGTGCTTTTAAAAAATTGGTTAAATATACATACGCTTGTATATGCACTTAACATTTCTTTTTTAAAATTGTTTCTGGAGACAGAGACTCACTCTGTTATCCACACTAGAGTGCCATGTTTGACATTCTAGTGTTCAGCCTAGGTCATGTTAACCTCAAACTCCTGGGTTTAAGCAGGAGTTTGAACTCCTGGGTTTAAGCAGGAGTTTGAACTCCTCCTGCCTCAACCTCCCAGAAGCTGGGACTACAGGTGCCCACCAGAAGGCCAGGCTAACTTTTCTATTTTTAGTAGAGACAGAGTCTTGATCAAGTTGGTCTGAACTATTCCCCACCTTGGCCTCCCAGAGTGCTAGGATTACAGGCATGAGCCACGGCAACCAGCAGACCCTTAACATTTCAAGAAAAAATAGGACAGTGCCTGTCTCTGGACAGAGGAACTGGGAAACAGGTGGAAGGAAATGACTTTTCACTGTATATCCTTCGAATCTGTGATATTTTGTACCATAACTACGTTATCATTCAAACAATAGTTTAAGAAAAAAACAAACAAAAATATATGCCTTGGGCATCATTCCATGGCAGTACAGGTAGGACTACCTCATTCTTTTTATCTGCTGCATGTTATTCCCGTGCCCAGGGGTGGTACGTTCTTTTTTTTTTTTTTGAGACAGAGCCTCAAGCTGTTGCCCTAGGTAGAGAGCTGTGGCATCATAGCTCAGAGCAACCTCCAACTCCTGGGCTCAAGTGATTCTCCTGCCTCCCCCTCCCAAGTAGCTGGGACTACAGGTGCTCTCCACAAGCCCAGCTATTTTTTTGGTTGCAGCCGTCATTGTTGTTTTAGGGGCCTGGGCTGGATTCGAACCCACCAGCTCAGGTGTATGTGACTGGGGCCTTAGCCACTTGAGCCACAGGCGCAAGTTGGTACATTCACTTTTTAAGAGGTATTGCATGCACATGTTGAGGAGTCCATGTCAAGAAAAGGGACTATGTACCAGGGCAGTAAAAAGAAAGCATAGGAGTAATGGAGCTGCTAAGTGAAGCATCATTAGAAGTGTTGGGGTGCATGCAGTGAGAGATGCATGTAGCAATATAAGAAATAACAGTGTTTGGAGGGCATGCAAATGGAACATGGAGTAAAGGGCATTTCTTCCAGATATGTGTACAGAAGAGTGTCCCGGGGGAGGAATGCTGTATATGGGATTGATGAAAGATTTTATATATGAGGGACTGCTGTGAAATATCTGTAGGGCTGTGGCTCAGTGAGTAGGGCGCCAGCCCCATATGCTGAGGGTGGCAGGTTCAAACCCAGCCCCGGCCAAACTGCAACAAAAAAAAAAATAGCCGGGCGTTGTGGCGGGCGCCTGTAGTCCCAGCTGCTCGGGAGGCTGAGGCAAGAGAATCGCCTAAGCCCAAGAGTTAGAGGTTGCTGTGAGCCGTGTGATGCCATGGCACTCTACCCGAGGGCGGTACAGTGAGACTCTGTCTCTACAAAAAAAAAAAAAGAAGTATCTGTAGGGAAGAGGAGGTGGAGATGACAAAAATGAGTGGAGGGAGAGAATACATCAGAAAAAAAAAAAAAGGAATGGGGAAATAACCTAAGTTGAGGGAAAGGGGGAAAGAAACACAACAGGTATTGCCACCACATTCCTGGATTTTTAAGGCAGGCTAGATTTTAAACAATTTTTTTCCCCAGTAAATAACATTTGATAAATTTTATAAATAGCAAACGTATACATATACCTAAGAGTTCTGATCTGTAAGTTTTTTCTTTTGAAATCAATGTCCTCTTTTCAGCCCACCCCCATCAACTGGGCCCCTAAATATACCAGGAGAGCAAGGGGAGCAAAGCAGCGAGACGTGGGTGTGCAGAAGGGTGATGAGCCTGATAAGAACCAGCTAAAAGTCTGGAGGGTACACATTAGATGGATGGGAGGCTGCAGGAGGGAGTGGAAAGAAGCGAACTTTAAAGCCAGACCCGGTTTTAGTCCCAACCAGCTCAGCTGATGACTTTGGGCAATCGCATAACCTCTCTGAGCTTCGGTTTCCTCACACGCAAAATGGGCAGGAGGCGGTGGGACCAGACGTAGGTGATGTAGGCAGTGCCCGGCACCGGTTTAGTACCCCGGGGGCTCCATGGAGGCCCTGTGGAGCTTGGAGAACCGACAGACAGGGCCGGGAGTGGAAGGCACAGAATGGACGGGATGGACGCCCAAAGGCTGACCGGCGGTGTTGAGCACCTTCCGGGCGCCAGGAGAAGCGGAGATCTGGGCCCACACCTCTCCAGAGCCGCTGCTTTCCGAGACCAGGAGTCCAAAACCCTCGGGGGAGGCCCCACAGGCGCGGCACCGGCGCCTTCAGCAGCCGAGCCCCACAACCCCTGGCCTGGGTACCTGGCGGCGTGCAGAGCCCGCAGAGTCTCTTGGGCGAAACGGTCCGTGCCGAAGAAGAGAACCCTCCAGGGCGGCTTCTCGCGCACTCGGACGTCTGAGCCGTCCTCCCAGCCTACAGACCCGCCGAGGCCGGCCAGCGCTCGCCACTGGGGGCTCTGCCTCCTGCCCAACGAGCCACGGACCAGACCGGGGCCCCAATACCGCGGTACCAACATCCTAATGGCCTCGGCGGCCCGCGGCCCACTTTGCGCAGGCGCGCGCGGCGGAGGGCGCAGGCAAAGGGATGATCGGCCCGGACAAACCTGAGGGGCGGGGCCGCAAGAGATTGGGCGGGGCTTTCCTGGCTGGAGGCGTGGCACGCTGTAGCTGAGGCGAAGGTCGTATTTGCCCGGTCAAGCGTCACTTGGTTAGGTTTATTTTCACTCTTTAGGCAAACCTCCAGAAGAACTCTTTTGGTAACAAATCGTGTTTTTTTCAGACAATGAAACCTCATTTATGTAGTGCGGTGTCATTTTCTCAGCCATTGTTACTGAGTACTTATGTACCACGCGCTGTTTAAGCATTTTATATAAATTATTCAAGTTAACCCTCACATCAACTATATGAGGTCAGCATTATTACAGCCATGTTACCGAAGGGAACCTGAAATCAGTGACCGTAAGGGCTTATCAGAGCATAAGTCCACATCTAGTAAATAGGAAAGTGGTAGTGGGACTCTTGTCCATATAATTCCAAGGCCTGGGATCCTAACCACTGGGCCTTTGCAGAAATCCCATTTATGAGGTTAGTGAGAGGTCAAGGACTGAAAATGAAAGATCATTCCGAAACGTGAACAAAAGGAAATCGAAGTCCAGGTTCTGTGTGGGTAACATGGCCTTTATTTCCACTCAGGTGAGCTGAGTCTGAGAAAGAAGTCAGCGCATGGGTTAAGGTGGATGGAATTTAAAGGGTTGGAGGAGTTGAGATTGTGGGACATTCATGCACTCATTTCTTCTTGGGCTGGATGGTTCTGTGTGGGCAGGTCCCTACATTTGACTCTATCAGTAAGTTAATTGGCCCCATTTTGCTCCTGAGGAAACTGAGGCTCAGTTACTTGCCTGTAGTCACCTTCATGAATTGAAGGCTTCATTCTTGCCCGTATCCTGTGCTTTTCTACCATTGTGGAGATTTCTAGGGAAAATAGGCACAGACCCCTGGCAGAGGTGCAGCAGCGGCATGAGGAGGAAGATCGTCAAAGCACTGGTTGGTAAGGTGGCCAGTGCCCATATCCACTCCTGCTGGTGGCCTAGGAGGCAATGCCACATGTGGCCAGGGGAAGGTCTGCTACACACAGGTATGGGCCCAGTAATGGGGGAAGGAACTAAACTCAGGGGTGCAGCCCGTTGAAGCCTTTTGGGATCAGTTCCTTGGTCTGCTGCTCTGTACACTGCCATCTCCTCCCTGTGGTTGCACCCGAAGTCCACGAGGAGGTGCTGCTCACTAGCCTTTCTCTTGTGGTGGCAGGTCATGTGCTCCAGCGGATCTGAAGCTGCCAATTCTGCTCTCCCTGTAGCTGTCTTGTGTGGTTTCAGTAAATGTCATTCCCTATCTGTTATGGAAAACACAGGGAGGTTTCAGTTTAGGTCTACCTGCTCATCGCACAAAGATCCAATTGTTGGGTGTCTTGCTTGTTGGGAGAACAGGGGAAACTGCCTCAAATTCATCTGTTCAACTAAGAGAGATCGTAGACTTTTTTAAGGAGAGGCCACGTGCCTTGGGGCAGGTTGTGGTGCAATTAACAAGGGACTTAGTGCTTTGGCAGCAGGTTGGGGGAGGAAGGTTGGTCTTGGCCTCAGGAGGTTGGCCCAGGAGCCTTCAGAATCTCAACTCCTTTGTCTTGCAGAAAAGTCACCATTTCTGGGGAACAAGTCAAAAGGTCAAGAAGTAGTTCAGAGAGAAGTTGATAAAACATATATAGGGGTATTTGAAATTTGTTCAGATTCAGTTACAAGTCCAGCTGCTCTATAAATCAGGGCTGGAGGTAGAAAGCCACACTCAGCAGGTTACATTACATCTAAGGCAGCAGTCCCCAACTTTTTGACACCAGGGACCGGTTTCATGGAAGACAATTTTTCCATGGACTGAGGTAGGGGTGGGAGTGATGATTTCGGGGTGATTTAAGCACATTATGTTTATTGTGCGCTTTATTTCTATTTTTAGTACATTGTAATACATAATGAAATAATTATATAATTCCCCAGAATGCAGAATCAGTGGGAGCCTAGAGGTTCTTTTCCTGAAGCTAGATGGTCCCATTTTGGGGTGATGGGAAGTAATGATGCCTGAATGTTGCTTAATCCTCAGCTCCACCTCAGATCATCAGGCACTGGATTCTTATAACTAGCACGCAGATCCCTCACCTGCACAGTTTAAGGTAGGGCTAACACTCCTATGAGAATCTAATGCCCCTGCCCCAATCTGACAGGTGGCGGAGCTCAGGCAGTGAAGTGAGCAATGGGAAGTGACTGTAAATACAGATAAAGGTTTGCTGGCTTGCTGCACACCTCCTGCTGTATGGCCTGGTTCCTAACAGGCCATGGACCATGCAGCCCTTGTATTGGGAACCATGGATTTAAGGGACATTAGGAGACCCAGGGAGAGAAGTCACAGGTAAGAGAAATAGCCTAAGGAAATGGAATTTTCCCTGTTGCTGATGCAAGTCTACCCAGTAAACTCAGGGAATATCTCAAAATAGTCTTAAAGAGATCAAATCTTCAAATCTTTAGTTTGTTCCCCAATGCCCCCCAAGTAAAAATGCTGCACAATGTTAACAAAGCTGTATGTTGTCAATGAAGGGGAAGAGTAGTTAATAAAATAGCTAAAGTTGCAGTCATTTCTTTTTTTTTTTTTCTTTTTTTGAGACAGAGCCTCACTATGTCACCCTTGGTAGAGCGCTGTGGCATCACAGCTCACAGCAACCTCCAGCTCCTAGGCTTAGGCAATTCTCTTGCCTCAGCCTCCCAAGTAGCTGGGACTACAGGCACCCACCACAACACTTAGCTATTTTTTTTGTTGTAGTTGTCATAATTGTTTTGGCAGGCACGGGCTGAGTTTGAACCCGCCAGCCCAGATGTACATGGCTAGCGCCCTAACCAAGGAGCTATAGGCACCAAGCCCGCAGTCATTTCTTTATTCTCAGACACATGCGTTCTTACCTAAAAACATTTTGTTTGTTTGTTTTAGGATAGAGGCTCCCTCTGTCTCCCTGTATAGAATGCCATGGCATAACTGTAGTTCACAGCAACCTCAAATTCTCAAATTCCTGGGCTAAAGCAATCCTCTCACCTTAGCCTCCTGAGTAGCTGGGACTACAAGTGCCCACCATACCTGGTTAACTTTTTTCTGTTTTTTTTTTTTTTTTTTTATTTCGTCACCCTCAGTAGAGTGCTATGGCACCATAGTTCACAGCAACATCAAACGCTTGGGCTCAAGTGATCCTCTTGCTTCAGCTTCCCAAGTAGTTGGGACTACAGGTGCCCACCACAACGCCTGGCTATGTTTTTTTTTTTAGAACAGAGGTCTTGCTCTTGCTCAGGTGGTTGCCAGCTCCCGAGCTCAGGTGATCCACCTCGGCCTCCCAGATTACAGGCATGAGCCACTGTGCCTGACCCACCTTTTTCTATTTTTAGTTAAAACAGGGTGTTACTCTTGCTCAGGCTGCTCTCAAACTCCAGAACTCAAGAGATCCTCCTGCCTTACCTCCCAGAGTGCCAGGAATATAGGCGTGAGCATGTGACCTGAAAGCACTTCTTGATGCTGAAATCAGGTTTGCACATACGGAGTGATAAAGTAGATACATATCTTTTTATACTCAAACCACCTAGCTACTTCCTAGGCAGCCACTAGCTAGCACTACAGCTTTGTTCTCTCACCTTTTACCCTCACATGGCATTCACACAGAAGAGGCGTGCTAGAAATGACTGCATGTAACTGATGTATTCCATAGTTTTTAACCAGCTGCTCAATAGGAAGCTTCCTTATTCATCAGCCCGAGAATTTGGGAAAAGCTGGTGAATCAAAAAGAGAAATTTGAGCTACCCTAAGTTAGTGTTATGTAAGCAAAGTGCTACTGTGAATCTAATATTATATACCCTCTGTAGTATATTTTTGCCCATATCTAAGGACTGTCAATAAAATTACTTCTAGGGAGGCACCTGTGGCTCAAAGGAGTAGGGCGCCGGCCACATATGCCGGAGGTGGAGGGTTCAAACCTAGCCCCGGCCAAAAACTGCAAAAAAATAAGTAAATAAATAATAAATTAAATAAAAGTTGATATTAAAAATAAATAAATAATTTTAAAAATTACTTCTAAGAAGATTTTCCCTAGAATTATAATAATTTTTTTTTATTGTTGAGAATTATAATAATTTTGTTAGTTGGAGGTGTCTGGGGTATCCACCTTATATTTTACCAGGCAGATTATAAAACCCCAGAGATTCCTTCCCTCTGTGGATAATGATCATCTAAGTCTGTGTGTAAGAGCTTTGGAAAGGCTCGTTTGCTTATGTTCTACTCTCCTTCGGGGAATGCCAATTGCCTCCACTCTGATATAGTTGACTCCGTAATAAATTAAAGCAGAGCTACCCAGTCTTGTCATCAACACGTGATTTCTGCTCTCTCCTCACATTTGTTCAGAGGTCCTTGTATATAAATCAGATATTATGGCTTCGGGAAAAAATATCAAAAGAAAACTTTACAGCCTTGATGGTAAGGATTGTACCAGGTACTCTTTTTTTAAAAACAGTTTTATTGAGATATAATTCTCGTACCATATGATCCACCCATTTAAAGTATACTAGTCAATGGATTTTAGTATATTCACGGACCTGTGCATCAATCACCACAATTTTAGGACATTTGCATTACTCCCCAAATAAATAAATCCCACCCCTCTTTGGCACTCCCCCCCACTCCCCCATTCCCCTTAGCCCTAGGCAACCACTAATTTACATTCTGTTTCTAATCTACAATTACACTTGCTTATTCTGGACATTTCATATAAATAGAACTATACCATATGCGGTCTTTTGTCACTGGCTTCTTTCATTTATATAATAGGATTTTTTTAAATTTTTTTTTTTTTGACAGGATTCTGCTCCATGATCTAGGCTGGAGTGCAGTTATGAAATCCATCATAGCTCACTGTAGCCTCATCTTCCCAAGCTCAAGGGATCCTCTCCATCCTCTCACTTCAGCCTCCTGAGTAGCTGGAACTACGGGAGTGTGCCACCACACCCAGCTAATTTTCTTTATTATTTTGTGGAGATAGGGGTGGGTGGGTTGAGGAGGTCTCACTATTTTCCCCAGGCTGGTCTCAAACTCCTGGCCTCAAGTGATCCTCCTACCTCAACCTCTCAAGGTGCTGAGATGACAGGTGTGAACCACCCACGTCCAGCCTCTAATTACCTTTTTTTTTTTTGTACAGAGTTTCACTTTATTGCCCTCAGTAGAGTGCTGTGGCGTCACACGGCTCACAGCAACCTCCAACTCCTGGGCTTAGGCAATTCTCCTGCCTCAGCCTCCCGAGTAGCTGGGACTACAGGCGACCGCCACAGCGCCCGGCTATTTTTTCGTTGCAGTTCAGCTTGGGCTGGGTTTGAACCCGCCACCCTAGGTATATGGGGCCGGCGCCCTGCTCACTGAGCCACAGGCGCCGCCCAACCATTTATCAAATATTCTTAATTAAAAAAATCTCTTCTAACAAGGATTGACCATTCATCAAAAGTGAATTTCTAACTGAAACTACTGTAAAGTCTTTCCCCTTACAGCAAGGCTGTAATAAAACTTTGATTGAATAATGATAACTAAACTTTCTGAAATGTTTTGATCAACACTGGGGCCAACCATATCCCACTTAAGTACCCCAGAAGAATGCTCACTTGCCTGTGAAAGGTGAGAGCAAGGCAATGGAGACAAATTAACACCCGGTGGCTACTTGCCATTCTGACTTTCCTCAAACACATTATTGAGTGATTCATCTTCAAAATGAAACTACTCAGACTGCTGTATATGAGAACCATTAAACTTTAAGTACCTCACATAGTGAAAAGGAAAGCCTGATAGACTTTGATTTTTATTCTACTCTTGGACTCAGATTTGACAGGGGACTGAAGGGGAGCTTTGGTTGTACTATAACCAGAGGGAAGAGGTCAAAGATGTAGAAAGAATTAAAGATTATAAATAAAGGTCAACAACCTAGAAAGTCTAAAATGCTATAGATAAGACTAAAGGGAGGAAGGTGGTGGTTGCAAATTGTTTTTACTTGGAGACACTATATAGTGTACTTTGTTTCATTGTTTCATACTGGTTTCTGCCTGAATGTCCTATACTTTGCAAATATTCTGAAATGCTTCCAGCAAAATTTGTGTCTATCGAAAAAGCATTTGAGGGCGGAGCCTGTGGTTCAAGGAGTAGGGCGCCGGTCCCATATGCTGGAGGTGGCGAGTTCAAACCCAGCCCCAGCCAAAAACCACAAAAAAAAAAAAAAAAAAGAAAAGAAAAGAAAAAGCATTTGATCACTGAGATTATCTTTCTTCAGCATAAATATGGCTTCCCTTTGGACACCCAAAGCTCGTCTCAGCCTCCCTGTTACAGATGAAAGCATCAAGTCAGTGCTTAAACAGCAAAAATTCTGAACTCAATTGCTCTTACTAATTTCACTATTGGTTTTTCCTTCTTTGGGTTTAACATAAAAATTAGCCCCTAGAGGCCCAGCGTGGTGGCTCATACCTATCATTCTGGCACTCTGGGAGGATGAGGCAGGTGGATCGCCTGAGCTCAGGAGCTCAAGACCAACCTAAGCAAGAGTGACACCCCGTCTCTATTAAAAATACAAAAACTTGGCAGGCGTGGTGGTGCACACCTGTAGTCCCAACTACTTGGGAGACTGAGGCAAGGGGATTATTGCTAGAGCCCAGGAGTTCGAGGTTGCTATGAGCTATGATACCATGGGACTCTACCCAGGGTGACAGATGGGAAGCTGAGGCAAAAGGATTGGTTGAGCCCAACAGTTTGAGGTTGCTGTGAGCTCTGATGATGCTACAGCAGTCTACCCAGGGCTACAGAGTTAGACTCTGTCTCAGACAAACCAATAAACAAAAAATTAGCCCCTAGAAGAAATGTGTAGCTCTGTTAGTACTGTCATTTAACCATTCCTCTGATCCTTGATATTTAGAGTTTTTAAAAAAAAACTATTTTAAGACCTACTATGAAACTAATTTAGGGTTTGCACATGAAAGCTATAACCCAGTTACAACCTAAGAATAGGGGGAAAGGGAGGGGAGGGAGGGGGGAGGTGGGTAGAGGGAAGAGGATTGGTGGGATTAAACCAGTGGTGCATCTTACAAGGGTATATGTGAAACTTGGTAAACGGTCTGTAAAGCTAGTGAATGATGCCCCATGATCATATCAATGTACACAGCTATGATTTAATAAAAAAAAAAAAAGAACAAAAAAACTATTTTAAACAATGTTGTTGTGAACATTCTTATACCTACATCTCTGCTCCTGTATGTCATCATTTCCTTACATCATCACATTCAGGTTTCATTTTATTTACCATGAAGTTTTCTCTACTGAGAAGACAATGTGTTGCTATTGGAGACTTGGAAGGACAATTATTCAAACTGAATAATATTAAACTGGCTTCTAAGTGGCAGTGATGCTTGTGAGAATGAGGTTAAGAACAGACTGCTAGCCAAGGGCCTGTCCACCTGGCGTCAGCTGACAAGGGATGGCCACTCCAAAGAGCAGAAGGGCCTGCCTGGAAATACAAAGCAATTTCTACTACCTCGACGCCTTTGCTGACTGTCATCTTCAGAGTGTGGAGGCAAGAGGCTCAGAAGCAGGAAGATGCTTGCTGCCCTTAGGCCCTGGAGCCCAGAGGCAAGACCCTACTTCCTGCATCTTAATCCTGGGCTGAGAGTCAAGTCTCCCTGACCCTCCACCTGTGGGGTCAGATCCCCGGACAGCTCAGCAGGTATTCTCTACTCTCCCCTGTCCATCATTCTTTACAAAAAGTGTTCTCCTTCATTCTGGTGTTTTATCCTACCTAATAGAAGCTAACTTATTGGCTCCAGGGAAAAGTCTCACAAGTTCAAAGGAATTGGGCTTTGTAATTCATTACACAGCTGGTCTCTCCTGACAATTTTTCTTTCTTCCTCTCTCTCTCTTTCTCTTTTTCGCTTTCTCTCTCTCTTTGTTTCCTTCTTTCTTTTTTTTCTTTCTTTCATGGGGTCTCACTCTTTCACCTTAGCTAGAGTGCCGTGTTCATAGCTCACTATAACTGCTAACTTCTGGGTTCAAGCAATCTGCATCTCAGCCTCCCAAGTACTTGAGACTAAGGCATGTGCCATCATGTTTAGCTAATTTTTTTTGAGATAGAGTCTCACTTTGTTGCCCCTGGTAGAGTGCTGTGGTGTCACAGCTCACAGCAACCTCTAACTCTTGGGCTTAAGCAATTCTCTTGTTGGGCAGTGCCTGTGGCTCAAGGAGTAGGGTGCCGGTCCCATATGCCGGAGGTGGTGGGTTCAAACCCAGCCCCGGCCAAAAACCACAAAAAAAACACAAAAAAAACCCAAAAAGCAATTCTCTTGCCTCAGCCTCCCAAGTAGCTGGAACTACAGGCGCCCGCCACAACACCCTACTATTTTTAGAGACACGGTCCCCCTCTTGCTCAGGCAGGTCTCGAACTCCTGAGCTCAAGCAATGCACCCCTCCCAGAGTGCTAAGATTACAGGCGTGAGCACTGTGAGCCACTGTGCCTGGTCTGAGGATTCCCCTTTCAAAAGGAAGAAGAGAAGAGTGTATTCTGGAAAGAAATTAGGAGGCTGTGCTACAGTCTAGCCACAGCCACCAGTCTACGACAGTTACCCAATCCTGTGGGTCATGACCTGTGAAGATCGCCAGCTTGGCAATAGAGTAAGTTGTCTGGTTAGCCCACCTGGCTGCTCCCGCTATGGCTCTGTGAGAATAATTCCCTTGTCCATAATTGTCCAAGTTGTCTAGATTTACTCTCTGGCAGGCTCTTTGTCCATTATACTGCATGGCCATATATTTTAGGCTTTTTTCCCTTTTTCCTTTTTTCAGTCTGGAACTTATACACAGTGGCAGGAGCAGCCACCAGCCATCTTGGGACCATGAAGGAATCTCAGACACCTCAGCCCTGATTTCCTCGATCTTATGACATCAATGACTGGCTACTTCTGAAATTCTTGAGAAAATAAACTGTTATGTGTTTAAACCACTGGGATTGGGTCTTTGTTACCCAAAGCCAAACACAATTTTTTTTTTTGAGACAGTCTCAAGCTGTCGCCCTGGGTAGAGTACCGTGATGTCATAGCTCACAGCAACTTTTATCTCTGGCTCAAGCGATCCTCTTGCCTCAGTTTTCTATTTTTAGTAGAGACAAGGGTCTCGATTTTTGCTCAGGCTGGTCTTGAACTCAAGCAATCCACCTGCCTTGGCTCTCAGATTGCAGACATGAGCCACTGCACCTGGCCCCAAAACACAATTCTTAATGACACAGAAAGCTTCCCTGAGAAGATGATGTTCAAGCTGGGACTAGAAGGATTATGAAGTGGTAGATATTAGAATAGCTGGAGAAAGCCAAAAGCCCTTTCCACTCCACTTCCCTGCGGATGGCCTCCCATCTTCAAAGCAAGGAGATAAGGGACAGGAGAAGTCAGGAAGGGAGATTTCAAGGGAGGATTGATTAGTCCAGAAGTGACATTTGTTTGTTTGATTTTTAGAGGCAGAGTTCTCTGTTACTCAGCCTGGAATACAGTGGTGTGAAGCTCACTGCAGCCTCAACCTCCTAGGCTCATGCAATCTTCCTGTCTCAGTCCCCCAAGCAGCTTAGACTACAGACACGAGACATGATACCTGACTAATTTTTTAAATTTTCTGTAGAGAGGAGTTGTGCTATGTTGTCCAGGTTGGTCTTGAACTCCTGGCCTCAAGAAATTCTCCCGCCTTGTCCTCCCTGGGATTATAGGTGTAAGCTACTGCACCTGACCCAGAAGCGATATTTGAAGCTATAAGGAAGGGAGGACTTGGCGATGTGCTCTCATCTCTATGTGTATATTTCCTTCATGGTACTTGTCACCCAGAAGTTGTAATGACATGATCCTTGGTATGAAAACCTGTCTGTTTCCCCACCAGACTGCAATCTAGCATAATGCCTGGTACAGAGCAACCATGGAATAATAGTTACTAGATAGGCTATTGCAGAGAGAGAGAGAGTAGGAGGAAAAGCAAAGAAACAGAGGCAGAAGAATGGAAAACGTGGAGTAGGGCAGGCTCCTTCCTTATAAAGGGGACACAATCCCACTTGAGCCCCACAATACTTCTCTAAGGCAGACAAGGAGGACTATGATCAAGTGGTAGCTTCAGAGACACCCTTTAGAGTGGCTGTCCAGTTCACAGCCTTTCTTTCTTGGCTGCCCAGTGGACATGAGATTTCATTTGGCCAACCATGGTATCTTCCTCCCAACCCCCAGCCATGACAATTGATCCAAAACTTGGGTATAGCATCCAGGTTAGGACAATTAAAGTCCTTTCTCCAGGAATTTTCAAACCTGAGGCAAGAAAAGAAACTCCTTCCCTTCCAGCTGTAAGAGTGTGAGCCTGAGTTTCCTACAGCCTGATCCAGCTTCCTGGAGATGGCCAGCTTGGGTGATGAGCCTGCTACCCAGAGAGAAGCAATGAGAGAAACAGAAAGCACCATGGATCTTCAAATCCCTGGTTCCAGCCATCCCTAAGGTCAGCTCCACCCTGCCCTTCCTAGTTATATGAGCCAATAAATTCCTTTCATGTAGAAGAGAGTTAGTGTTGAGTTCCGCCCCCCAATGGATCAGCTACCTTCCTCTCCAACATTCACCCTGAACTGAGCACTTCTCACTATCTCCACTGCCACAGCCTGGCACAAACCACTAGTATCTCTTGCCTGGATGAATGTAACAGCTTCCCCACGGTCTCCTGCCTCTCTCCACCCCCAGTCCAAGTGATCTTAAACAAATGTCAATGAGATCACGTCACTTCCCTGCCTAAAATCTTCCAGCGGCTTCTCATCACGTTTAGGGGAAAATACAAAGTACTCATTCTGTTTTACAAGGCCCTCCATGGCCTGCTCCTGCCTACTTTCCAATTGCATCCCACACCACTTCCCCTCTTCCCAATGCTTCAGTGGCCTCGGCCTCATCTGTGTTCCCAAACACACGGAGCTTCTTGTTTCTTCAGTGACTTTGCACCTGACGCTCCAAGTCTTTGCATGGTCAACCCCTCATTACTCAGTTGTTAGCATAGTGACATAGAAATCATGGCTCCACAGCCCCTCCTTTTCTGTATCATTATGTTGTTTAAATTATTCATAGAAATTATTACTAGTTGTAATTATCTGAACTATGTTTTTGTTTACTGTTTTGTTGGCTGTCTATCTTCCTTGGAGTTTGAGCTTCAGGAGTAGGGTACTCAGCTAGCTTTTTTTTTTTTTTTGACACAGGGTCTCACTCTGTCACCCTGGTTAGAACGCCATGGCGTAATAGCTCACAGCAACCTCAAACTCTTGCCTCAGCCTCCTGAGTAGCTAAGACTACCGGCACCTTCAACAACTGGCTAGTTTTGGTTAGTTTTTCTATTTTTGGTAGAGATGGGGGTTTCACTCTTGCTTAGGCTGATCTCAAACTCCTGAGCTCAGGCAATCTACCTGCTTTGGCCTTTCAGAGTGCAAGGATTACAGGTGTGAGCCATTATTTTTGGTCCCCTCAGCTGTCTTGTTTACTATGAATGAATGAATGCATTACAAAATGAGAAAGGGCTTGAGTTACAGGCAGTCCCTCGATTCCCTATTGCTCTCCTCTCCTCTGCACCACACTGTTGACCCGTGCTTAACTCGCAGAGGAACTTGGACTTGACATGCAACCTTACTTAGCCTGTCTCTTCATTTGTGAAATGGAAACATCAGGCCAGGTACAGTGGTTCATGCCTGTAATCCTAGCACTCTTGGAGACCCAGGCAGGTGGATTGCTTGAGCTCATGAGTTCAAGACCATTTTGAGCAAGAGTGAGACCCGTCTCTACAAAAGTAGAAAAACTAGGCATTGTGGCGAGTAGTCACCTACTTGTAAAACTGAGGCAACAGGATCTCTTGAGCCCAAGAGCTTGAGCTTGCTGTGAGCTGTGACACCATAGTACTCTACTGAGGGTGACAAAGTGAGACTCTGTCTCAAACAACTACAAAAATGAGAACACCATTCTTTACTGAGCCAAGAGCGACAGTTTGAGATGTAAGGAGGGAGGGAGTGGAAAAGTCCACAGACTATCAGAATTGAATGGGGCTGGCCTGGTTGGGGAAGCACCTCGATCTGGCCTGCTTCCTTCTCTCTGGGTCACTGGTGCTCATGCTCACACAGTGTCCCTACCCCCACTTTCACAGGCCTTATTTTATAGCTCCTGTGAAAACCTTGCATGACGCCATGACCTTCACTATAAGAAAGCATGGGCTATAAAAGGCCATCCTTGGCTCCCTACTCTGTAGTTAAATATTGATAATATTGTGAAATAGAGGTCTGGAGTCACACCATACATCCCTCCTGCCCCCACAGTGGTGGGACTCTCAGACCTCTCCAAGCACATCTCCCTGTCCATCCAAAGGATCTGACTTTTCTCTCTCCTTGATACCAGCACATAAGAAGGAAACCACTGGGCTCCTGGTTCTTGCAGTTTGTGAAAGTCAGGTGGAACCTATTTGCCCTCTGAGGCCACTCATTCAAGAGGTCAGTCACCTGGGAGAGGCAGAGAAGGCTCCGGGCCTGGGCGTGTGCTAAGACAGAGCTGCGGGATGGGCTGAGCTGCCACCGGCTCAGCAGGCACTGCCCCCTCACTGATGCTGATAGCTGTGCCAGCTGAGGACAGCTCAGGTGCAAAGACCATCCTGTGTGGCTGTGAGGAAGAGGAAGAGGAAGACACAGAAATCAGTGCTGCTCCCAACAGCAGATCAAGGCAGCCCCTGGGAACCCCAGATCCAGGGTGAGTGTCCTAAACCTGCCAAGGGGATGAGTGGCCCAGAGTAGCCCATGGCAGATGGTTAAGCCCTGTTTAAAATGCAGGGATTTCCCAAAGGGGCTTAAGGAGACAAGCCAACTAAATGCAATATGAAGTCTTAAGTGGGAACAGGAAAAGGACACTAACAGAAAAACAAATGAAAGCCAAATAAAGCATAAAATTTAATAATAAAATGGGGCTGGGTGCAGTGGCTTATACCTGTAATCTGAGCACTCTAGAAGGCTGAGAAGGAAGGATCACTGGAACTCAGGAGTTCAAGACCAGCCTGAGCAAGAGTGAGACCCTGTCTCTACTAAAATATAGTAAAGTCTAGCCAGGCATTGTGGTGGGTGCCTGTAATTCCAGCTACTTGGGAAGCTGAGGCAAGAGGCTCCCTTGAGCCCAAGAGTTTGAGGTTTCTATGAGCTGTGACATTACATCATGCTAGCCAGGGTAACAGAGTGAGACTCTGTCTCAAAAAATATTCTGATAATAAAATAAAAATGCCAATATGATGTTCACTCCACAAGCAAACTCAATAAGTACTTTGATAAAGTGTGTTCTTTGTTTCTGTGGTCGCTAACACAGTTGGGGAGAGCTGATCTCAGTTCTGGATTTGTATCTGTCTTGTGATTTTGGGTTTTTGTTGGTTGGTGTATGCTTATTATAACAATATTATACATATTAAAACACATTCCACTGTATACACATATCTGATTAGTTCCATTAATTAAATATCCAGAATTAGAATTGTATTATTTACTGATTTTGAGAAAAGGTATAATTAAAATTAATACATATATTTTTAAATGCACATAAATATACAAAATATACATTTAAAACAAATGTAAGATATACATGTATTAAATAACGTAATTACATGTAGCATTTTCAGGAAGGTAGTGTGTATTCACAAGAAACTGTACAATGGGGCAGTGCCTGTGGCCCCATACTCCAGAGGTGGCGATTCAAACCCAGCCCTGGCCAAAAACCGCAAAAAAAAAAGAAACTGTACAATGCAGAAGTGTTCAAGGTGAATGCTCCAGCGCACTCCCCAGAGGCAGACAGAATTAGGTGTCTTGACCTCCACACTCTCTCCTCTGTAGGTACAGGGGAGCCTATCTAGGGAACAGGTGACTCTTACATTTGAGATTAGACAGAATGTCACAATCCTTCTTAGCACAGTGCTCCAGAGAGTCAAATGGAGCTGGAACACAAGATCATGTCTGTTAGTCATTCCTGTAACTCTGTCTTTTCATTGTTTTGTAGACAGATATAGATAGAAAGCTCCTTCAAATGAGGAAGTAGGTAGTGTGCATCTGAGTCCGTAAAAGTCTTAAAAGGGGTCTTTCTTTCTCCTGATTTCCATCTTGATGTATGAAAAGATTAAGTCAGTATTCTATTTATATCAAAATATTTTCCCTTAAAATCTAGCAGTGTTTTTTCAGAGCATTTAGTGCTGGAAAAAACTCTGATGTCAATCTAGTTATTTTGCTAATACTCTGGTTTTCTGTTTGGTATTTTGCCATTCGGTTTTGTTTTGTTTTTTGCAGTTTTTGGCCGGGGCAGGATTTGAACCCACCACCTCTGGCATATGGGGCCAGCACCCTACTCCTTTGAGCCACAGGCGCTGTCCTGTTTGCTTTTTTTTAGGCAGAGTCTTATTTTGTCGCCCTCGGCAGAGTGCCGTGGCATCGCAGCTCACAGCAACCTCCAACTTTTGGGCTTAAGCGATTCTCTTGCCTGAGCCTCCTGAGTAGCTGGGACTACAGGTGCCCACCACAACGCCCAGCTTTTGTTGTTGTTGTTGTTATTGTTGCAGTTGTCATTGCTGTTTTAGCTGGCCGGGGCCAGGTTTGAATGCACCATCCTCAGTATATGGGGCCAGAGCTCTACGAGCAATCAATATTAGGGAGCTTTCAGAATGCCAGGCTAATAAATGTCAAGTTTTACTTTTCATTTTTCTGATTACCAAGGAGTTTGAGCATTCCTTCATATGCTTGCTAATCGTTTGGGTTTCCTACTTTGTAAACTGCCCATTTATATCCTTTTGTCTATTTATCTACTAGGGTTCCTGCCTTTTTCTTGTTGTTTTGCAAGAATTCTTTGTATATTCTAGATATGATTCCCATCTTGGTTTTAAGCTTTGCAAACATCTTATCTCAATCAGAAATGTGTTTGCTATTTTATTCATGAATAGCTATCCTTAGTTTTAACGTATTCAAATTCTTAATTCTTTGTTGTTTTTGAATGGACTTTTATGACTTTAAGAAGTCCTACCCTGCATCTATTAACTTCATTTTTTTTTTTATTCACTTTGTATTTTTCTTCTTACATAAGACCTTTAATCCATGTGGTGTCTGTTTTTGCATGTGCCCTTCAGTAGCTCTGCTTCGGGTCTTTTCTCCATATGGTGAGCCAGTTTTCTCTACACCACCTACGAAACAATTCCTCCTTCCCCTATTAGTCAGTAGAGCTACCTTTATTGTATATCAAGTTTCCTTGTGTACATAGGTCTCTCTCAAATCTCCATTCTGATCCTTTTGTCTACTGGTTTAGTCTTGTGTCCAAATCACATTTTTTAATTCCTGTGTCTCGACATCTGGTAGGCAGGGCCGACCTCTCCTCTTTATCTTCCTCCACTCTCCCTAAGGTTGACTGAGCTATTTGAGGATTTTTTTTTTCTATATAAATGTTAGCATAAGTTCATCAAGGTCCTCCAGAAACGCATTTCAGTTAGGATTGCAGTGGATTTATAGATTGATTTGAGGATAATTGACATCTTAATTTATTCAAATCACTTTTTTCTTGTCTTAGAGTTTTGTTTTTTGTGTGTGTGTCTTAGAGTTTTAAATTTTTCTCCACAGAAGTGTGTTTTTATTCTTGGTTAAATTTAATCTAGATGCTATTGTGAATTTTGTGAATCATATCTAGTTTTTATTTTTATTTTTTTTATTTGAATCATATCTAGTTTTTATTTAATTTCCAGCCCACTAATAATATGAGATATGTTACTGATCTTGTTTATAGCAATTTCAATGCTTTTATTAATTTCAATAGTTTTTCTGGGTAAATGATCATCTGCAAATTATGAATTTTATCTTTTAAGAAAGAAGCTTTCTTCTTTTTCTTTCTCTATAGCACTTGCCAGGACCTCTAGGACATTTTTTTTTTTTTTTTTTTTTGAGACAGAGTCTTACTCTGTTGCCTTGCTATGGTTTTATAGCTCACAGCAGCCTCAAACTCTGGGGCTCAAGTGATCTTCTTGCCTCAGCCTCCCAAGTAGCTGGAACTACAGGTGCCCATCACAAGGCCCAAATAGTTTTTTCCACTTTTAGTAGAGACAGGGTCTCTGCTTTTGGTCAGACTGGTCTCAAACTCCCGACCTCAAGCAATCCACCTACCTCAGCTTCACAGAGTGCTAGGATTTTAGGCATGAGCCACCACACCCAGCCCCAATTGTTGTCTTGTTACTTAGCTTAAAGGAAATGTATCTATAGTTTCTCCATTTGACGTAGGATTTCTTTTTATTGCACATAAAAAATGTATCATCTTTGCCATTTTTTTTTTTTGTAGAGACAGAGTCTCACTGTACCGCCCTCGGGCAGAGGCCGTGGCGTCACACGGCTCACAGCAACCTCTAACTCTTGGGCTTACGCGATTCTCTTGCCTCAGCCTCCAGAGCAGCTGGGACTACAGGCGCCCGCCACAATGCCCGGCTATTTTTTTTTTTTTGTAGCAGTTTGGCCGGGGCTGGGTTTGAACCCGCCACCCTCGGCATATGGGGCCGGCGCCCTACTCACTGAGCCACAGGTGCCACCCATCTTTGCCATTTTTAAGCATATGTCTTAGCATTAAGTACATCCACATTGTTGTACAACCATAGCCACCATCCATTTATAGAACTCTTTCCATCTTATAAAATTCAACTGTATACCTATTAATCAACATGATGATGATTAATCATCATCATCCCCTCTCCCTGCTGCAAGATATGTTTACTTTTCATTTCTTTTTTAAATTTTCTTTTTGAGGCAGGCTCTGTCACCCAGGCTGGAGTACAGTGATCTGATCATAGCTCATTGTAACCTTGAACTCCTGGACTGAAGGGATCCTCCTGGCTCAACTTCCTTAGTATACCACACCTATCTATCTATTTATTTGTGATAAGGTCATTACTTCTTGGCCTTTATGATATCAATATAATTCACATGTAGTATTTGTGACAGGGTCTCACACTGTTGTCCCAGTTAGAGTGAAATAGCATCATTATAGCTCAATACAACCTCAAATTCTTGGGATCAAGCAGTCCTCCTATCTCAGCCCTCCAAGTATCAAGAACTACAGGCATGTGCCAGTATGCCAAGCTAATTTTTAAAATTTTCTATGGAGACAGGGTCTTGCTGTGTTGCCCAGGCTGGTCTTGAACTTCTGGTCAAGAACTTCAAATAATCCTTCCACCTCTATCTCCAAAAATGTTGGGGTTACAGCCATCGGCTACCACATCCAGACTCTCATCAGATTTTTATATATTACCTTTATCATATATTAACAAGTTCCTTCTCTTCCTAGTTTACTGAGTTTTTATCATGCTTATTAATCATATGATTTTTCTCCTTTTGCCTGGGACTGTGGTGAATTATATTGATATAGTTTCTAATGTTAAACTGTCCTTTCATTCCTGGCATGAAACTTACTTCATAATGATGTATTATTTTCTTAATATATTGGTGAATATAATTAGCTAAATTTTTTTTTAGGACTTTTGTGCCTATTTGCATAAGTGAATGGGCCTGTTTTCTTTCCTTGTTTTGTTGTCATCTAGTTTCGAGATCAATGTTAAATGCTCTTTATCTGTTTTGGCAGATAACTTGTTTAAAGTAAGAATTAATAACTTTCAAATTAATAACTTTCATAATTAAAGCCGTTCAGACCTGGGTTTTACTTTTGGAGAGGAGGTCTTGAACCATGATTTCAATTTCTTTATTATTTATTAGTCTCCAAGTTTATTGTTTCTTCCTTGTACAATTTTGGTATTTTATGTTTTTCTGGGAATTTATCCACTTCATCTAGTTTGCCAAGTTCATTAGCACATAACTCAAAATATACTCCTTTCTAAAATCTCTGGTATCATTTTGTTTCTGTAATTTTTTTTTTGGCATCTTCCCTTTGTCTGGATAAATCTCATCAGAAATTCATTGTATTAATATATTTTTTAAGATGGCTTTTGGTGTTGTTCATCTTATACACTTTTCCCCTCTACTTCATTGCTTTCTGCCTCTGTGGTTACTTCCCCTTGTGTTCATCAGAGGAGGCAGTGATCCAGAGGGGAGAAGTTTGCCTAAACACATTTACCCAGAGGCAGAACCAGCTCCTTGGCTCTCAGCCTAAGGCCCAACCTCTCATGTCTACAGACTTCATAGGAAGAGCCCAAAGCAGTAAGGAGCACCAGGTGCCGTGCCTTGGCCCTGGGCTTAGGCATAGACCTGTGCTTTGCAGTATAATAACCATTAGACATGGGGCTGAGATATACAACATGTGTGAAATTTATACCCAATTTCAAAATCTTGATACAAAAACTATGAAATACCTCAATAATTTTTATATTGAATACACGTTAACATGATAAAATTTTGGATAAAGTGGCTTGTGTTGTCAAAATTAATTTCACCTGTATCTTTTTGTTTTTTAAAATATGGATACAAGACATTTTTCTAAGTAGTAATAGTACAGGTAGTACAAGAATGTGTCACACTACGCGGATGTTTTGAGGTTGACTGAGATTTGGCTTATTTGTAGGGGTGGAAACAGCCTCAAATTAAGGAGAGGATTTAGCCAGGGACCATCAGTTCATATTCTTCCTTTGCAAACAACAAAAACCAACTCTGATAACTTGTCCAGAAAAAGTTCTCAGGTGGCTGCTGAATAGGACAGCACTGACCACCAGGGCCTGGGGAAAGAAAGGGACTGGCTCCACCAGGGGCGAACTGCTGCCTTTCTCTGGCCATTTGCCTCCTTTTACGGCTCAGAGTCGCAAGCGTGTCAATCCCCAGGAAAGAGAAGTGATAGGCTCAGCCTTTGGCACGTGCGGGAGACAGAGGCCTGTGATTGGCTATCGCATGAGCCTCAAAGGCGTTGGGTGGGACAGTTGCTAAGGAAACCAACCAAGCTAAGGGCAGAGCAGGGTGGGCACTGGACACAGGTGCAAATCTGAGTTGACCTCTGCAAGGGTCCCCCAGCCCGCCACTGCCTCAGTCTTCCTCACTCCTAGATCAGTGCTCTTCCATGCACGTGATGGATTTTAATAAAGATTTAAGTCACTCTTGCTTCTATAGTCTCTGCCCCTCCTCAGCCCACCTGCTCCTGCATTGGGGCTATTTTGGTCCTACCAGCCAGAGGAGATCCGGGTTTGGGCATTGAAAGGAGGTCAGCTGGGGTGGGCTATATCTAGTCATGCTCTTTGCTTTGTTGGCAGGGGTCTTTTAGGAGGTCAGGAAGGCTGCTGGAGCTAAGGGCTCTGAGGACGTCGTGTCCAGAACATACCCCAACCAGGAGTCGGGACATGCAGCATCGCGAGGGGGCTACTGGAGCTCCAGCAGGGACTGTGGTATCCCAGGAGCTGCTGGAAGAGATGCTTTGGTTTTATCGTGTAGAAGATGGTAAATGGTGGGAGACTGATGGTGAGGGTGGGAGTGCTTCTCAACACAGAGCAGTTTGTCTGAAGCCCCCAAACTGTCATCTCTTCCATTCAGGCATCACATTTCCTCCAAGATGGGAACTGAGGCTGAGCACCTCAGCTCCCAGAGGGGTGTGGCCACTCATTTAATCGTCACAATTACTTACTAAGCTCCTACTGTGTGCCAGGCCTATTCTCAGCACTGGGTTGACAGTAAACACAATAAAACACAAACTCTCTCTCCGTGTGGAGCATGCATTCTAGTGGAAGAGATAGGAAATAAACAAGATAAACAGCTAAATGGGTGTTGATAAGTAATAATAAAAAAAGATAAGTAACAAGAGAATAGGAAGTGTGCAGCAAGGGTAGGGAATGTGGTCAAGGAAAGCCTCACTAAGGTGACATGTTAGGAAGTGAAGGAATTAGTCATGCAGATTATGTGGGGGAAGGACATTCCTAGCAGAGGGAAGAGCAAATGCAGAAGCCTTGGAGCTGCATCCTGCTTAATCTCAGAAGTGTGGACAAATCACAGATATCCAAATTCAGATCAGCCACTTTATGCATCATCTGTGGGCAGTTGCTAAATCCAGTTTAACTGCCGCTCTTTCCTGCTCCCTCCCTTCCTCCTTCCCTCTTCCTTCCTGCTTTTCCTCATACTGCACAGGCCCAACCCCTGGCAGAAGTGAAGCTGATAAACTTGATCTTGGCTCACCTTGCCCCCCGCCCCTCCCCTCCCCCTCCTTTCCCACTGTTATTTAACTGCAGTCCTGTCTCCAGCATTAGCTTAAGGCTTCTCTAGAGCACAGATTGTGTCTCCCTACGTCCACCTGTTAGACTGGGTATCCCCAGAGGCAAGGGGCTTATCTTTGATATGGGCCTACATAGTGAGGGATAACTGATACTGTTAGCTGGGGCTGAGCCCAAGACCGAACTATTAGTGGCCCTAAAAGGCACCTTGCCCCTCCTCAAGGCTCTGTCCTGTGTGTCTCTCTCCAGCATCTCCTTGGAATTATTCCATGCTTGCCCTGGCAGCTGTGGTGTTTGTAATAAGCATTGCCCTCTTGAGAAGGAGCATCCAGGCAAACAGGTGAGGAGCTGGTCTGGGGCTCTGCCTGCTCAAAGGAAAATCTAGGGAGGGGTCATTTAGGGGCTATCCACCCTTTGTGACAGCAAAATGTAGACTTCAGGGTCCTTTGAGAACCTAAGGGTGTTAAAAAAAAAAATAAAACCCAGCAACTATCCCTGATTATCATCCCTGGCTCTGGCCGGTAAGCAGGCATGACCTGGAAGGGACCTTGCGGGTGGCACCTGTGGTCAAGTGGGTAGGGCGCCGGCCCCATATGCTGGAGGTGGTGGGTTCAAACCCAGCCCCGGCCAAAAAAAAAAAAAGAAGGGACCTTGCCTCTCTCACCTGGTCAGGAAGCATCCCACTCAGCAAGGTCAACTCAGAGACCAAGTAGCTGCCAGCAAGAGCAGACCTGCTCCTCTATGGCCCACACAGATTCTCTGGACAATCAGCTTACTGTGGCTGTGTCCCTCTACTGTGACCAGGAAGTCTAGAGATACTCTGAGTAACACCAACTTGGAGAGTGGATAGATTTGCAGAAGTTAACGGCAGGAATCCGAGGTTGCAGAAATGGGCGATGGGAGCCAGTGAAGGTGGGGGGTGGTGATGCATACGTGATGGGTTTTAGAAACATGACTGGTGCCATGTGTAGGCTGGTTTAGAGAAGGAGGCACCTAGAGACAGGGAGAATAGTTAGAGATTTCCTGAAGTCCTGTGAAGGACAGGTGTGGAGTGACAAGGACTTATACCAGGTAGGATGAGCATCCTGAAGCCATAGATGGTGTGGTTTGGTGAAAAGACATGGGACTCAGAGGCAAGAGACTTAAGTGCACGTCCCAGGTATGTGCTGCTTTAGCATCTGACCCATATTTCCTCACCTGTAAGGGGAGGCGCTAGTAATAGCTGAGCTCACAGTGGCAGTAAGGATTCCTTACTGAGGTGACACCCATACAAGTGTGAGCCGTTTTCCGCCAAAGGAATATCCAACCATTGCTGCTTGTCCCCCAGCAGCTCCCAAGCTGTGGGTAGGATTTTCCTTTCCAACTCTAAGCCATCTGGGAGATTCAGTCCTGCCCCAGCCACTCAGGCCTTCTGATCAACACTGTTCCTTCTCTTCCCAGAAAGCAAAAGATGCAGCCACCAGAAAAAGAAACTCCAGAAGTCCTATATTTGGATGAAGCCAGAATCAAGGATCACAATAGACTAACCAACCTTAGTGAGAGTTTGCTTTCAGAAAAATCAAACTTGGCTAAGGTGGAAAATGAGTTAAAAGACAGAGAAGTCCCATTGGCTCTCCTTCCACATGCATCAGAGTCTGAGATCTATTGAGAGTTCAGAGCACCATTCCCCCCAAGCCAGGTACATGATCTGAGCTCAGCTTAGTAGCCTGAAACCTTAGGTTTTACAGCCTGTTTTTTTTTTTTAATTAGCAGATACAATAAATCAATTGTAAGCAAACTAAAATTCTATTATTTTTTTCTTGTACTTTTTTTTTTTTTTTAATTTGGCCGGGGCTGGGTTTGAACCCGCCACCTCCGGCACATGGGACCGGCGCCCTACCCGCTGAGCCACAGGCACTGCCCTACTTTTTTTTTTTTTTATTAAATCATAGCTGTGTACATTGATATGATCATGGGGCATCATTCACTAGCTTCACAGACCATTTTAAAATTCTATTATTTAAAAAAATTTTATTAAAATGCTTCTGGAAGTATCCTGTTGGAATTGCATAGTTTGTTCAAATGGTCGTGGTCCACACACAAACACACCCAAGTGTTGGAGCTTGGAGCAAAAGCGCAAAACCCATCACCAGCTTGTGGGCCAGGACTCTTAGCATGTGGTCTTGAGTAGCTCACGGCTCCCCTCTGCCCTCAGCTTCTCCATTTGGGGAATGAGGCTGAAAACTGAGTTAGAGAGATGCTGTTTTCTTTTTGTCTTTCTTTCTTCCTTTCTTGTTTTTAGAGACAGGCTCTCTCTCTGTTGCCCAGGCTGGAGTGCATTGGCCTGATCACAGTTCACTGTAACCTTTAATTCCTGGGCTCAAGTGGTCCTCCTATCTCAGCGTCCCAAGTACCTGGGACTACCTGTGTGTATCACCACTCCCAGCAGGCAGCAGAGACAGAGTCTTGCTGTGTTGTTTAAGCTGGTCTTGAACTCCTGGCCTCAAGCAATCTTCCTCCCTTGGCCTCCTAAAGCACTGGGATTACAGGTGTGAGCCACCATACCCAGCCAGAGGCACTGTTTTTAGTCCAAGCTTCTGAGACTGCTAAGAGGGGAAGGAAGAGGATTCTGGGCTCAGTTTCCCCTTTACAAGCCCTCACCTCTAAGAGGCCTCTCCTGCTTCTCTGCTAAGGGTCTTGGAAAACGATGTTGGAAAATGATTGTGCTGCCTACCTCTGAGAGCCCTTTCTTGGTGTCCTGATCCCATGTCTCAGCCATCGTGTTCTGATATATAAGCTGTGATAATATCACCAACTAATTTACGAAAAAAAAATGCTTTATTAGCTCAAAATTCTTTAGTTCCTATCTCACATAAGTGAGCTTTGAACACTCAGACCCATTGCTGAAGTACTGGGTCCTGCCAAAGCCAAGTACAAACAGGTGTTTCTCCCTGTGAGTGGGCAGGTTCGAGTGCCACTGTATGCGTCTGATACTGCCAGGAGCCCTGGATAATTGCCACTGGAGAGAACAACTCTGGTCTGTAGTCTTTCTCGTTAAACTTGAGGAGTCTGGTTCCGAGGGTCTCTGTAGAGTCCTTAATGGTAGGAAAACAAGGGGACCCTGCCTGCTGGTGAAAAAATGCTACAGGTTTTCTACACCGGAAAACCACAACCCACAGCCCTTATCTATCCTTCTGCCCTCAGTCAGAGGCAAACTTACAGAAATACACTTTCCTGGGACTTCTTTGTCCCACCGAGGTTGTCCCATTGGGTTACTTTAACTAGATTTTCATGGGTAAACCGTGGGGTTTGCTGCCTGGGGCTCAGAGGGCCAGGCTTCAGCCTCTGAAAGGCTGCCCTGCCTTTCCTGTCCACCAGGTGGCGCAAAGACCTCAGGGCTGTTTTTCCTGCCGGTGTTCTCAGGCCCACACATTGACAGGGCCTCTGGGAGCTCTCCACCCAGACCACCCATTAAGTGCCACAGCTGGCCCAGCTGTAACTGGGGCAGGAAAGGTGATGGCAGCAGGATGCACATTGCAATTTCTTCCTGCCTAAGGCTGTCCCCAGGTCTCTGAGTTGTTGCAGGGCCTGTTTTCCTTCCAGGGTCGCAGATGCAGGTGGCTACCATGGAGAACAAGGCCTGGGGAGGAGGAGTAGCATCCCTGCTTGTCCCTCTAGCTCACACAGGGCATTAAGTATAGGGACATTGCTTGATGCTGGAGGTGGGGTCAGCTGTCCTCCAGAGGGTGAGGACAATCAGTGCATTAGAGGGAAAGGCTGGTGGTGACAACCTAGCCCTTGTTCTGCAGCCCTGCCCAGCTATTGAGCCTGGGATTCCTGAAAAGGGGCCCTCAGAAGATCTTGAAGCCCTTCAGTAGGGTCAAGGTAGGTGCCTTGCGCTTGCTCTGGGCCCGGGATGACTTCACAGTGACCAGCTTAGCCTGGGCTACGGGGGGCATCTCCTTCAGGCTGACTGTGGAAAGTGTGTTGAAGGTGCAGCTGGCCAGCCCATGCCGGGTGGTGAGTGGGGCCTGGTGGGGCACGGCCCTCTCCTCGGAGATGAAAAGGGGTCGGGCCAGTGGGCTCTTCTCCAGCTCCCGTCGCGCCTCTCGCACTGCCTCATGGAAGACGTGCTGCACGTGCTCAAAGTCCAAGCAGGCAGAGACCTCGAAAAACAGGCACCCGAATCTGCCTGCCAAAGCTGCACCCTCTGCTTTGGTGACTTGCCTGGCAGGGAAGCAGGGCAGGGCAGAGAGTTAGGCACATGTTGTTCCAAGTCAGGCAGACCTGCTTCTGCACCCAGCCCCTCACGTACTGATGGGTGATCCGGGGCCGTCTTCATCTCCCTGAGTCTGTTATCTCATCAGTACAACAGGATGATGACATTTGCCTTTCAGGGTTGTTAAGATTCAGACAGATAATTTGTGTCAAGTGCTTGGCACAGTACCTGGCACAGATTTAGTGCTCAATAAATGGTGGTCAATGTTACAAAAGAATTAAGGGATGAGGATGACGGTAAGAGAGAAGCTGGTCCTGCATGTGAAACCCTGTCTGTGGCCAGAGAAAGAAAGCCATTCCCAGCCCCACTTCTCCTCTCAACGTGGGTTCCTGGGGCAGGAAATGGACCACTCACGGCCCTGCCTTGTGGGATCAGCTCTAGAGAGAAGCAGTTGTTTGGGCTGAAGGGTGTTAGACCTCAGAGGTGACTCTGGAAGCCTGTGGTTGGCAGAGCTTCAGGGCTCGTGGGGAGTTTTGTCTGCCTGCCCAGGAGCTGACAACATATCATGGTGAGGAGGGAGAAAAGGAAAGGAGGAGCAACACCTACGCTAGCTTGGTCCTATGCCACTCCTGTGATGGAAGGATAGAAGATCTAAAACTGCAAAGGTCCTGGAAACTTCTGACCTGAGAGTCATAGGAATTGAGGTGGGAGAAAGAGAAGATTGGTCTTGAGTAGGTCAGATGTCTAGATGGGGCCCCTGAGGTTTGGGGGCCAAGTCTGCTGCCTGAATCCTCCTGACCTACTGCTAGACTGCCCCATCCACCATATGGGGGGATGATGGCACAGACCATGAGATGAGAGGTGAAACTAGAGTGGGCAGTGGTGGGAAAAGGTTTCTGAGCCAAGGTCAGTGTGGCAGGAGCAGGGCCTGGGAGTGGGCTGGCTGCCCGGGGTATTGCTCCAAAAAGGGGGTGGGTATCAGAGGGAGAGGGTGACTAGGACAAAAAAGGCCAGTGGCCAGCATCTAGGCCTCTCCCCACCTAGTACTGCCATCTGTCTATAAGTTCACTGATTCCCAGGAAAGCACTTTTGAAAGAATACTTGGTTTTATGAATATTTGCTTTTATGATGGGCTTGAATCTGCAACTTTGTTATTGTGGGGCTTGAATAATGAATTTTCAGAAACAAGAATCTGACACGTGCCTGCAGGTGTGTGACATGCAGGTGGTGACACAGACATATAACATTGTTTCCCCCCCACCCTTTTTTTGAGACAGAGTCTCACTCTGTCGCCCAGCAAGAGTGCCATGGCATCAGCCTAGCTCACAGCAACCTCAAACTCCTGGGCTCAAGCAATCCTCCTGCCTCAGCCTTCCAAGTAGCTGGGACTACAGGCATGCACCATCACACCTAATTAGTTTTGTTATTTTTAAAAGAGATGGGGTCTGGCTCTTGTTCAGGCTGGCTTTGTCTCATTTTGTTGCATTCTAATAAAGTTTTTTTTCTTTTGAGACATGGTCTCACTCTCACTCTGTTGCCCAGGGTAGAGTGCGGTGGTGTCATCCTAGGTCATGGCAGCCTCAAACTCCTGTGCTGCAGGAATCCTCCTTCCTCAGTCTCCTAAATACCAAGAACTACAAGCCCACCACTATACCCAGCTAATTTTTTAAATTTTTTGTAGAGGCAACGTTGCTCAGGCTGGTCTCAAACTTCCAGTAAAAGTTTTATCCATAGTTCGGGAAGCACAGCCCTAATCCACATTTTATCCTTTTAGCCGTAAAGACAGTCATGGGAGACAACGACAACAGTTAGACAATCTAACTTTCAGTGCTCAGCTAAAAGTTAGATTTACTGTGCTTACCAAATCCTAATCTACTAAACTTGGGACTTGACCAAAGAATGAAAAGGGGATAAATGTTTTTAGGGAACTGATGCTACTTCATTTCAGTCACGTATTCTTTGTCATTTGCGGATAACCCCTATGGGGGCCAAAACAGTGGCCTCATGTTTTTTTTCCCATACTGAAAACCAGCCTGTTCACAATCCAGTCTTTTTTTTTTTGAGACGAGTCTTGCTCTGACATCTGGGCCAGAGTGCAGTGCTGGGATCATAGTTCTCTGCAACCTCAAACTCCCACAATCCAGTCTTCTGACCCTCTCAGCCCTCTTCCAGGGTCTGTTATTCCTGAAAGACTACCTTTAGTGGTTTTACAATTATATGACTTCTCTCATCCCCTGACATGGAATTTGCCTGGGTTTGAGGGCTGGGGAGGCCCCTTACTGTGGTCCGTCTTCATGAGCCCACATCTCATTGCCCATCTGACCTGTTCAGAACAAACACCAGTCAGTGTGCTTTTGGGACCTGGAGAAGCAGGATTGAGCGGCCAGGGTGGAAGGCTGGTGAAAGGTGCCATACCTTGCAGGTAGGCTGGCCACATAGGACAAATGTCCATGTTGGAGAAATCCAGTAGGATTACTCATCAAGTACAGGCAGCATAGTCTCAACGCCTGAGGGCCAGACAGGCAACTCGAATGTGTGGAGAGGGTGGAGGCAAACCAAAGGGTGTGGGGAGGCCTGCGGTCAGCTGGAGAGAATACGCCCCACCTCAAAGCATTCCAATTCCTGGTCTTTTCAAACACTGTGCTGGCCAAGCAAAATATGGCTATAGCATTCTGTGGTAATGTGCCCTCTGGCCCAGTCTGTGACCTCTAATTCAAGTCCAACCCTTTCTTTTTTTTTGTGCCATGACTTACACAGCAACAAGTTCAACCCTTTCTTTTGTTGTTTTTTTTTTTTTTTTGTGCCATGACTTACATGGCAACAAGTCCAACCCTTTCTAAGAGAACCTGCCCTCAGCACAGCGAACTGTGGGAGTGAGCCTGGGGCAGGGCTGAGCTTGGCTGAGGCCAGAGCTGGTTGGACCAGAGCAGACACCTGACATGAGGAGCCAATCAAAGCCTCTCCCTAAAGTTGGACCAGGCGTTGATTGACCCTCAGCTGCTGGGAGTGGAACTGGAAAGTCACAAAGCCTCAGGCAAGAAAGGGTGATCCTGGGAGAGACCCAAGAGGGTAACAGGAGTAGCTTCACTTCTGACATTCAGGGTCCAGCCCCTGATGCCCTGCCCTTCCTGTCCTTGGGTGTCTGGAAGACTAAGGCCCCCTGGACTCTTACAACACAATCCCTCTTACCTAAATTGAAGGGGATTACTGTCTTTAGTGGCTAAGTAATCCTTGAAGACGCTGCCTTGCCTTTACAAATGGGGAAAGTCAACTGTGAAGATGAGGATCAAACTGCCACCTCACCTGTACTGGGCCATGTCCAGCTTGTTGCCCAGCAGCAGGGCAGGGTAGGTGCGCTGTGTCTCCTTCGCATGCAGGGCAAGCAGCTCCAGGTAGCCGCTGCTGCTCTCAAAGCTCTGGCGGCTGTCGACGCTGTACACCACCAGGAAGGTGTGCGCCCAGTTCAGGTAGCGCTCAGAGTTCCTGGGGATGTCCTGGGGTGGAGAGAAGCCCTCTCAGAGGCAGAGGAGGTCAGGGTAAAGGTCTTACACCTGAGCTGCCTCGTCCCACCTCCCCACTCGCTGGATCTTTGTACATTGTTCCCCAGAAGAGCTCGTTTCAAAGGGGCACTTGAGTGTGGATTTGGCTTGGTGTGAAAGGACACATTGTCTCATGAACTGCCCTCCCACCACCCAGCCAGAGACTTGGAGACCTTGGCCCCTTGGGCACAGAGCCAAAAACTCTGGCATGGTCCCTGGCTGTCCCTGGGCACCCCTAGCTTAAGGTCAGGTTCTAGTTGCTCCTTTGACTTGAGAGAATAACTGACATCTGGCTTTGGCAGGGGGCAGTGGGGACATGTGAACTTCAGGGGAGAAGTGTGCATTTGAGGGGGCTTGGGTGAGGCATTCTCACCAGGAGTGTCTGTGTAAAGAGGTGTGGACCTCTCTCCATGTATGTGTGAGGATAACTCTCCATTGCATAGGATCTCAGAGCAGATGCTGGCAATCCTCAGGCCTCTCAGCCTATTTTATCTTTCTTATTTGGCAAATGAAGGATTCAGGTCCAGAGAGGTCAGTACTTCGTTCAGGTTCACACAGCAAAATGGAATTTAAAAGAGATCCAAATTCCCACGTGAGGCCCCACACTCTGGGCTGGGACTTCTTAGGAGGCTACACTGCTTCTCAGTTCTCCATGGAGATGGGGGTAATGTTACCAGGTCTGCAGTGTCCATGACCCTCAGGTGAACAGGCTGGTGGTCCACGGTCTCTTCAGAGCTGTAGGTGTCCTCTGTAACACAGAAGATCAGCAGGTCAGATGCAGTGAACTGGGTCTTAGTTTGAGATTCCCTAGTGTAGCTTTGGGGGACCCCCAGGAGTTGCTCTTGGGTTGGCTGAACTGGGATCCCCGTAAAGTCCTTGGTTCTCACCCACATGGAAGATGTGGGCAGAACATCAAGGAAATGCTACTCTGCCTGCTGGGCTTAGAGTGTCAGCAATCACACAGAGAACGTGCCTCAGGGACCGGACTGTGTTCTGGGTGATGTGCAAAGATGACAGGATGGTGCGTGTGGCCCATGGGTCCAGTTGGCAGCACAGGCTCAGGAGCTGCACTGCCAGCCCCACCACCCCCAAACCCTAAGCTTCTCTCCCCTCTCCCCTTCTGACCACAGTACCTGGCCCACAGGAAACTCCCCAAAACAATCCTCCTCTCCCTAGTCAGAAAAGAGATAAGGGCAAAGAGAAGCATATAACACAATGGAGCAGCATTCCAAGAAGGTTTTACAAATAATCCTTGACAGCATGACAGCAGAGGAGTCTAGGGTAGTCAAAAGTTTTAAGTTGGGGCAGGGTCCAGTGATTCATGCCTGTAATCCCAGCACTATGGGAGGCTGAAGTGGGAGGACTGCTTGAGGCCAGGAGTTTGAGACCATCTTAGGCAACATAGTGAGACAGTATTTCTACCAAAAATTTAAATATTAGTTGGGCATGGTGTTGTGTGCCTGTAGTCCCCGCTGCCTGGGAGGCTGAGGCAGGAGGATTGCTTGAGCCCTGGAGCTGAAGGCTGCAGTGAGCTATGATTGTGCCCCTCCACTCTAGCCTCAGCAATAGAGCAAGACCTCATCTCTTAAAATAATAGTAATAAAGTTTTAAGTTGGAGTATGGAATCAAATCCAACTTCAGCTGCTTTTTATCTATGTGACTTGGCTGAGTCATTTCAGCCCTCTGAGACATTTCCTCATTTTAAAATGGGAATACTAAGATAGCATAGGCTACAGTTTCCAAGCCTTTACTTTGTGCCCGGTGCTGTGCTAAGTGCGTGTCCCTGTGTTAGTTAATTTAATAGTCTTTTCTCCCAGGGCTCTGTCAGGACTGGATAGGATAGGCCCTCTGGACATGGGACCTGGGCCACTACAAGTACCTGGTAAAGGTCAATGGGGACTCTGGTGCTCCATGTTAGCCGGGCAGGTTCATATTCATTTTATTTTGAAATAATTTTAGACTCACATAGAAGTTGCAAAATAGTGCAGAGTTCCTATGTCCTCTTCACCCAGCTTCCCCTAATGTTACCACCTTACATAACCACAGCACAATGACCAAAACAAAGAAGGTGACATCGGTACCATATTATCAACTAAGTTATTGACCTTCATTGATTTCATGAATTGTTACTTTTTTTTTTTAGTTCTCACAACCTCAGACCTGAGAAAACAGCAAGCAAGTGGCCAGGCATGCAAAGAGGAACTCAGTGCCACACTGGTGGTCATTCTCCCTACCCCCAACCTCTGCCTGTACCATTGGGCCCGCATGTCTGAGTATCTTTGGTATTCGCCTTTCCCTGGGTGTCTCTTGCCCTAAGCGACCCTAAAAAAGACCCCTCTTGGCAGAACCAAAATGCTTTGTCTTCCTGGCAGCATCCTCTGTGAGAAGGATACACCCCCCCCCCCCAACCCTGGCTGAATTTACAGTCAAACACTTCTCTCTGAGGGCCACTGGCAGCCAAGCCAGGCCTGGACACATTCCAAGTCCACTAAGATCCAGCATGAATCACAGACAGCTTCTTGTCCCCAGCCTGCTTTGGGGACTTGGATAAATAGCTGCTCTTATGCAAAGACAAAAAAAATCTAATGGAAACTATGTCCCAAATATTTAACTATATTTGGTCCAAGAAGACCTGCCCTAGATGCTTACATCTTGTTCAGATTTGTCTTTATTTTCCTGCCAAACCTGTCTGCTGCGCTCCTTTTGGGCGTTCCCCCCAATAGGTGCAAGTGTCCTCCCCAGCCCTGATCTCCTGTTGCCTTTATACTAGCACGACAGCCTTTTGAGGTTACTGATCGCTCCACTGTAGAAAGATAACAAGATGAGGCTCAGAGAAGGAGGGAACTCACTTAAGGCCACACAGCATCCTATCAGCAGAAGGAATTTGAACTCAGGTCTTCCAGACTGGGTTGCCTCCCTCTCCAGTGGGACACTCTCACCCCTCGAGCACAGTATAAGAGAAGACCAGAAGTACCCAGGCTCGCTGGGGATGTGGAACATGGAGGGGCAAACTGGAAGAAGCTTTAGAGGTCATATTGTCCAGCTTCCCCTTTACAACTGGGATGACTGGCCTCAGAGGCTGAGGCAGGTTGGGGGGCTCCTGTTCCTGTCGCAGTAATGCCTAGTCTTTCCATCACTAAGTTCTAATTGATATTCTGTGGACTTTAAGGCTGAGAGGAGAGTTGTTTCCCAAAGTCTCTTTCTCTCATTGATGTAATAATAATTTTTTAAAAGGCATCAAAGCAGCTCTAATCAGAGTGTGTGCAGGGTAATGCCTCAAAAATGGAGTTTGTGTCTTGTTGAAGTAGGATGAGGGCAGGAGAAGTGAGAAGCTGACATTATCCCCTGGCCAAGCCAGGTGAGATGCCCCAGCCCTTCTGTGAGAGAGGAATATTCTCCCAGAGACCCCCAACCCCTCCTGGGTGGCCTCAACACAGACAAAGCCCTTCCACAGTCACTGAAGGGGGAAATCGTGGGTCAGAGGGCCCAGTACCACACAGACCTCTGACTAGCATAACGATGTGCCTAGCAGTGAGCAACTAGAGTTGTCTCATCTTCCTTTGTACCTGAGGATCTCCTTGATCTTAGTCAAATCACTGAGCCCTCTCTGCCTCAGTTTCTCCACCAATAAAAGGGGCATAAATAAAGGAGCTCTTCCTTAAAGGGTAATCCTAAAACCAAAATTCAACCCCACAGTTAAAAGCATGTATGTTGTGCCTAGTACTGTCCTACATGCTGGACATGAGAATGAATCTACACTCTCAAGAGGCTCCTCAAATGAGCTCAGGCTCTTAGAAGACCTTGGAAAAGGTGGAGAGTTGTTTTACCAACGTTTGCCTGATGGCTAACTCTCCTCACCTTGAACGCCCAGCCCTTTCTCCGCAGGAGAGAAGGCTCTGGTCCCACGGTCTCTGCTGTTTCTGGACCCAGTGCTGGAATGTCAGGCTCTTCCCAGCAGAAGCTCTGAGGCATGGCCCTGCCCACCTAGAACGTCTGAGAGGAGAGCGTCTGGTAGTCTCTCTAGCTTGTGGGCCCTCTGGGAGGGCTGACAGACCACAGACTGAAGTGACTAACCACTGCAGGGCTGCCCCTCAGACTGTCTGGGCACTCATTCCACTACTAGGTCAGAATTCCAAAATTACTCAATCAGGAGCTCAAACCACCACTGTCATAGGCTCATCCAGTGGGACCCTGTGCAAAGATATAGACCGTGGGGCAGGGAAGAAGAGAGGCTACAGGCAAGTTGCCAGAAAACATACAGGATGATGAGTTAAACTTGAATTTCAGATAAAATGGATTCATTTTTAGTATAAGCATGACCCATGCAGTATTTCAACTATGCAGAATATATCTTTGGAGGTGCTTCCTTGGGAATCACCAACCTGCCCACCCTATGCCTTTCCTTGCCACACCTCAACTCTATCCTCAACTCCTCCATCCCATCTCTGATTCCATGCTCTGGCCTCTCCCAGCACCTTCTGGCCACAGCGTCCTATGTCCTTCTCTCTCAGCAGTTGAACTCTGCTAACCAAAGGGGCTCCCCTCAGACTTGCTGCGTGACCTTGGCCCAGAGGCCTCAGCTCAGTGAGCCTTCTTCCTCCACTGTGCCAAGGAGGCTGTGCCAAGGCACAGGTGGTCAGATGGGGCTTTGAGGAACAAACCTCTTAGGGACCATCAGGGCATCACCTGCCCTGCATCCCTGACTCAACCAAAGGAACACTTCCACTTTCTCTGTTTGACACCCTGGAGTTCCATTTAAGATTTGGAATAAGGGATTCAATTATCTAAGGAAAAATATTTTTTTAACCATAGGAATAAATAGCCTGAGTTCTCTTCCTGCTCCAGCACTGAGATTCGGTGAACCAAGGGGCTGATGGGCACCACTAAGTTAAGGTACTCTTTTTCCAGGTACAGAGGTGGCATTCCATCAGGGGCCTGCTGCAGGAGGTAGTGCGGTGGGGTTTCAACTTGTGTCACAGAGCCCTGGTTTCTTCAGAGGGCCCTAAGGGGCCCATTTGGGAGGCTTTATTCTATTTTTAGGAGTGGAAAAAACAATCCTAGACTATAATGCCCATTTTCAAAAAGCTAAGATCATCTAGACACCCTATTTATTGTTCTTAGCAGTTTGCAATAAGCAAATGGTATAAACACGAGCTTTTGGTTACATTTATAGTAATAAAATTCTGCTTTTTTTTTTGAGACAGAGTCTTCCTCTGTGCCCTGGGTAGAGTGTTGTGGTATCATAGCTCACAGCAAACTCAAACTCTTGAGCTCAAGCAATTCTCTTGTTTCAGCCTCCAAGTAGCTGGGACTACAGGTGTCTGCCTCAATACCCAGCTGGTTTTCCTATTTTTAGTAGAGATAGCATCTTGCTTTTGCTCAGGCTAGTCTTGAACTCCTGAAGTCAGGAGTTCAAGTCCACCTGCCTTGGCCTCCCAGAGTGCTGAGATTATAGGCATGAGCCACCATACCCAGCCTTGCTTTAATTTGTTTCAGATATTAGGATTCGATGCAAGACATTATTTTAGGAAAAGATCTTGCTGCTAAAAATAATTTTCAGAAATGCTAATCTGATTAATCTGAGGGAATCTAAGCTGCCATGCATGGGAAGCCATTTGAGGAAGAAAGAAAAGTAAATATGCATTGAATGTCTATTGTAGGTCAGGTACTAGACTAGCTCTTCATGTGTTATTTCTTTAATCATAGTAGTTCTCTGAGATAGGTATTTTTATGCCCATTTTACAGATGAGAAAACTAGCTCTGAGAGGTTAGGTGACTTGCTCAAGGCTGCACAACCAATAAGTGGCAGAGCCAGTATTCAAATTCAGCTCTGACTGACACCAAACATCCCTTTTTCCAACATACCACAATACAGCTAAAAACAAGACTAGTTTTCACATATGGTTCAAAAATCGTTCAGAAGCCAGCACCACTAAAGAATTTCTCAAATGTCTTGTCCAGCTTTTCTGGAAAAGAACACCGAGTAACCATCTTGAAGAATGATACCTATTTGGATGTGAACATCCTGTTATGTTTGATTCCTTTTCTTTTCTTTCTTTCTTTTTTTTTAACCTCATCATACCTCATGTTTTGTTTGTTTGTTTGTTTGTTTTGAGACAGAGCCTCAAGCTATCGCCCTGAGTAGAGTGCCATGGCGTCACAGCTCACAACAACCTCCAACTCCTGGAGATTAAGCGATTCTCTTGCCTCAGCCTCCCAAGTAGCTGGGACCATAGGCGCCTGCCACAACGCCTGACCATTTTTTGGTTGCAGTTGTCATTGTTGTTTGGCAGGCCCGGGCTGGATTCAAACCCGCCAGCTCTGGTGTATGTGGCTGGTGCCTTAACCACTTGAGCCATAGGCGCCGAGCCAACACTTCATGTTTTAGGGTAAATCAACTCTCCTTGTCTGGGGTGGGCTGTGGAAGGGATATTTTTGGCACTTAAAACATTTCCCCGCATGGGCTGAGTCATCCTGGTGGCTCCTTCCTTCTTTGCCTCTAGCTGTCTAATCCTGATCAGGGCCCACCCATGGGGTAGGCCCCAGGAGGGTACTCTAGGTGGGGCATAGGCAGCAGAAGGTACAGGCAGGAGTTATTTCTTACCCAAGTTGGGGTCATATTCGCTGATAAACCTCTTGGTCAGAAACTTCACCGTCAGAGCTGCAAGAAGCAGAAAGAGATCTGCTAAGTCTACCCTGTTGTGTCTGGCTGCTGGCTCCTCTCTTTTTAGGCAGGCCTTATCTAACCTCTGTGATCCCTGACTAACACCACGCTCAGCTCTCTCAGGGAATGTGTCTGGGAAACTGAAGAGTTGGTTTGAGAAGCTCAGAAGAAACAAGAAATATGAGGAGCTGAGTCCCTCTAATTGCACCCTGGGATTTTTTTAATGGCAAGAAAAGCAACAAGAGCCAAGCCTAAGGGCTATTTGTGAAGACCAAACGCAGAGGTCAGGACACATGCAACCAGTTACCTCAGGGTCACCCTGCTAAGGCCCCAGCTGAAGGGAGATGTAGCTCAGCATGGACAAGTCGCAAAGATTCTGAAGTGCAGAATATTTATTCCAGCTCGGCTATGAGCCAGAGAGAAAGAGCAGGAATGATCAGTGGGTGATCCCTGGGAAGAGATTTCCAGGTGAGGTCCAGGCAAGATCGGAGTCCTGAGTAAACACATGCTGGTTCTGATCCCTCATATCTCAAGTGCCGGCTCTTTCTAGGGCCTTCACGCTCATCATGGGTATCTCAGAAAATGTAAATCTCTAGAATGACATTCTCCCCAGTGGAACTCATTAACAGGATTTTGATTTCGTTCAGAGTTTAGCTACATAAAGCAAGGGCCAGCCAACTATTATACTGGATTCTTAAAAAGTAATATGATATTGTTAAGAAAATCCTTAACATTCTTTCCTAGGATTCCTAATAGTGTCATCTTGCAAACTAATACCCAGGGAATACATACTGTAGAATTTAAATTCTTTCATTTAAGTTGTCACTGGCTAAACAGTACTAGTGACAGAGCCACATACAGCAATCTGATTTCCAAAGGGAAGAAGGCAAATCTTTTTTGTAGGAAAACCAGAGATAGAATCCCCTGAGTCAGAAGGGGCTTCAAGGTCAGACAGTAGCCTCCAGTGAGCCTTAATACTCTGGGGAAGGAAACCAATGGCTACCTGAGCATGGGGTGGCCATCACTAATGGCTACAACTGAAAACCAGCCAGTGGAGGAGCCCTCTGCCCTCTTCCCTTCAGATGCCTGGGATTTGGGGTGGCAGGGGAGAGGCAGAGGCAGAACATTTTTTCTCTGATGACACCTCCATCCCCCTGGGCTCCAGCTGCCAGAGAGTTCAGTGTTGACAGAAATTATCTCAATGGAAGCCCAAGATTTCAGTTCCTCAAGGACAAGTCCCAGACACCTGGGACCACAGCTCAATGTGTTTCCAGAAAGTTAAGAGAGGGGTCTGTCTTGAAACAAACACTTTTGATAAGAATTCACAACTTGTCCCATACTCCCAGGGAACTGGGTGGGGGAGTAGGGGAGTGACCCTTCTCTGAAAAATCCAGTTAGCTAGAAATTTCAACCCACTTCCTTCAATGGGGTCAGGGTGAGGTGTGGATGGGGGGACCCAAGGGAATCCCTCGCTCAAGCGTGAATCAGGGAGTAGCAAGGCTAAGACGAAGCTCAAAGAGGGCGCTGGGCAGGGGATCAGAGCCTAAATCGTTAGGGTCTGGTGCCTTTGGAGCCAGTCACCAAGCCTGAATGCTGGACCCAGGAGGGGAGACAGGGTTAGGGGTTGGGGGCCTGGGGGACAGAGAAAGACAAAGGGGAGAAACAGAGGGAGGGGAACAAGGGTCACAGACACAGAGGCCAGAGACACAATGGGAAGAGACAGGCAAGCACAGAAGACAGATGAAAGGAGAACTCTGAGAACTCTGCAAAGGAGAAACCGAGGCAAAGAAGAAAATCACGGTGTCTTGTCCAACCCACCTGGGTGAAGGAAGCCCTCAAAGCTAGTGTAAGAACCTGCCCCCACGTCCCCAGCGCGTGGTTACCCCCACCCACTCCCGGTGTCGCCAGTCCTCTCCAGGCCCCTGCCCCGCGCCGCTCACCAGACTTGCCAACCCCGCGGCGCCCCAGGATGGCCAGGTTGACCTCGAGAGGCGCGCTCTGCGGCCCGCTGCCCGCGCGGGGTTTTCCGAACACCGAGGACATGGCGACGCCGTGGAGAGCGACACGGGTGTTCCGCCGCTGGGCCCCGAGCAGCGCGCCCGCCCGTCGGGGCCCGGGGATCCGGACGCGGGCTTCCCTGGCACTCGCCGGCCCAGCGCCTAGCAGGCTGAGACTCGGCGGAGAGGAGGGGCGGGAGGAGCCCGGCGGGCGGGGCCGCCCCAAACGCCACCAAACTCCTTGTAAGGGCTGCAAGAGCCCCCCACCAGCCGCGCTCAGCCCGCTCCCCACGCAGGGAGGGCTCTCCGGCCAGCCGCGCCCCCCACCTCCCTGCTCCGCCTCAAGGACCCGGGCGCCTTCAACCTCCTGATCTCCCCCAGACCCCACTGGGAAGGACCAGAGAGAGGGAATCTTGGGGGCAGAGGGATAGAAGGGAAAGAGGTTTCCAGCCTTTCCCGAACCTCCACTCCATTCTCTTCCCAACAGCAAGAAAATCAACCCCTCCCCAATCCCCACCCCCAACTCCTCCAGGAAGCCTCCTGGGTTCAGTTTCATGCCTTTTCCTTTCTTTAAGTCACAGCCAGCTCTGCACTCTTTCCCCCCAGTACCTGCCCTTCACGTAGGGACTCTAGAGCCATCACTGCAGAACCCAGGCTCCTGGGAAGAGGGAGTGAGCACCCCTTACTGAGATTCCACGGAGATACGGGTTCAGCTTCAAGAAACCTAACCCTTCTTGGATTTCTCTTTCTCCTTGATGGGAGCTAATGAGTTGCATGTGTTTGTGGCCTTTGTGTAAATGGGGTATTTGTTCTGAAACCTGGCACCCCCGCTTGCCTACAGCAATTCTGGAACTGGTGGCGAGCCTGGCAGGGGTCACCTGACTCAGGGTAAACGTGGAGACGGCGGTGGCCCAGGATGGCCAGGTTGACCTCCAGGGGCAGGCAAGGGCTCACACTGAGAACCCCAATGCTTAGGATCTAGTGCTAGCGCCTTCCCTCCGGTGACCTTGGGCAAGTTATCTTGCTTCTTTGGGCTTTGGCGTCCCTTAAATACTTAAGGAAGGAGAAAATAAATCTAACGCTCCATGATGTGACTTAGGCCTGATAGAGATGACAGAATCCGCCCTAAGTACATTCCAGAATTTTGTGAGGCCTCTATCTGGAAAACTCCAAGCTAGAGAGGGGAAAGGAATGGGAGCCTCAGAAACCTCTCTCAGCAGCCCTTCCCCTTCACCTCCCACAGATGGTTAGCACATCTACCACCCACCTGCAAGGGAAACATGGAAATCCAGGCAAGGTTGGGGCAGAGCTGGATGGTGATAGACTCTTTTTCATCAAAAAGGAAATTATTTTTCTGGATAGGACATGAATATTAACTCAGCTTAATTCTGTTTCAGGGGGATAATGGTAATCCAGCTGTGTTATTAAGACTCTAAGGTATTGGGAGGAATTTGTTTAGACTACACCCTCAGACCAGAATTGCTCACACAGCTAATGACTGAAGGCTTCCCTTTGAGTTGTAGGAGTTGAGAAAGTGGGAGCCAAGTTCCAGCCACAACCCTGGGCTGGCCCCAGTCCTGAGAAGACAGACTGGTTCTGGATGGGGCCTGTGGGGAGATAACCAGTCTCACTGGAGGACTGCTGGAGGGAGGGCAAGCTATGGACCTGCACAGGCTCAGCAGCATAGAAGCTTGAGCTCTGTTACTTCCAAATTGTGTGATACTGGGGAAGTTATTTGACCTCTATCTGTTCTCAGTTTCCTCTTTTTTTTTTTTTTTAATTTATTGTTTATATATTTATGGTTGCAGTTTGGCCAGAGCCGGGTTTGAACTCGCCACCCTCCGTATACGGGGCCAGGACCCTACTCACTGAGCCACAGGCACCACCCCTCAGTTTCCTCATTTTTAAAGCTCAGACCAATCAGAAGCTGCAAGGAGGCATATTCTGGCCATGTCAAGGTGAATTCCCTAACCATCTGAGCTGTCCATAGTTAGAAAGGACTGTCTTTGGAGGAAGTGAGCTTCTGACATTGGCAGCAACCAAGGAGGTGACCACTTCAAGGAGGCGTTATAGAGACTCCACCACAACTTGCACGATGCGATGAGATAATCCTTAACTTCATTCTATATCTAGTTTAGAGATTAATAGCCCATTGGCTACTCAGAACCTCAGCTGCGACAACTCACTTCTGTCCCTCCTCTAAGTCTTGGGAGGAAAACAGTGCCTACTTCATGGCTGTTAACTGTCCCTGCTCCCATCCTCAGTCTCACCTGTGGGCTGTTTATCCTGCACCCAGTAGTTTCCACTGTGGACTGGAAAGGCCTTGGGGATCAGTCACTGTAAGACCCTGAAATTAGTTACTTTTCCTTTTGGGGCCTCAGTTCCTCATCTTTAAAATAGGAATAATATTAAGGATTATATGACATAGGGTGAAAGTGACCTACCCAGAGCTTGGCTCATGGTCCAAAAAAGCAAATGATAGCTCCCTCCACTCTCTACTCCCCCTGGACATGAAGCACAAATAATGTGGGCGGTGCCCGTAGCTCAGTGGCTAGGGCGCTGGCCACATACACGCAGGCTGGTGGGTCAAACCCAACCAGGGCCTGCCGAACAATAATTATTACTACAACAAAAATATAGTCGGGTGTTGCAGTAGGCGCCTGTAGTCCCAGCTACTTTAGAGACTGAGGCAAGAGAATAGCTTGAGCCCAAGAGTTTGAGGTTGCTGTGAGCAGGGCAACAGCTTGAGGCTCTGTCTCAAAAAACCAAAACAAAACAAACAAAAAAACATATAATGTGATATGCACCTACCTAGAAGTCACTCTATTGACCAGAAGTTTAGACACTTCAGGTCAAGAGAGAGGTTACTCTGATAGGGCAGGTAGCCCAACTCTCCTTAGCCCACCCCCATAAAGGTTCTCCTAGGAGGCCCTCAGGCACTCAAAATGTAGAGGATTTGGCCCTGAGCCCAGCAATGGGCATACAGCAGGTGCTCATAGATACTTCTGGAGTTAATGAATGCAGCATGTACAGGGCTAGACATGTAGGCCTGTGAAGTTTTCCCAATGGCAAGTCCTACCCTTGCCACCTACCTCCAGGAACCATTTCACATAAAGCTAAGCTTTTGGAAGCCTTAACACAATAACTAAGGAAATGCCAGGAAAGCTGTGTTAACCACTGTGATGAAAATATGTCAAATGGTATATAAAACCAGTGTATGGTGCCCCATGATTGCATTAATGTACACAGCTATGACTTAATAATAAATAAATTTTTTAAAAAAGCTAAGCTTTTGGTAACCCTTTGTGATGTTGCTGCCTTTTCTGGAGACACAACATGATAGCCACTTCTGTGGTTGCTCAATGATAAAGTCAAACCTGAACAGAACCTTAAAAGTCAGATTCAAATTTTACTTCACAGATGAAGAACTGAGGCCTAAAGAGGTTGGGTAGCTTTTGCAAATCAGCAGTAGGAGCAGCAGCAGAGCCCAGGCAGGAATCCTGACTTCTATCTCCAGTGCTCTTCCTTCTCCAGGTCCAGGCAGTACAAGCCACTCAGTACTCTATGTGAAGAAATACCACCATGGGTGGCAAGGGTGACTGTGGGGGAAGGGGGTGCCTCCCAGGGCAAGGGCTATGTCTCCTCCATCAGACTGGAGGCTGTCCTGGGATGGGGCTGTGTCTTTAGTCTGATGGAGAGGACATAGGTGAAGGTCCAGGAATCCACTTTAACAGACCCCCACTGTGTGCCAATCAAATGGATACAGGGATAAGGCTGGGTCTGCTCTAAAAGGCTTAAAATCTGACATAGACTCCCCACCCCCAACCTCATACAGTGTGGGGGATGCAGAGTGGAAAGGAAGATTGGTGCAGGGTCGAGCAGGGCCTGGGAACTCTGTGGGCTGCCCACATCCAGGATAGTTCCTTGTCCTTTCCAAATCCCAGAGGGATATTCAGTGTCCGGGAGGAGGAAACTCTCCCCAGCTGCAGACAACACCCCACTGGAACCTTGGGGTCAGGGCCAAAGAGCTGATCCTCAGCCCAACCTCAGAAACCTGACCCCCCCCCCTCCACCTTGGGTGACCTACTGCCTGGCAGCTGATGGTGGAAACTAACTGGGTGTATGCACGAGCCCCAACCCACTCAAGCCAGAGCTGGACTTGGGGAAAAACTGAGCTGAGAGCGAACTTCAGCCAGGAGAGGTTTGCATACCCTCCCCCTCCTGCTCTCAGGAGAGGGCCAGGCAATGGTTCCATCTGGTTGTATCTGCCAGTTACGGGTTCTGGAACAGGCCATTTGGGAGACAGGACTATGCAGCAGCCCTGACCCCTTGGGGATCAGCCCCTCCCCAGGTCTGCCCATTATTTGAGCCCAGCAGAAGGTAGATGTTTCCCTGCTCTGAGGCAAGGCTAGTGCAGGTGAAGAGAGGCAGCAGGCCTGGAGCAGGAGAACAGGGCCTGTGGTCAGCTGGCTAGGTTTAACCTAGCCTCACATCCTCGTTCATAACCAGGTAGAAGCCTAGCTTTCTAAGGTTTTCTTTCCTCATCTGTGAATTGGGAATAGTCAGACACCCTCTATCATTGAGGCCACCAAAAAGGATAGTCAGAAGCCAGCACTGAGACCCCCTTGTCCCCAAGAGGGGAATTGTCATCCCTGCTGCCAGACATTCGAGGCCCTTTCAGCCAATGTCTGGCCTCAAGGAAGGAGAGAAGCTGGCAGAGGGCCTGGGATAGCATTCATGGGGACTTCTGCCCACCCCTTCCATCTCCTCCTCCTCTTCCTGTCTGATCCCCGGGGCAGAGCATCAGAGATATTTCTGGCTGCCTCCTCCAGGCTTCTGGTTCCTAAGTTCACACAGTGGTCCCCATGTTCCAGTCTCACTTTGACGGAGTGAACTGGGTGGGAGTTCCCTAGCATGGGAGTTACACTTGAGCTGGTCTACAAATTTGTCCACAAGGGTCTATGCATAGCTGTGTACTAAGGGGGAAATTCCCTTATCAGTTTTCCACCTCCTGCTTGGTAACTGTGGGCCACTCACCCTCCCAAAGAAGGCCTGCAGGTAAGGAGGGGGCAGCTGGACATCTCCTAAATGGCATATGCCATCCTACACAGGTCTGGGCTTTAGTTTCCTCCATATAGAATAAGGTGAGGGAAAATAATCACTAAGCTACCTTCCACCTGATGTTTTGGGACCTGGAGTCTTAGCTGACCACCCACAAAAGTTCTGTGCAGTGGGAAAAATGCCACCAAGTGGGCAGTAGGAGGCCTGGAGCTGTCTTTACAAAGCTACAAGACCCTTGGAAATTACTTTTCACTCTCTCCCCCAGGTCCTCCATTATAAATGAAATGACTGAACCATCTGAGTCTCAGGTTCTTTCCAACTGTGACCTCCAGTTACAAGGGGACTGCCTGGCCTTTGTAGCACAGAAAGGCAGCAGAACACATTGGTATGGTCACACATTCTACAGTCAGATTGACTATATTCCAGTCCTAAGTCTAACACTCTCTAGCCATCATAAAAGCTTCTGGTGCCTTAGTCTCATCTGTAAAATGAGGTCATTAATAGCATCTAATTCATAATATTGCAAGGAGTAATAAATGGATACAATCTGTTAAATGTGGGGGGAATCGGTATTATATTTACTCAGGATTATTGCAAGGAGTTAATATAAAGTGCTTACAATAATGCCTGACACATAATGCAATTTAAGTGTTATTACTATTTCAAGAAGCTCTTCTTTCTATCCATAAGCATAAGATTCCCCCAGCAGCCCCTCCTTCCTTTTCCCCAAGCCACTTAGCAGAGGAGGCTAGAGAATGGGGTATAGACACCCTCTTCCCATCCCACATCTAGGAGCTTACTGGTTGCCCACCTGCAAAGCAGAGTTGCTACCCTTTCCATTTTACAGAAAGAAAACTCAGTCTCAAAAAGAAATTGGCCTAGCCGAGAGTCAGGGTCAGAATCCCAAGCTAGATTAAAACCCTGGTCCCGGACACCAGCCCGGCTCAATGTATTTGCTCCGTCTCTGCCTCTCCCTCCAACCTGCCTGGTCCATCCCTCTGAGCTGAAGGGATGGGTTGGGTATTAATCCTGTCCTTGCTTCTTGATAGCTGAATGACCTTAAATAAGCCACCTAAACTTTCTGGGCCTCATAGGGAAGACTGCACAGATACTGTCCCAATACTGTGAAGGAAGCGTTATTGTTGGTCCCGTTTGGAACATAAAACCCAGAGTCAGGGAGTTAGGGAACTTGCACAAGAGCACACAGCTGGTATGATGCCGGTTGGACAAGACCTCTTTGCAAGCAGCCCTCATGGTGCCCAGTATGCAGCAGGCGTTCAGTGTATGGTCACTACTATTACTATTTCTCCTGCGGAAACTGAGTGGCCATGCAGGTCTCCAGATGCCCTTCAGGCCCGCAGCCATCCAGCCAGCGGGCCACCACGTCACATGAGCCGTACTATCTTTAGCCCCGGAGATATTTATATCTCCTGGGGAAGTTTCTTCCGCTCTAGGAGAACCCCAGAGTCCGAGGCCTCCAGCCCTCTGGCTCACCATGCCGCGGGGCCCAGAGGGGCCGGTGCAGGTCTGGGTGGGCGGCCAGCTCTTCCAGGCCGAACAGGCCCTGCTGGTGGAGCATTGCGGATTCTTCCGCGGCCTCTTCCGCTCCGGCATGAGGGAGGCGCGCGCCGCAGAGGTGCGCCTGGGCGTGCTCAGCGCGGGCGGCTTCCGAACCATGCTGCAGGTGCTGCGCGGCGAGCGGCCCACGCTGGCGGCCGACGACGAGCTGCTCCAGGCGGTGGAGTGCGCCGCCTTCCTGCAGGCGCCGGCGCTGGCGCGCTTCCTGGAGTACAGCCTCACGACGGAGAACTGCGCGTTGCTGTGCGACGCGGCCGCCACCTTCGGGCTGCGCGACGTGTTTCACAGTGCTGCGCTCTTCATCCGCGACGGCGCCCGGGAGCTGGCGGCGGAGCTGGCGCTACCCGAAGCACGCGCCTATGTGGCGGCGCAGCGGCCCAGCAGCTACGTGGCCGTGAGCACGCACGCACCCGCGCCCGGCTTCCTGGAGGACGAGTCGCGCACGCTGTGCTACCTGGACGAAGAAGAGGACGCGTGGCGCACGCTGGCCGCGCTGCCCCTGGAAGCCAGCACGCTGCTGGCAGGCGTAGCCACGCTGGGCAACAAGCTGTACATCGTGGGTGGCGTACGCGGCCCCAACAAGGAGGTGGTGGACCTGGGCTTCTGCTACGACCCCGAGGGTGGCACGTGGCGCGAGTTCCCCAGCCCACACCAGCCGCGCTATGACACGGCGCTGGCGGGCTTCGAGGGCCGCCTCTACGCCATCGGGGGCGAGTTCCAGAGGACGCCCATGAGCTCGGTGGAGTGCTACGACCCGGCCGCGGGCTGCTGGAGCTTCGTGGCCGACCTGCCTCAACCCGCTGCAGGTGTGCCCCGCGCCCAGGCGTGTGGCCGCCTCTTCGTGTGCCTGTGGCGGCCGGCTGACACCACAGCCGTGGTGGAGTACACAGCGCGGGGCGACACGTGGCTGCCGGTAGCCGAGCTGCGGCGTTCACAGAGCTACGGCCACTGCATGGTGGCCCACCGCGACAGTCTCTACGTGGTGCGAAACGGACCTTCTGACGACTTCTTGCACTGTGCCATCGACTGCCTCAACCTGACCACGGGCCAGTGGACGGCGGTGCCTGGCCAGTTCGTCAACAGCAAAGGAGCGCTTTTCACTGCTGTTGTGCGCGGCGACACTGTCTACACAGTCAACCGCGTGTTCACGCTGCTGTACGCCATCGAGGGCAGCACCTGGCGGCAGCTCAGGGAGAAGGCCGGCTTCCCGCGGCCGGGCTCCTTGCAGACCGTTCTCCTCAGGCTGCCTCCTGGTGCTCCGGGGCCTGTGGCGTTGCCGCTGCCAGAACTGTGACTCCTGGGCTGGCGTTAGGAGGGGACGGCCCAGGTCTTCCCTGAGCCGTGGCTGAGCGTGTGAGATTGGCCTTAGGAGCTGCTTGGAACTTTCTGTTGACACACTCAGGTCTGGTGCCTTCTGGTAGTGTAGACATGTCCAAGAACCTCAGGGAGCAATGAACATGCTGGGGTCTGATCCTTCAAATCACTTGGGTTCTGCTGGTGGGACACAACGCCAGTGAAAAGGATTGGGGAAAGAGTGTTAGGATTTGAATAATCCAGACTTGTATGTAATGGGTCAGTAATTGAGCATGGCTAGGAGTAGATTATGTGATGTTAATCAAACTGCCAATCAATAAACAAGAATTAGGTACTTTGTGCCTATTACACAGTACTAGGCCTAATGAGAGCTTTAGTTGTCATACAGGGGTCCAAGAAGCTTATAGAGTCTATCCCAGAAAATATCTTAACATTTACAGGACAAGAAAAAGGTTTACACACACTTGTAAGTAAATCCACAAAGGGTTGAAGTCAACATGCAAGATTTTAAAGATCCACTCACAATATAATATTAGGTCGTTAAATATAAAATGTCTGATTTTCAAATCAACTTTATTATATCTCAAGCTGTGCAATTAAAATATATTCCTAAACTGTTGAAATAATTTTGCCTTTTTTTTTTTTTTTTCCAGACAGAGTCCCATTGTTGCCCAGACTAGAGTGAGTGTCTTGGTGTCAGCCTAGCTCACAGCAACCTGAAACTCCTGGGTTCAAGCAGTCCTTCTGCCTCAGCCTCCCGAGTAGCTCGGACTACAGACACCTGGCTAGTTTTTTAATTTTTAGGAGAGATGAGGTCTTGCTTTTGCTTAGGCCAGTCTCAAATTCTTGAATGCAAGGGATCCTTCCCCCTCAGTCTCCCAGAATTCTACGATTACAGGTGTGAACCATGTGCCCACCCCAATTGTGCCATCTTAATCGTAGCTTGTTTATGCCAGCAGTGAAAGAGCCTGGAGAGCAAGTATTGATGAAATTGCAAAAGGTAGTTTCCACTTTTTGTTGAGAATTGAATATTTTTCCTTGCAACAAGTGCTCCTTCTAAAGCAGTGGTTCTCAACCTTCCTAATGCTGTGGCCCTTTAATACAGTTCCTGTGGGTCATGACCCACAGGTTGAGAACGCTGGTCTAAAGGCTGGAGGAAGTAGTAGTCAGTTGGTTTGAGGTCTGATGAATATGGTGGATGACAGAGTTTCCAAGTCCAGTTTCTGTAGTGTGGGCAGCGTTATTTGTGTGATAGCATTGTCTTGCAAGAGGATTGACCTGTCCCTATTGACCAGTTTCAACTACTTAGTTGCAAGCATCTTCATCTTGTTATCCACATCTCCATCGTGTTATCCACATGCATCTGCTGTAATCGATAGACAGGTTTCATGAAGCTGTAGTGGATGATACCAGCACTTCATTTTTATCCAGTCATTGTGCTGAATGCTTGCAACTGTCAAAAACAATCTATTTTTCAGGCAGTCCATTTGGGACCCCTTCCATTGTGTAGGAAGCTTTCCTATTTTCTAATAAATTATTGCTTTATGGCTTAAAATCTATTTTTTTATCACATATACCAATACAGTGTAGAAATGGTTCACCTTTATGTTGTGACAGCAAAGAAAGGCAAGCTTGCAGATAATTTCTTTTCTGACATTCATTTAATTTATGTGGAATTCATCTATCCAGGTTCTTTACCTTGCTGATTTGTTTCAAATGGTCCAATATTGTTGGCATAGTAACGTCAAACCTGGCTGCTAATTCACACAGAGATTGAGATGGATTCACTTTCACTACAGCTTTCAGCTCATCATTCATTATCCACCTTGGTCTCAGGTCACCCACATGGCTCATTTTCAAGATTAAAATGAACAGAACTTCTCAAGCCATTGAGGTACTGTGTGTTCATTAGCCACATTCTTCCCAAACACTTCGTTGATATTTCGAGCTCTCTGCATTGCATTGGTTCCATGACAAAATTCATATTCAAAAATACCACAAACTTTTGACTTATGGTTTCACAAAAATTGATGTAAAAAATATTTGTGTTCGAAAGAATGAAGATGTGGGGCTGCGCCTGTGGCTCAAGGGAGTAGGGCGCCAGGCCCCATATGCTGGAGGTGGAGGGTTCAAACCTAGCCCTGGCCAAAAACTGCAAAAAAAAAGAATGAGGATGTAAAACAAGTGTAAAGTGAAATGTCAGAGATAGCATCTCTCAAACTTAGAACATAAGGAAATCAGACATCTCATATTTAATAATCTAATACAAGTACTGAAGAAATAATGGCAAAAGGAAAATAGAGAAAAATACATAACTGGAAAGGAGTATACGAACCACATGGAAGAGACAGGCAGGATACAATTGGCTGTTGAAGGGGGAGGCTCACACTGGAAACAGCTCAGAAGAGGAGAGATGGGGAAGGCCCAGGGCAGAAGGGAAGGGTCTTTGTAAGCCCAGTCTTGAAACTCAAGGAGCTGTAGATGGAGGCATCTGAGGAGGAGGTGGGACTGGGTGGATTTCTAGCAGATAACTGAACTGAAAGTGGAGTGAGACTTGTGGGAAAGAGAAAAAATTCTTCACATCAGGCGGCGCCTGTGGCTCAAAGGAGTAGGGTGCCGGCCCCATATGCTGGAGGTGGCGGGTTCAAACCCAGCCCCAGCCAAAAAATGCAAAAAAAAAAAAAAATTCTTCACATCACTTTTTGAGATGGAAAGCCTCCGGGAAGCACCCAAGTGTAAGCCTCTGGCCCTTCTCCTTTTAGCCATTGTGGGAGGCAGTGGACTGTTAACCCACCTGACTTTAGGTCACTCAAGGCACAAATCTAGTCCTGCCTTATCTCCCTTACTTGTATCCCCTCTTCTACATTCTGTAGGCTCACCCTCTTCTAACTTCCGCTCCTGCCATTCTTTGGTCTCTTCCGTGACTGTTGTTTCTGTATCAGCCGCCTCTTTGCAGGATTGGCTGAATCAGCTCTTCATTTTCCAGACCCCTGGCTGTAACCTTGTTCTGTGGTGTGCAGATGTACACACATGCAGATGGTGAGGGCAGAGTCTGTGCTGTTAACTGAGCTGGATTACTTCCAGGTGAAGGCCATTAGTTAGGGTGCTGGCCTCTGTTGTTAAATGAGGACCCTTGTCCCTCCATTATGGAATACTTATCTCTGGTTTCTGTGCTGATTCCTGCCCCAGCCCTCCAGCAGACTTCTCTGAGTGGTCCTGAATAATCCCCATCCTCTTAAGACCTGAGGCCCATGGGAAATCCTGGCCTCATCAGAGGTGGAGAAAGAATCAGCATGGCACCTTCTGGACGTGGAGACTAGTTTCAAGGCTGTCTCTAGCTGCCCCTACCCCTAACCTAGGTCCCAAGTCTGTCAAACACTGCCCTCAGAAGCCTGGGACTTCCAGCCCTGGAGTAGCCTAGTCTGATGAGTCACAGCAATAAATCTGACTTTTGCTTCCTATGAATGATGTGCAAAGTACTTTCACATCCATCTTCCTCCTCCAAACCTCCCCTGGGCCTGGGAGTTGTGTACCCTCACCCTGTGGCAGATAAGTGAAGCTCAGAAGTTGAGTAGCTGGCCCAAAGTCACATGGCATGGCAAAATCTCACTAGTGATTCCATCCAACTATAATTTTTACCATGTGTCAAAGATTGACTTAACTTGCTAATAAGGGAACCATAAAAATGGTAAAGCTGGTTGAAAAGAGCATTTGAGAGACAGATACTTAGCTGGAAAAGACATTCTGAAATATGTCTGCTGTGTTAGAGATGAAGCTGGTTAAAGTCTTATGGGGCAATAAACCCACAATTTCATGGTTCCCTACTGGAAGGAATTCCCTAGCATCTTCAGATACCGGCATCTACAATTTGCACGTAACTTTCACAAAGCCTGGGGCCTGATCAGTGGTAAATTGCAAAACAAAGGTACACTCCCTTTGAGAATTAAATAACTCTTTACTGTTCAGTCCTGTCCCAAAGTGACATTGAAAGGACATGCATTCCTCCTTTTGCCTTACTTCTGAGTTACAGATAATTTTCCATGACAGTACAGAGCATTTGCCCTCTTGCTTCTGCCTCCTGACCAGTGCTGACAACGTGCGAGTGGCCGTGTCTGCTGGCAGGGTGTCGGCAGAACTCTGTGTCTGGCTGCACTTGGGGCTGCTGAGATGAGGCCTCCTGGCTCCTGGTGTCCGGTGGTTCTTTATCCAGAAGAAGCCCTTCCTGAGATGTTTTTTGTGTGTAATAACAGTGTTCACAGAGAGCTTTCCCACAGTTGACTTTTTTGCACACTTAAGAATTTTAAGTGGTAGACAGTTTGTCGACTCCCCTATTGCCCCTCTTAAAGGAAAACAAAACCAAAGAGCACATGACTGGAAGAGGCACAGCTAGGAAGGGCATGTGCTTGTTTTCTGCTTGGCTGATGGACAAGGTGTTGCTGACAGTCTCGGTAACACTCCTCTCTCTCTTCCCCTTCTCTGCACTCCCACCTATGTTTGGGAGTAATTTGCTTCCATGAACCCGGCCATCACTCCTCCCTCCTCTGTAGTAAAGTTAATTGTGCTGGGTTTTCTTGCCTTAGGATATAGCTGAGAGACTCCTGGCCCACTTCACAAGTGCATTGATGAGACTGGTTTAGGCCCTGGGGTAGGGATGTTTGCACTTTGTGTGGTTCTGGTCTCTCTCTCTCTCTCTCAGGGAGTGTGGGGCAGGTTTTCACGGGCCAGCCCACCTTCTCCCCTAGCCTAAGGGGCCTCACTGTTAAGGTTCCTAGTCCATCCCCAGTCAGTATGTGTCTTCACTGCTCATTACCCTCAGCAGGGATGGTTACTGTGCCTGGTTTGCAAGTGGAGAAACCAGCAGAAAGCCAAAATCACTCACCCAAAGTCACATGGCCAGTTAAATGGAAGAGCAGGGTCTTAAACACAGGTCTTAGGATTCTCAGCCTCTCACACCCAAGCATTTAGACTTGTCCACTGTGTGAAGGTATTTGGGGGGCACAAACCAAGTGCAGGTGTGCAAATTATAGAACCAATTAGGGGTTAACTAAGCCCAGAAGGCAGAACTTGAAGTTTCTCTGCCTAGTCCAGAGGCTATTCCAAGTAGTCTGTCCTTCCAGAGAGAGACACCCAGCTTAAAGCAGCAGGGAGCAGCAGGGAGCACTTATGGCAGCCGCACAGCCCAACCCTTGGAGCTCTCTCCAGTCTTCTACATACTCTCCCTGACCTTGACTCTGGATGCCTCACAACCAAGCTTTCCTCTCCCTAGAATTACCCTGTTTTGTTTACGTCGCCTGCCCCACAAGGCTGGAGAAGTTAGGCCTTCCCACATTCTACCGGGGCCCACTTTCCTGCTCTCCTCCTGTCAGCGTGTTGACATGGCAGCTAGAGCCACCCTAATGAAACTCTAGTCAGTCGTGTTGATTCTTCTGTCAGAACGCTTGGATTGATCCTTATCTTCTCAAATGAAAGCCAAGGTCTTTTCGGAGTCTCCGCCCATTTCCTCCCTGACTTCATCTCCTGTCACTCTCCTTCTGGCTTCATTGCTCTTTCTCGGGCACAACAGGTACTCTCCCAGCTCAGAGTCTGCGGACTGTGTCCCTCTGCCTGGCCAGCCACCCTCACTTAGCCACCTGGCCACTTCCTTGCCTCATGTAGGTCTCATGTCACTTTCATGCTGAGGCTTTTCTTGACCTCCCTACTTAAAATCTACCTCCCCTTCTCTGCATTCCCTACTCCCTTCTCCTGTTTTATTTTCCTCCCTAGCATTCAGCGTCATTTACCAGAACATTTTCACTTGTTCATTGTCTATTTCCTCCTACTAAAATTTGAGGACAGAGTTTTATGTCTGTTTTGTTTACTGCTATATTACCAGGACTCTGCACAGTGACTAGAACATAGTAGAGGCTTAAGAAATATTTGTTGAATGAATGAATGGTGCTTGATAGATGTCTGTTTAAAGAACAAATGAAGTATCAGTTAATTAAGGGAAAACCAAGAGGAGAAGTACAAAGAAAGGCCCTCAGATTTCAGAGGAGAGGGGTATCATTTCTGGTAGAGCTGTGGGGGTTGGCCAGGTGGCCAGGGAAGACATTTATGAGGAGGTGATGAGCTGTCAAGTCCACTGTACATCCTGGGAAGAGTGGGATCTGGAAACAGCAGCCAGTTGTGGGTCACTTCCTTCAAGGGCAGGGAAAAGGCTTGGATTGGAAATGTTAATCATCCTGTGAAGAATTGCTCCTCTTGGCGGGGAATACACACAGGGCTGCTCTGTTTATTTTCCTTTGGCCCCAAGCAGCTGGGCCTCTTTTTCATCCTAATTGCTTTGCTTCAAGTTGCTGTCACTTCCCAGGAATAGGCAGCAAATTAGCTGTGCTGGTGGGAGACACAGCTGTCAGAAGACAGGTCACCCCTGAGCAAGGAGGGGACTTGGGTGGAGGAGGTCTTATCCCAGCAGTGTCCTCTGTGGCCCTCATGATTCTGTCTCAGCTGGAGTGGGGAAGCATGAAAGGGGGAACCCCTCTCTCTCGCATCTCAGTGACTAACAAAAGTAAAGGGGGCCTTCTTTTGGGCCACGGGATCTTGGAACAGGGCATAAGCATCTTGTGCAACCCCTCTTTTTTCACCAGAGAGGGACATAAGGTCAAGAGGGACCAGACAACTTGCCTGGAGCCACACAGCAATGCAGTAGACCACCTGAGCTAAAACCTGAGCTAAAACCTGCTTCTCTAGGATCCTCCCATCATAACACACAGATCATTTGTGCTGCCTCCCAGGACACCACAAAGGAGATCCCCACAATGACCCATCAGGCCTGCTCTCCTTCCTTTCAGACCTCCATTCTTCATTTTTTCCAGTAAAACTTACCCACCCCTCTTATGTCCCATTTTTTCAGAACTTGACTTTGAGTCAATAGAAACAAAAGTTTATCTGTAATGGTGGTATTTGGGCACCTGTCCTCTTAAATCTCTCTCTCTCTCTCACACACACACACAAGCAGCTAAGGCGCCAGCCACATACACCTGAGCTGGCAGGTTCAAATCTAGCCCAGGCCCGCCAAACAACACTGACAGCTGCAACCAAAAAAATGTAGTTGGGTGTTGTGGTGGGTGCCTGTGGTCCCACCTACTTGGCGGAGGCAGGAGAATCGCTTGAGCCCAGGAGTTGGAGGTTGCTGTGAGCTGTGATGTCACGCACTCTACTCAGGGTGACAGCTTGAGGCTCTGTTTAAAAAAAAAAAAAATGTTGCCATCTCTAAGAGAAGCTGGAAGCCATTGACCTGCTATGCTTCTCTTTCCAGGTAACATATTTTCTTTCTGAGGTCTTCCAAAGACCTTCCTAACCCCGAAGATCTTCTTACCCCCAAAATCCTGATTAGCAGAGGGAATTTCAGGCGCTCAGAGGGAGACAACACTGGACTGAGTGGAAACAGGGACCTGAGGATCTTACAGACATCACTCTGCAGAGGGGCAGGTCAGCTTGCCAGCTGGCATTAGAGTCAAGCCCCAGCTGTGACAGGGATTGTGGGTAAGGTGAATTCCCTGACCTTTCTGAAGTTAAAGTGTCTCAACTAACCAGAGATGATAACTCCTACCCCAAAGGGCTGTCATCAGGGTAAAAATGAGAACTTATGGGTCAGCATACATAGTCCTTGGCCTCCCCTCCCCTCCTCTCCGCACCTTCCCCTCATCCCTCATTCAGACCCCTGCTGTGGGGAAGGTGAAGCTTCTCTGAGCAGACCCTGTGCTCCCAGTCTGTGCTTATCACCCAGTGGCTTAGCAGTCAGGGGGCCCTAGCTTCATGGTTCAGCGCCATCCCTTGGCAGCAAGATGATCTTGGACGAACTTGTTTTCTTCACAAAATGAAGATGATGGTAATACCTCACACAGAGTTGCTGTGCAGATTATATGAAGCACCTGTAGTTATGGGGCCAGAGAAGTTGGAATCTGAGCATGAAGAACCTAGTGCCAGGCTAGAGAACTTGGCCTTTGTTCTGTAGGAAGTGGGGAGCCACAGCAAGTATTTGAGCGGGTGAATATGACAGAGATGCTTCTTGTGTCAGATACCAAGACCCTCATCCAGCCCTATGCAGCATGTCTCCTGATGCACTCCTCAGAGGCTGCCTGTGGGTGAAACATTGGCTCCCACGAACATGCTCCATGATGGGGACCACCAGCAGAAGATGGGACGTGGGGAGCAGTGTGAGGTCAGGGGACTTACTCCCCAGCTGCATCCCTGTGGGGTTGTCTTGCACTGACCTTTCTTCCTTCACGGACCCCAGTCCCAGCTCTTGTCAGGCAGCTGTCTTAGTCTCCAGGTTGTGGCGTCTACCCCCTGGTCTCCCCCTCAGGCCTGGGAGTGGTAAGAGCCGCTGGGTCACCAGCCTTGCACTGTCCCTGTGAGGCCCTCCTCCCTGTGTAAACAGCCTCTTTCCTCAGATCTCCTCTAATGACCTGACTGCAGCGTGCCATCTCCTTCCTGCCAAGACCACGCTGGATGTGTGCCCCGTCCCCTCTGACCCTCAGCTCTCTGGGCATCCGTCACTGAGTGGCTTGGCTTGGGCCCAGTAAAGGATGCTGGAACACATCCATCTCAGCACCTTGGCCTGTTACACGGTGATGGGAATCACAGGAATGTCTTTCGGGTAGGGAAGGTGCCTCAGTGACTGGAAGCCAGGGCTTTGCTTCCCAAGCCACTTGAATTTGAGGAATAAAAATTGGCCTTTAGAAAGTCTCTGAGGAGTGGCTGGGAATGGAAACAGAACCAGATGCGTGAGCTCCAGGTCCACAGCTTGGGGACCAGGCGGCCCTGCAGCCCCAGCTTCTCGGTAGGGGACCTGACTATTACCAGGTTTATCCAAGGAGTCTGACAGGTGCATAAGGGCAGCCCTGCCCTCCATTTGCTGGGTGATGTTGGCTGGTTGCATCACCTCTCCGAGCCCCAGTTTGCATCTGTCATTGAAATTGTGTCTGAGGCATATATTCGCTTGGAATCAGGTGGGGGAACATGTGTACAGGCACCTTGTTGGGGGAGCCAGAGTAGTGGCAGGCCTGCTCCAGCTGCTAGCTCAGACTTCCTGGATTCGAATTCAGTTCTAGTACTATCTGTGTGATCTTGGGCAGTTCAATCTCTCTGAGCCTCAGGTGGGCATCTGTCAATGAGGAAAATATCAGCACCTGAACTTAAAATGCTGTTGTGAGAGTAAGTGCGGTGTATATGGAAAAGGCTCAGAACGGTGCCTGCCCACAGTAAGTGTCGATAAACCAGAAAGCAATAGCAGTAGGCGTGGCTTCAGATGGAGAAGTCGATTAATGACAACGTGGTATGTCTGGGAGCCCCAAAGAGGAGTTTTGGCCTTGAAAATATGTCCCACCACTTCTCCTAATTAGCGCATTGACTCCAGAATATAACCCCTGTTCCCTTAAGGTCTTAGGGACCTCAGGAAGTGTTCCCTCTGGTGGAGGGGGTTGAGGCAGGCATGTGAGTCCTCCTCCCTGGCCTGTGCAGGTGGCCCTTCCCACTGCAGATCCAGATGTTGGAAAAGATGTTATCCTTGGGACCCAGCCCGGTAACTGAGGTCCCTGCATTCTTGGGGACCTCAGGTGCTTCTTTTAGTTTTAGCCTCCTTACCTTGAAGTCCCCAAAACACCTCTGGACTGCCTGTAAGGCTATCTTAGGGGCCACCTGCCTCCATGTGGCCTGGGGTTGGGTGACAAAACAAAGCTCCTCCTCACAGACACAGGGGTGGTGACTTCCTTGGCCAGCAGCACCCACTCCTCAGAGCTCAGCCTGCTCCTCCACAGAGTGGCCCCTGCTTGCCATTCAGCAGGTGCCATGTGCTCCTGAAAGGAGGTGTAAAACAGCAGATAACATGTAGGCAGCTGCCCAGAGGACACAGAACCAGCCAGCACCTCTCTCCCTTCCTTGGACACTAGGGGGCCTGTGCGGATTAACACCAGGCCCCTCCTAGTGACCACCAGGATCTCTTCACTCCAGACCCAGCTGTGTGGTCCTTCCAGCCTCTGAGGGACTGGGCGCTAAGGAATGACATGAAGGGCTGCCTTTGTTCCCTGAAATTGCCTCACTAACAGTATCATCCCAGGTACCTAGTTCCCTCAGTACCTTCTGGCAGGTCTTTCTGCTGAGAATTCAGTGACACATCTTAGGAAGGCAATTCCCTTTCGGCCTGGGCCACTCCTCAGGGTTAACTCTCCTGGGTCTCTCTCCCTCCTTTCTATTTATTCTTCATCCACAGAAGAAAACCCTGTGAGCACCTCCTCTGACCACAAGCTGGGCCACGCACAGGGGCAGAGAGACAAGCCAGCTTCAGTCTCTGCCCCCAGGCCTCACAGTAGTATGCAGGAGGCAGCCCCTGCCACAGTTACAGGACCTCAGGGTGTGTTCCAGAAGATGCCCTCCATGAAAAGCAGGGCTTCCAGAACTCCTAGTGGCAACCATGGCTCAACTTTCCCTTCTCCAGGTTTGCAGTCTTAGACTTTTCTCTGGGTTCATGGGCAGCCATTTGGCCCCTCCCGTCACTCATGCTCACTTTACATGCAGGGTGCTTTGGCACTCAGCATGGGAAACCTTTGGGTAAGTTCAGGAGAGCAAGATCTTATTGGAAGGCCTTTGGGAAGACCAAGGCACCTGGTTGGAAAGGGACAGGAGCCGAGCAGCAAGGGGCCAGAGTTCCAAGCCAGAGTCAGACTGACCCTGTGTGGGTGACATGTGCCTACCCCCTGGTCAGGCACATGTCACTTTGACTAACAGCATACTAAGATAGTCCACAGCAGGGGGAGGGGTAATTCTCCCAAGAATAAGAACACTGGGTATCACTTAAGAATAAGGGGAAATGGACAGCCCGGGGCTAGCTGAAGTTCTGGGAATTGTTTGGCTGTTGGGGGTATTGGGAATTGCGGTTAAGCCATGCCCTGGGGCTGTCCCCAGACCTCTGTCTTCCATCCTTCTGTCCTCATCTGGCACCCAGTTAATGTCTCTGCTCAACCTGGAAACATTTTCTTAACGACAAAATAAAATCATAGGTTAAAAATCTTGAGCTGTAAAACAGCAGATGACGTTGTGTGGGCAGCTGCCCAGAGGACACAGAATGCACGTCTCCTGAGTGGGTGGCCTTATAAGGACAGGTTCAGGAGGAGAGTGGGCAGGAGGGAGGGCCACCCACCAGGGGAGTGCAAGGCTGGGGTGGGGGTGGGTGCCCTACCACTGGGTGGGTGTGGAGCCAGCAGGGGTGCCTGGCTAGATCCCATTTCACAGGGCGGGGGTGGGGGTGGGGAGGAGTTGGCAGAGAGCACAGCCTGCCTGTCCTCCTGCTTTGCTGCCTCTGCACCAGCACAGGCACCCACCTGCTCTCCAATAGTTCCCTCCAGGGCAGAGGCCATTTCCTGTTCTTCATCCCACCATCCCCACTCCTGGGCCCACAGGCCTGGCACTGGCTATGGTGGTGTGCAATAAAGGGTTCAGGGTGAGAAAATTAGTAAGTGAATGGCTCTTTGGTGGCTTGTCAACTGGGCTGTAGCACTTGGAACTCAGGGCAGAATCGTCTCAGAGGGCTGAGTGCAGGGCTGAGCAGATGCTAACAAAGGATTTGGTGGTTGAGTGGGGCCTGCCCTTGGGTAGAGCTGAGTGATCAATTTTTGCCCTGATCAGGATCACTTTTGTCCCCCATATGAAGGCACGCATACCCCTGTATCTCCTCATTGTGCTGGGGGCAGTTTTACTCTGAAGATGGAGAGTGTGTGTGTGTGTGTGTGTGTGTGTGACAGTGTGCATGTGACAGGGAGAGTTTCTGGAAGGGTCCTGGTTGTTTAAGATTCCTCTGACCTCAGCACCTCTAGGAACAAAGGCCTGGCCCTTGGGATCAGGGTGGAACAGCTGCTCCAGAGGGTCCTGTACCAAAGAGGAGCTTTAGAAGCCTCCCCAAATCCCTCTAGGAAAGATTATTCCCTAAGCTCCCTAAAGCCCCAAGTCCTCCTCTCAGTGAATTTTACATTGACACAGAATGGATGGTCCCCCCTTCCCTGTGGTGGCTTTTACTGTGCCTAAAACCCTATCATTTATGAACCATTATCCAAAAGTAAACATTGCCTTCCCCAAGTCCTCTTTTAAAAGGCAATGGGGGCGTGCACAGTGGCTTATACTTGTAATCCCAGCACTGTGGGAGGCTGAAGCACGAGGATAGCTTGACTTCAAGAACTCAAGGCTAGCCTGGGCAACATTGCAAGATACTGTTGCCAAAATTTTTTTTTTTTATTTGCTGGTTATGAGGGCTGGCACCAGTAGTCCCAGCTGCTTGGGAGGATCTCTTCAGCCCAGGAGTTGGAGGTTGCTGTGAGTATGACGAGGCCACTGTACTCCAGTCTAGGCAATAGAGTGAGACCCTGTCTCAAAAGTAAAAAAAGAAGGCAAAGAGTTTCCCCAAAGAGGTCAACAAAGGAATTCTTCAATCTCCAGATAAGACAGGGCAGCTAGAGGTCAGCCTGGGGTTGAGGGAGGCTGGGGAGAGGAGGATCTCGGAAGGAAAAGGGACTCCTGACTTCTCCAGTTGATTGTCAGAGGCCAGCTGAGAGTGTGTCTTCCTCCTCTGTGCCCAGAGTGGGTCAGGACTGAGAGGAGGCTCTGGCAGCCCCTCAGCTGGCACTGCTTCCAGTGCCAGGAGAATGTTGTCAGCTGCAGAAAGTTGAATCAAAGCAAAGCAAGAGCAGTGGGGATCCTACCAGAGGCGAGACGGGAGTGGTGCCAGCTGTGCTGCTCAAGCCTGCCAGCCAGGGCTTAGCCTTGCCTAAGGCCCTGACCCTGGGAGGGGCTGCCTCGCTCACACAGCAGCATTTGGGGTAGAAACTCAGAGTCCCACACGGGGGGCCTGCCCTGCTGTCATTCTGTCCTAAATATTACAGAATTTATATTATATTGATATTATATTGTTATAATATATAATATTATATATTATCTTATATATTATTATATTATAATATATATAATTATATTAAAATGATATTTTATTGTTATATATAATAATATGTATATTATTATACATTGTCCCTTGTATAATACAGATAAAAAACATGACAAAATTCCCTGTGATTGCCTGAAACTCTGCCATTAGTCAAGTATTATTTTGGGTTAAGCAGTGCCTCTCTTTGGTAGGCTGTATAGTGGCTCTCCAAAGACGCCTACATCCTAACCTATTGAACAAGACTATGTTACCTTCCATGATAAAAAAGACTTTGCAGGTGTGATTAAGTTAAGGATCTTGAGATGGGAAATTATCCTGGATTATCAGGGTGGGCCCAGTGTAATCACCAGGGTCTTTCTAAGAACAAGGTAGAGGGTCAACTAGACAGAGGACAATGGGCAAATTCCCTGGGAAAGGAACACACAAAGAATTTGTGGTCTTAGCCTGAAATGGCTTAGGAGACATCCCTGCTGTCAGTCAGCAGGCCGCCTTCAACTTGCTGGCACTGGGCCTCTGAGAGGACGTGATGGGGACATATGAAAGGAGAACAACGTAGAGGTCAGAAATGAGAGCAAGAGCCAAGGCAGAATTTTCTTCACTTTGCACACTTGACCCAGGCACGGAGCCTGGACTTCACCATCCTCCTGCCTTCTCTCCAGGGGTCCTTTTGGCCAGACCATGCCTTCAGGTCACTTGAGTGTGCCATCTGCTGCTATTTCAAGAAGCCACCTAGGGCAGTGACCTGACCATTAATATTAGCTGCAGAGATTGCCCTTCTTCCAGGTGGCGGACCCGGAATCTTCTGCTCCAGCCACCTTCTTGAATCCTGCTGACCAGAAAGGCTGAGTCACTGGCAGAAAGGTTTTTCTAGGTTTTCTGAGATGATTATAAATGCTGGAGATCTGTTAACCATAACAGTGGGGAGGATGATCAAAGTAAAGGCAGTAGTGATTATGGATTGAGCAAGGATATATATCTATATATAATTAAGTAGTTACTAGATATAATCTTTCTGTACACTGTCCTGCTCCAATCACAATTGGAAAGTTTCAGTATCTGTGTTTTGTAGGTAAGATACTGAGGCACAGAGAGGTTATGTGACTTCCAAAGGGTCATCCAGCTCGTTCTTGATAAGGCTATAGTTTCAGCCCAGATCTGATTTCAGAGTTCATTCCTTAAACTACCACACTGGCAGACCTCCTAAGAAATATTTTAAACTAATTTCCTCATTGATGTTGCATTTTTAATCAAGCAATGGTTTTCTAGGAATAGAAAGGTTTGGAGCAGGTGGGTGAAGGCTGGGAGTAATGGATGAGTGAGGGGCTGCCAACTGGTCACCTCTAATCCAGAGGACTTAGTAAAGTGGTGAACTGAGACCAGTTTACTTTAATCATAAACACAATAGTGGCTTGTGCCTGTAGCACAGTGTTCACAGTGCCAGCCACACGCACCAAGGGTGGCGGGTTCAAACCCGGCTTGGGCCAGCTAAACAACAATGACTACTGCAACAAAAAAAATAGCCGGGCTTTGTGGTGGGTGCCTGTAGTCCCAGCTGCTTGGGAGGCTGAGGCAAAAGAATTGTTTAAGCCCAAGAGTTTGAGGTTGCTGTGAGCTGCGATGCCACAGCACTCTACCAAGGGTGATGTAGTGAGACTCTGTCTAAAAAAAAAAAAAAAAAAAAAGAAAAAGAAAAGAAAAAAATAAACACAAAAGCTTTGGACCTATCAGTGCATCTTAGAAATTTAATGTTACCATCTTTTCCAAGTACAGTTTTATTTTTGGCAACAAATGCATGACCAGCTTTATGCCATCTTGGCCATTTTCTCAAATACTTTTGCATTGCCTACAAGTTATTCAAGGCAAGTTTTAAGGCCACACTTAATGTGATTTCAAGTTGGCGGGCATTGAGGCTCAGTGGAAAGCATTGAGGGGCTAGACGGACCTCAGGAGACCTGGGTTCTAGTCCCAAACTTGTGCAGGCCTGCAGAAGTCTCCACAACATGTTCAAACAGCAAGCTTTCTGGGGTTGAAGCCTTGAGAAATGTGGAAGTTTCTGTTTGTTTTTTACAGGCCTCAGGTCCAGGTCCAGTCCTATTTGCAGGGTAGAGGGGGCTGAGAGACTTTGATTCTGTGGTATTCACCATAGGTTCTTGCGTAGGGTCTGGTGGGAAGGCAGGGGCTTAAGTGTCGTGGCTTCTGACCTCTGCTTGCCTGAGTCATAGGCCTCCAGAAACTGGTCACTTCAGTCCGTGGGAGTCATCTCTAAAGCACTGACACCAAGGACCAGTTTCATGGAAGACAAGTTTTCCACAGACCAGGGTAAAAGGGAAGAAATGGTTTTGGGATGACTCAAGTACATTACAATTATTGCATACTTTATTATATAATGAAATAATTATGTGTATAACTCACCCATAATGCAGAGTTTTAAGGCCAAACTTAATGTGATTTCAAGTTGGCAGGCATTGAGGCTCAGTGGGAAGCACTGAGGGGCCAGATGGGCCTCAGGGGACCTGGATTCTAGTCCCAAACTTGTGTAGTCCTGAGCTTGTTTTCCTGTAGCTAGATGGTCCCAGCACTAGCATCACCACCTCAGCTCCACCTCAGATCATCAGGCATTAGATTCTCATAAGGAGCACACACCCTAGATCCTTCAGATGTGCAGTTTACAGGAGGGTTCATGCTCCTATGAGAATCTAATGCCGTAGTTTATCTGACAAGAGGTGGTGATGTGAGCAATGGGGAGCGGCTGTAAATACAGATGAAACTTCACTTGCTCACCTCCTGCTGTGTGACCCAGTTCTTTTTTTTTTTTTTTTTTTTATTTTGGCCGGGGCTAGGTTTGAACCTGCCACCTCCAGCATACGGGACCGGCGCCCTACTCCTTGAGCCACAGGCGCCGCCCCGTGACCCAGTTCTTAAACAGGCCACAGACTGGTACTGGTCCATGTCCCAGGGGTTGGGAACTGAAGCACTAAAGAGGATAGGCCTGGGGTGACTGGAGACAACTCTGGGCCCCATCTCCCCACTCCCCCAAATAAGGAAAGACTGACATAGGACCACTGATTGTCAAAGCAGAAGGGGACCGAGATTGGTCCCAAGGGTCCCACATGCTGGCCATGGACTAATTACATTGTAAAGAATCCCCAGAGAACTTCCTGCATGAAACAAAATAGATTCCTGGGGGGCTGCCAAGATGAGCTTTCTGAATCAGAATATCCAGGGCAGGGGTCTCTCTAATAAACTCCGCAGGGATTATAATGGATAGTAGCCAGGTCTGGAAACATTTGACATGGTCAAATCTCAATACTTTTCCTAGGGAAGTTGAGGCCCAAAGGGGCCTTGAGCCTCACATGAATAGACATAGAATAAGAAATCTTATCTTCTGACTTGCAATTCAATGGTCTTTCCATACCAAGACAAGGATCTTGCAGGCCTCAAAAGAGGTGCCCATCATTTATTTATTTTAATTTCCTTAAAATCAGAGTTACCAATAAACGCAGTTTAAGACTCAAATACAGATAGTTTTACAAGGCTTGTATGAAAAACAGTTCTTTGCCCGGCTCTGCCATCTGCCCCTCCCCAGAGGCAACCACTTCCAACTTTATCCAGCTGCTTCTTTTGGTGTTTACTCCCACCCATGGCATTGTTTGCATTTTCATAATGAGTAACATGCATTGCTTTGTTATTTTTACTTGGTTTTAATAATACCATTAGGATGAGTTGCCAGGTCTGGCCCTGGACGGGGATGCGCAGGCATTGGGCAGTGCTCAACAGTCACTGGGCACAGGCCACCAACTCCTCCAGGGCTTGCTCTCGGTGGTTGCCATGTACCAGCAGCACCTCCTTGATCCGATCCTGCTGGAAGCCCATGTCACTGAACTGTTCCCAGAGGCGTAGGAACTCCCCTGCCTAGGAAAGAGTGTCAGAGGAGGGCGCTGGGGGCTCTGCAAGGGTAGCCTCAGCCCTGGGGAGCCCCCATCCCAGTGCCTGCAGTGCCTGGTCTCAACAAGCTATTGTCCCCCCAGCCAGGGACCTGACCCTGGGCAGCACCTTCCTCTCCCAAGGAAAGAAGGCCCAGCCTGGCCATGGGCTCTGGGGTGGGGGCAGGAAGAAGATGGCTGCACAGTGTGCCCAGAGCATGTGCAGCTGGGGCTGTCTCTGTGCCCCAGACACAGCCGGGACTCGAGATGCAGCCTCTGCCTTCCTTCCTCCTTTGACCCTAGTGCTCGAAACTTCACCTTTCCACCCTCTCTCCTCCTGGGCATGTTGCCCATGCTTTTGTCCCCCTCTGCCCCTGTGAAGAGCTGCTCTGCAAGTTGTACACAGGACTCCAAGCATCCAGCAGGCACTTAGAATTTAATATTGGGCACAGCCCTGTATGCATTCTGGATGGGTGGCAAACTCCCTGATTTCAAGCATCTTGGCACTGCCTGTGGCTGCTATCTGGGTGTCTGACAGAGTGGGCATTCAGTAATACTTGTGTTGATTTAGTTAAATAAAACAAGCCCCTGCTCCTCTTGGCCTCCTGTCTCTTCCCCACCTTTTCTGGTTCTTCTGTTCCTCCTGCTTTAGCTCCTTCCCCCCGGGAGTGAGCAAGCAGACTTTTTCCTGAGGGGCCCACAGACTGGCTCTGTACCCTCGTCCCTCTCATCCCCTGTGACCCTGGCAGGAGGCCCTGCTGACCTGCCTCTCGGAGAACTGGAACATCTCCATGGCTTCCTCCACCAGGCCTTCCTCATAGCCCTGACACAGCAGCCGGTCACAGGCACTGAGGTAGCTGAGAAACTGGGCGGGAAGGGGGCAGAGAGGGAGGGGTGGTGAGAAGAGTGGCAGGGCAGCAGGTGGACGGGCACTCCAAGGGCCTGAGCTCAGGGCCAGGCTAACTGGGCAACCCACCTCGTGCAAGGTGGCTCCAGAGACCTGTGAGCCAACAGAAAAGGAACAGAGGCCTCTTCTGACAACCTGGGGACAGGTAGACACTGGGTCCTTACCAAGCTAGGGGCTGCAATCCAGGAAAAGTCCTATCAGGGTGGGATAGAGTGTTCCCAGAACCTAAGTGGGGAGCAGGACAGGCTTCAAACAAAGCGGTGTCACCTACCACCCCAGCATTCCTACACACCTGCACCACGCACCCTCCCTGGTGAGCACTCACTTATATGAAGGTACCTGTTTACCCATCCACACTTGTGCACTCCCGCCCCTCCCCCGGACACATCTGACATATGGGACTCTGTGAGCACCTATTGTGCAACAGTCCCATCCCAGTGCTGGAAAGAGGTGCAGAGAGGATCCCATAGGGCTGAAAACCTGTTAAAGTCCTCAGGGGCTACTTTACCCTTATAACAAGCTGCCTCCTTGCCAGGACTCAAAGCCCTGCTCACCTGCCCACAGCCTCAGCTCCTCCCTCACCCCTCCAGGCCTCCGCATATGCAGCCCCCTCAGCCAAGCCCAGACGCTTTCCCCTTCCTTGTCCCTCAGTCCTTGTCCCCTGTGCTTCCCCCGTACAGCACATCTCACTCTGTAATTGCTTCCCTTAAGCTTCTCATCTTTCTCATCCACTAACTTCTCCTTCTACAAGGGAAGGCTTATTTTAGTCTTATTCACCACTGTATCTCCAGCACCCAGTATGGCAGGAGAAGAAGCTCAATAAATGTATGCTGTGTTTATAAAATGAAGAACTACATTAAGGAACCCACAGCTTAGTGGGGGAGATAAACCAGATACGGGACAGTATCAGTGCCAGGCACATCAAGGCAGGATTTATAGGCAGTGGGTGCCAAATGAAGTCTCCCGACTGTAAGAATTATGGATATGTGAGGAAAAGGAACTGGTTTCTGCAGACCTTCAGAGCTAGGCTGAAAGCACAGATCATCTAGACTAATCATTTTCTAATTGTTTTAGCTCCTAAACTATTTGCCCAAGCATAAGGAAGCTTCAACAGGAATAGGATAAGATGAGAGGTGCTTTGGGAGAAGTGGGGCCAAGAGGCCTGGGAGCCTAGAGTCCAGCACTCCTGCCTGGACATCTAGACCTTGCTCTGAGGATGTTTTGAAAAATCACTCACCCAAGACCAAGTTAAGGAAGCTGAAGTCCAGGTTAGCAAGGTGGCTTGCCCAGGGTCCCAGAATTAAGGGCCAGGTCACTCACCCAAGACCAAGTTAAGGAAGCTGAAGTCCAGGTTAGCAAGGTGGCTTGCCCAGGGTCCCAGAATTAAGGGCCAGGTCACTCACCCAGCCTCTCAGTTAATACCTTGCCCATCAGAGGGATCAGCTACTAGAGGATGGGCTTTGAGCTGGCTTGATAGAGGACAGGATTTCTGAAGGGGAAACCTTCACTTTCAGGAGGGCAGGCAAGGCAGATGATGGGTGCTTCCCTTACCTGTGGCTCACCTGCAGCAATGGTTCTCAGGAGCTTTAAAACTACTGATGCTGAGGCCTCATAGCTCCCAGGTTATGATAAAAATTGGTCTGGGGATAGCCTGGGCATTGGGATTTTTTTATAGCTCTCCGGGTGATTCTAATGTGTACCGAAGAATCACTGAACAGGGACAACTGACCTCAGCCCATACCACGTCTGGATATCAGAACTATCTGCAGATGGTTTAAAAATATAGGCCCCTGGGCCCACTTTGGATCCACTGACTGGACCCTTCAGGAGAGGGCCTGGGAGTCTGCATTTTAAAGATTCTGCTGCTTAGCCTTCTGGCAGGAATGAAGGAGTGACAGACAAAGCTTATCTTTTGTGTCTCTTTTCTCTCCCTGACTTTAACTGCCCTGTCTTCAATACCTGAAGTCCTCCCTCCCAGGCCATCTGATGTTTATCTTGGCCCAAAAGGATTTACTGCAGTGTGTCCTTCAATGGGAGAAGGAATCTGACCGCACAGGAGTAGAATTTCACAGAATGAAAGAGATACTTATTTGGTGGGAGAGGAGAGATGAAGTCATCCAAAGGCCCCTTGGGCCTACCCTTCAGGCCTGACACCTGACTGCCTGCTGGAGAAGAAGACCACCCAGAGATCCAGGGGACCAGCCAGGTGGTTAGTCTATATCTGAAAACATAGTGTTCCCAATGCAGTGAAATCTGTCCAGCCCACCCACTGGGAGCCCAGTACCCTATGCTAACTCTGACTAATCTTCAGACCTCCACCATGATGGTCTGAGACTTCTGCCTTGTCATAGGGCCTGTAGGCACTTGAAAGGCATGTCAGAGCCCACTATGGACCTGGCCCCTCACAGCCCTCTTGGCCAATTTCTTGGCTTTTCAGTGGCAGCTGAAGGAAGGTAAGAGCAACTTTAGATCTGCTCTTAAATCTTGTATCAGCCTGGAATGCTGTCCTCGGAGGTTCTCACACAGAAAATGAGAGGAAAAAGCACTGCACCACCAAGATTCAGAGTTAGGCCAGTCTGGCCTCAACCTTGTTGCTGCCATTGACTGGCTATATGAACCTCTCTGGTCTCAGATTCCTCATCAAGAAAGTAATAGCAATCAACTGGGTGCTGCAGCTCATGCCTGTAATCTTAGCACTTTGGAAGGCTGAGGCAGGAGAATCTTTTGAGGCAAGAAGTTTGAGACTAGCCTAGATGATACTGAGACCCCCATTTCTTCCCAAAATTAAAACATTAGCCAGGTCAACCCTTTGGATGGCTCAAGCCCAGGAGTTTGAGGTTGCAGTGAGCAATAATGATGCCATGGCACTCTAGCCCTGGCAACAGAGTGAGACCCTGTATCAAAAAAACAAACAAACAAAAAAAAAAAACAAAACAAATTGGCCAGTTACAGTGGCTCATGTCTATAATTCTACCACTCTGGGAGGCTGAGGTAGGTGATTGCTTCAGCTGAGCTCAGGAGTTCGAGACCAGCCTGAGCAAGAGCGAGATCTCATCTCTACTAAAAATAGAAAAACTAGCCAGGTGTGTTATGGTGGGCCCCTATAGTCCCAGCTACTCAGGAGGCTGAGGCAAGAGGATTAATTAAGCCCAGGAGTTTGAGGTTGCTGTGAGCTATGATGCCACAGCATTCTAGTCTGGGAAACAGATGAGACTCTATCTCAAAAAAAATAAATTATTTTTAAAGTAATATTAACCTTGCATAATTGAGAAGACCTAATTGTAGAGTCTCATTACAGGGGGAGGGACTGGTGTGAAAAACTGTATAATAAATGTTAGCAACCCCTCCCCCACTCATTTTAGTTACATGGGGGTCACTATGTTGGAAGTTTTCCTTCAAAACAGGGCATGAGCCATGAACCCAGAGTAGAGCAGAGGCAGGAGTGGGTGGGCAAAGGGGCCAGGTACATTTCTCCACCTCACCCCAACCTGGAAGCAGCACATCCTGCTTTGGCTCGTTTCAAGATCATTGTCCTTCTGCCATTCCTCCCCCAAGAGCAGGAGCTGTGGACCTTAGGGATCTACCATTCAGCAGTCATCAGTGATTATGGAGAAGGTATACAGCCCTTTGATGGTGGGTAAGGACAGAAGAAAGAGGAATAAATGCCAGCTACCCTGGGACTCTTTCCAGCCACAAAGAGTTCTGATGTTTAGAAAACACCACAAAGGGGATGTTACATTCAGGTGGAGTGATGGAAGTGCAGGCAATGGCAGTCAATGTCGCCTCCAAACCTCTCTGCTTACAGTCCTCTCATGCCTTCCTTTTGCCTACTGGGACATTTATCGGATTCTCAGCTCAGCCTTCAAGATACATTGGCCCTCCAATTCCTCTTGTCTTATTTCACCCTAGCCTGCCTCATGCATCTTCTCCTCCAGCAAGACTGGTCAGATCAGAGGCTCCTAAATACTTCCTTCCTGCCCCTTTGTTCACACTGTCCCTCCTGCCTAGAGTATCTCTTCTTCCTTCAAAGTCAGATTTTATATATTCTGGAAGTCCAGCTCAATGCTTGCCACTTCCAAAAGCACTTTCTTTTCTTTTTTATCCAGCTGCAGGAATGTGGTTAATGAAGCCTTTTTTTTTTATTAATATTAAATCATAGCTGTGTACATTAATGCGATCATGGGGCACCATACATTGATTTCATAAACAGTTTGACACATTTTCATCACAATGAAGCCTTTCTTGATCACTAGAACCTTTTTGTAGTAAATTGAGAATGACCAAGAATTATTTGAAGTCCCTCCCATCAAGAGGTGGAGTCTATTTAAATCCGGAAGCCAAGCAAATGACTGTAGTGGTGAACCCAGTAATCCCAGCTACTTAAGAGGCTGCGTGGGAAGATCTTTTGAGTCCATGTGTTCAAGACCAGCCTGAACAACATAATAAGACCTCGTCTCTTTAAAAAATAAATAAATCTGGGATGGTCCAAGACTTGCTTTGATCAATAGAATAGGGTGGAAGTAACTACGTAATTTCAGCCTAGGCCTCAAGAGGCCTTGCAGTTTTCACTCTTGCATGCTTGGAACTAAACGGGCTAGTTTGTTGAAGATACATGGCCCAGGCAACAAGTGTCACCAACCACCAGACCTTGAGTAAGGTCATCTTAGACCATTTAATCCCAGTTGAGTCACCAAACCGTACTCACATTAGAGACCCCAGGTGAGATAAGCTCCAGTTTCAAGGTCACCTAGCTGAGCCAACCCCCAAACTGCCAATCAAGAGAATCATGAGCAAAAAGTGGTTGTTGTATTAAGCTCCTAAATTTTGGGGGTAGTTTGTTATACAGCAATAGATGACAAAAATACCCCTGTTGCATTCATACCCCTACTGCTTCTCCACATCTTGTCACTAATGCCTTTTTAAAGGCCTTTTGGGGGTCCTCATTCCCCTGCAGATATGCTAACATTCTTTGCTTATATTGGGGGAAAAAGTCTGCTTTCAAATATTGGAGTGGCTTAGAGTGCTACCCTTTCAGGCCAACTTGAGTGTCCACCATTCTTCCAATAAACTCTTTGAGAATAGAACCTGGTAGACTCTGTAATATACTTTCCATATACTCATTTATTTAAAGATTTTTGCTTCAAATGCTGAGAGAGCTGGGAGATACCCTTCAGAGATTTCCTTAACGCCACAGATCCACTTCTCCCATGCAATACCTTGTTGAGGCAAGGGTGTAAGGGTCTGACCATCTCAGCCAACCCAGGGCAACTCTGAAGGGCCAGAGATGTTCCAGAGCTGTGGAGGTGGCTGATGCTATCACTGGGCCCGCATTACTGCTCAACATTTCCCTCTACCTACTCCTGCTTTATCCCATCCCTTCCACAGGGTTGATCCCAAGGACCTCCTTTCTTTTTTTTTTTTTTTGTGGTTTTTGGCCGGGGCTGGGTTTGAACCCACCACCTCCGGCATATGGGACCAGCGCCCTACTCCTTGAGCCATAGGCGCCGCCCCCAAGGACCTCCTTACTAAATATCCTGTATGCCAAACTCCATCTGAATCCGTTTTCTGGGGAACCCAACCCACAACACCAGTTTGTATGTACCTCGGTTTTCTCAATATCACCTAGTTGTATATAAATACCCAGAAAGTACCCAATAAATATTCTTGATTAGATGAGTGGACAGGTAAATGAAACAAGAAAGACATGGATGTAGATATGAATAAAATTATTCAATGAGGGAAGTGGTTAGAGTGGCACCATCCAATATGGTAGCTACTAGCCACATGTAGCTATTTGAATTTGAATTTAAATCAATTAAAATTCAATAAAATATAAATTCAGTTTCTCAATCACACTGGCCACATTTCTAGTAACCACATATGGCTAGAGGCCACTGTTTTGGACAGCATAGATATAAAATATTTATCTCATAACAGAAAGTTCTATTGGGCAGCTCTGGAGAGATTTCTTGGCTATTCAAAGCTCCAGCTCCCCTGTATCTGGGGCAGAGGTCAGGACAGGAGTAGAATACTAATACTCCTCAAGTGGGCATGGGGATTCCTGATAAAAAAATCCTACAGAGGAGGAAGCATTCAAGTCTAGAAACTTACAAACCCTAATGATTAAGGCCAGGCTAAGGTTCTCTAAGAGAAGAAAACAAAACTTCCAGTTAAAGATGAAAACCATATGATCACTTACTTGGCTCCAGTTTCACAGCCCCTTGGCTCTGGGTGCCCCACTCACCTGGCCCAAGCTCTGTCTCCCTGTCTTCTGCAGAGCCACAATGGCCCTTTGCAGAGGATATCCCAGGGCCACCACTGGCCCAATGAGGTCTTGCTCCTCCTGGCTCAGGGCCGACAGCAGGTCAGCTGCAGTATCGGGGTGTGATCTGTGTTGAGAGGCTGGGGTGCCTTCCCAAGAGGTGGCAGGCAGGTGTATGGGCTGAGGTACTGAAATTCAGACAGGCTGGACATGTCAGTTACCAGAGGAGGGATACCCAGTTGGGCTGGACATTTAAAAGGTAGCTTTGTTTACCCCTTTCTACACAGAGTAAGGAGCTGATATCGTAGAGGGTTGGAGTGGTGTAGACCCTGCTCTCCACTGTTGCTCAATTTACTCATCTACAGAATGAAGGCAACCAGAGAAGCCACCTCACAGGACTGGTAAGGTCCCACACCTCCTGGACCAACTCTATTTGTCCTCGGTTTTGATCCCCTCTCTTCCAATAGTGTCTGGCAGGAAATCATTGTGCTGCGAACATTCCTTTACCTAGCCTCCCGCTCCCTCAGCTTACAGCAAACCTCTCCCAAAGGGACTCTATAGAGTTCAGTAGCTTTCATTAATCCAACAGACATTCATTGAGCACCCCCTACAGGTTAAGTCTGCTGGGGGGTGCTCTCGAAACAAACAAATTGCGATCCAATCCCTGCCCTAAAAGAACTCAAGTTCCATTGGAAGAGACAGACTGGATAATGACAATGCTTGTGACACACGTCCTAAGAGAGGCAAGGGAGGCACGGAGGGAAACAGAGGGAACTGGGGCATCTGAACAGGGATTACTTCAGGCAAAGGTCTGCGGGAAGGACGGAAGGGCGTGCAGAGTCCTCACCGCGACTGTGGGCTTGTGGCTTCGCAGCGGGGGCATGGCACCGGCCGTGGAGGGCCGTGGGGGCGGCTCTGAGGCGCTGGGGAGCTGGGGCGCGGGCCCGGGTGGTGGCGTGGCTCCGGAGCACAGGCTAAGCGCCCGGGGACCGCGGAAGCAGTGCAGGAGCGCGCCGGGACGGGCAGCCAGCCTGCCCTCGGAGAGCCGCCGCCGCGCCCCCGCCAGCTCCGACCTCAAGGTGCGCAGCACGTCCAGGGAGCACAGGCGATGGCCCCGGACGCCACCCGCTTGGGAGGCGGGGTGGGGGCTCCAGGGGCCCGGCTCTCCCTCGCTGGCAGAGGAGGCTTCTTCATTCTCGTCGTCGTCATCCTGCTCCTCGTCTGGCCACTCTGGGGGCCCAGCTTCTGGGTCTTTGATTGTAACAGGAGCAGGCGCCAGCCGGTATTCGGGACTGACCAGCAAGAGCCAGGCCGGAGGGGCTGATGCGATCCCCAGGTCACCGCACTGGTACGGGCAGGATCCCCGGACCGCGGCCTCCACCCAGAAGAGCGCCCTCCTCTCCAGGCTGAAGTCATGCTGCGGAGAAAAGGCAACGGCGATTTGGGGAACCTAGTTCAACCGGAGACTCCACAGGTCGGGACAATTTCCGATTCTGAACCCTGGGTATCCATCACAGCCCACCGCCGACACCACCCTTTGGTTTTAGCTAATCCCGTGGCCCATTTGTATCAATAACAGTTAATGGCAAACTCTGGCATGAAATACAAAGTGAGGAATTAGTAAATGCTATGAAATCTAGTGAAATCCAATATCTAACTCACTTTGTCAATGTGTGGTTGAACAATAAACAGCTGCTTTAAAATATTCTTCAATAAAACTTGTACTTAGCCAAGAAGCTTTCACCTGACCTCAGCACCTGGTCAGTCCTGGAGCTCTGTGCAGGCAGACAAACCTCCCTATAAGTAATACCTGTCCTGGGCGGCGCCTATGGCTCAGTGAGTAGGGCGCCGGCCCCTATATGCCGAGGGTGGCGGGTTCAAACCCTGCCCCGGCCAAACTGCAACAAAAAAATAGCCGGGCCTTGTGGCGGGCGCCTGTAGTCCTAGCTGCTCGGGAGGCTGAGGCAAGAGAATCGCTTAAGCCCAAGAGTTAGAGGTTGCTGTGAGCCGTGTGACGCCACGGCACTCTACCCGAGGGCGGTACAGTGAGACTCTGTCTCTACAAAAAAAAAAAAAAGTAATACCTGTCCCCATACGCTTTGCTGCCATGTGAGGTTACTTTGGGGCCCAGGAAATGTGATAATTGCTAACCACTGTTGAACTCTACTTAGTTTGTTCTAGTGTCATTCCTATTTTCAGATTAGGCAAATGAGGATCAGAACTTTTTTTTCTTTTTGTTTTTTAGAGACAGAGTCTCACTTTATCACCCTCAATAGAGTGTTGTGACATCATAGCTCACAGCAACCTCCATCTCCTGGGCTTAGGTGATTGTCTTGCCTCAGCCTCCCAAGTAGCTGGGACTACAGGGGCCCACCACAACGCCTGGGTATTTTTTGGTTGGAGTTTGTCCAGGGCCAGGTTCAAACCCACCACCCTCAGTGTATGGGGCCGGTGCCCTACTCACTGAGCCTCACTGGGCCTGAGGCTCAGAAAATTTAATTTGCTGGACAGGTTGGTGTTGGGTGGCTGAGCTGGTCTTCTGTCCACAGTACTACTTTCTCCATCCACAAATATCAGGCCACCTAAAAAAGCAATCTGGAATCCACATAACCTAACTTGAGAGTTTATACATGAAGCAAAAATAAAATATTCTTGTTTCCTACTTTAAAATTAAGAACAGAAAACACAAAACTCCATTGAAAATATTTTTAAAGGGCGGCACCTGTGGCTCAAGGAGTAGGGTGCCGGTCCCATATGCCGGAGGTGGCGGGTTCAAGCCCAGCCCCGGCCAAAAATCACAAAAAAAAAAAAAAAAAAAAAAAAAAAAAAAAAGATTTTTAAAAATTTAAAGGCAATTTTCTCTACCATCAGCTAAAGAGAGAGATGCTCTGAGAACTGGTGTTTGGGGTGAGGGACAGGTGACAATCTCAGAACTATTAAGGCATACCTGGAGAGAAAGAGCCCAAGAAAAAAAGAGATATTCAGTGGGTTTAGAGGAATAAAAAGATACGATTCAATAAAATACCAACACTTGATTTTGGAACTAAGCAAGATGATTCTAAAGTTCATGTGAAAAACAGGAATAGGTAGAAAAACTCTGGGGACAAAAGTATAAATGAGGGTAGGTGGCTGTACTAGCTGTTAAAATATGTTATAAATCCTCAATAATTAAAACTAGGGTACTGGCAAAGACAGATTAAAGGTACATAATAGAAAGTCCAGAAATAGACCTTAATATATGGGAATTTAGTAAATAATAAAGGTAGCATCTCAAGAAATAGGAAAAGAAGTGACCGGTCAATAAATAATATTAGCTAGCTAGAAAAAAATATTGGATCCATTCTCACACTATACAAGGAGGAATTCCAAAAGGATAAAAACTTTAAATATATGATGCGAAACCATAAAAGTACTAGGAAAAAACAAGAGAGAGATCCTTTATAATCTCAGATGGACAAAGCCTTTCTTACCTTGGATCAAAATCTAGAAGCCATTTAAAAAAAAAAGATAATTTTACTACTACTACTACTACACACACACACACACACACACACACACACACGGTCTGTGGCAAGGCAAATACACCCCATAAGGTCAAAAGACAACTGACAAACTCACACTCATATCACAGACAAAAGACTGACAAACTAACACTCATATCTCAAAGAACTGACTTCACTAATATAGAGAGTGCTGAGAAATAGATAAGAAGAAAACCTACAGCTCAATAGGAAAACGGGCAAAAGTATGGCAGTCCACAGAAAAGAAAATACAAATGGCTTTTCAACATGTGAAAAACTGCTGAACCTCACTCATCAGAAAAGAAAGGCAAATTAAAACTACACTGATCCTGAATGAAGGACCAGAGATAGTAAGAGAAACATAAAAAAGGAAAAAAGAAAATAGAAAAAAATTATAAAAAAGAACAACGAAGAAAACAACCTACCCTGAGGTTGCCTACCTTTTGCCCGTCTTTGTCTAGTCCAGTGGTTCTCAACCTTCCTAGTGCCGCGACCCTTTAATACAGTTCCTCATTAGTAGCAACGAAAATAATTTTATGGTTGGGGATCACCACAACATGAGGGACGTTATTAAAGGGTTGTGGCATTAGGAAGGTGGAGAACCACTGGTCTAGTCTGATGACGCTTTGTTAGGGAGTCTGGGAGGAAAAGGTCCTCTCGTAACACTGGTTGGAGTGTAAATCAGTATACCCCAAGGAAGGCAATTTGGTGATGTACTCAAATTCAAAAAGACACTAGCATATGGTCATTAGTTTCCTGCAGCATTATTTGTTATGTCAAGACTGGGAACAACAGGGATGTCCATCAAGAGGGAACTAGTTCAGTAAAGTATTGTATGTATATCAATATAATGTAATACTATGCAGTGAAAAAAAACTGAAACTGCTTTCTATGTACTGATAAAGATCTTAAAATACATTAAGTAAAAAAATCAAGAACTGTATATAAAATATTATCTTTTATGTAAAAAAGAAGGAAATGGTTGTATTTGATTATATATGCATAAGAATCTCTGGAAGAATATATTAAAAATGAATAACAGAGGTCACCAGTGAGGGGGTGGAAGTGGGGAACATAGTGGATGGGAAGATATCACAGGGAGGCTTTTCGAGTAAACCAAGGACATGCAAACCGCATGTGGGAAAAACTACCCTTACCCTGTTTTTGTAAATAAAGTTTTATTAGAACACAGCCATAACCACCCATTGTGGTCATATTGTCTATGTCTCTTTCTCCCCACAATGGGAGAATTAAGTCATCACTACAGAGTTTTTTTTACCATTTAGACCTTAACTAAAAATGTTTGTTAACACCTGCTCTACACCATTTTGAGATATATACATTTGTTTTATATTATGTTTTATGTATGTATGTATTATATATGCTATATATATGTTTTAAACAAATTTATGGCTTGGTGCCCGTAGCACAGTGGTTATGGCGCCAGCCACATACAAAAAGGGTGGCAGGTTCAAACCAGGCCCAGGCCAGCTAAACAACTGCAACCAAAAAATAGCCGGGTGTTGTGGTGGGCGCTTGTAGTCCCAGTTACTTGGGAGGCTGAGGCAAGAGAATCACTTAAGCCCAAGATTTTGAGGTTGCTGTGAGCAATGCCAAACACTCTACCGAGGGCGACATAGTAAGACTCTGGGAAGGCAACAGGGTGGAGGTAATGAACTCGGGCTTTGGGATTTGACAGACTAGTGTTGGAATCCTCTGTCTGTGTCATTCCTAAGCCTTGTAGTTCTGTGGGTCACTTGGGTGGGAGCTTTGATTTCCTGTGCTATGATATAGGAATACTTAGCTTTAGCTAAGAGCATCATAAAAAAGAGAGAGAACAAATGTATGCAGAGCACCTAGCACAGGCTGTTCCATAGTGGGTAATAAATGGTAACTGTTGTTTTTCCCTTTAGGCCACTGTATGTTCATCTGACAATCTAATTACCATCTTTAACATTGTTGCTGTAACATAATTTGCATATCTTGCAAGTTCCAAATGCTAGGAATACATCCTGGTGAATTTAGAGGATTTACCAGGGAAGGCTGTAAATCATACACGGAGTCTTTTCTATTTGTTGGTTTGGCCCAGCAGTAAAAGAAGTGGAGTCCTAGGAAGAGCCAGGGTCAGCATGTGGGGATGGCCTTGGCAGAAGGGTGTCCCTTTCTGCTTCTAGGAGAGGCAACCTTCAGAATAACCTCTTAAGTGTGGCTTGAGCTCAACAGGGAGGGAAAAGCTGTGATAATCCAGCTCTACTGCAGGCTTAGTAAGGCAGCTCCTCTTCTGTGCCAGAGTGAGAGCCCACAGCACAGGCTACCAGGGGAGAGTGAGAGCTCCTGCCCTACAGAGCGTGGGCCCCTAAACCTTGTGCTCTGAGCGTTACGAAGCTTTTTTTCAGTTCTGGAAACCTTCGACCTCAGGAGCCTCAGTGCAACTCTGTGGTCTCTAGATGAAGCAAAACCATGCTGGTGTTCTCCTGCACCACCAGCTACTCAGGCCCCTCTGCATACCCCTCCCCAGCCCTCTCCTTCCAGCTATCTGCTTTCTGCTCTGACTTACGACTTCCCTGCACCCTCTCCCTTATCCCCCCCCCTTTTTTTTTTGCCTTCAAACCTTAGCTGTCCTGTCTCTCTCATATTCTGAGTCCTACTCTTAGCTAACATGAAATGATGTGGTGTCAGGAACTGCATTTTAGTCTTGTCATTGCCACTAACTTTACTTTTTTGAGACAGCAACCTCCAACTCCTGGGCTTAAGTGATTCTCTTGCCTCAGTCTCCCAAATAGCTGGGACTACAGGTGCCCACTATAATGCCCGGCTATTTTTTGGTTGTAGTTTTCATTGTTGTTTGGTAGGCCCAGGCCGGACTCAAACCCTCCAGCTCTGGTGTATGTGACGGTGCCTTAGCCACCACTTGAGCTATAGGCACCAAGCCATTGCCACTAACTTTAGAAAAATCATTTCTCTTCTGTGTACCTCAGGTTCCTTATAGGCAAAATGAATGAGAGTCAAACCAGATTCTCACATTTTTCTATGAAATAGCTTGGAGACAATGGAGAGTAAATTCACAAGAGTCTGAGGACCCAGCCAGCCCCAACGGGCCAACACCAGCTCCAATTCTTTGCTTTTTTAAAATCATGCAAATTTTGCATCCTGTCCCATGATATATAAATGAAATAGCCCCCCCACCTCAAATCTTCAGGTAAACTTGACCCTCCAGGAAGTTTAATTGCATTTATTCTGAGGTTACTCATGATAGATGACATACCCATGAAATATGCATATCCCAGTGGGTGGGCCCCAGAAGGCATGAGGTGCATCAAGACTACCTCCAGGGCAGATGAGCTGTGGGTCATGGAATAGTAATCTCTTCTAATGTGTCTTAGCCCAAAGTAGTAATTCTAATGGTGAAATTTTAGACTTGGCAGCAGGTTGGAAGAAATGAATTGGAGCATCCTTGCAACGACTTTCAGTCATTTCACATAGGCAGCCTCCCAATTATCCTAGGCTTAAAAACAAGACCCACTGAATAATCCTCATCACCCAGCCACCAGCCTTCTCCACATTTTCATCTACTGTTTCCAAACTCCATAGTCTATACCAGGGGGGTCCTCAAACTGCGGCCCGCGGGCCACATAAAGTGGTGTGATTGTATTTGTTCCCATTTTGGTTTTTTACTTCAAAATAAGATATGTGCAGTGTGCATAGGAATTTATTCACAGTTTTTTTTTTTTAACTATATCCGGCCCTCCAACAATCTGAGGGACAGTGAATTGGCCCCCTGTTTAAAAAGTTTGAGGATGCCTGGTCTATACAATAGCAGGCCTAGGAAATCAAGGAACAAGAACCCATGGGGCTCAGCCTCAGACCCACAGACCCAGCAGGTAGAGAGACACACTTACCATAGAACCGAGCAGAAGCTCCCCGCAGGCCGGGACACTGAGCTCTGGCTGAGGGAGAAGCTCCGTGTCTATCACAAAGCCCTTGGGCACCTTGAAGGGAACACCGTCAAGGGCATTCATTCTGTCAGAGGACTGTGGAGATAGATGGCTGAGCAGGCCTTGGGTAGGGTGCCTGGTGGCAGGAAAAGATTGTCAAGTTCTGAGGACCAGGCTCAGGCCTCAATGGCCTCACTGCTCTTCTGTGTGTTTACTTAGCTGAGCTCCAAACAGGTGGAAAGGAAAAGTGAGCTAGTCAGTACTGCATAAGGGAGATAATTAATAAAAACAAGAGCATTCACACTGACAGAAATCAACAGTTTCATTGTTTTTCAAAATGTCCACAGCACTTGTCCTAAAGCATTTCATCAAAAGAGTTGTCACCCAAATGTTTAAGAAATAAATAACATTGGCGGTGCCAATAGCTCAGTGGTTAGGGTACCAGCCACATACACTGAGGCTGGTGGGTTCAAATCTTGCCTGGGCCAGCTAAAGGAACAGTGACAACTGCAACAGAAAAATAGCCGGGTGTTGTGGCGGGTGCCTGTAGTCCCAGCTGCTTGGGAGGCTGAGGCAGGAGAATCACTTAAGACCAAGAGTTGGAGGTTGCTATGAGCTGTGACCCATGGCACTCTACCCAGGGTGACAGCTTGAGACTCCATCTCAAACAAACAAAAAAAGAAATAATATCAATGTATATAATCTCTTTCAGAGAACAAGAAAATAAGGAATATTTCCTTTCTTCCTTCCTTTGTTTTCTTTCTGTCTTTTTTTAACATAGGATCTTACTCTAAGTCTAGTTGTCCAGCTGGAGTGCAGCAGTATGATCATAGTTCACTATAACCTCAAACCACTGGGTTCAAGGGATCTTCCCACCTCAGCATCCTGACAAGCTTGGACTGCAAATGCACACCCTATCTGGCTTATTTAATTAATTAATTTATTTATTTATTTGGACAGAGTCTCACTCTGTTGTACAGGCTAGAGTGCCATATTATTAGCCTAGCTCATAGCAACTTCAAACTCCTCAGTTCAAGTAAGCCTCCTGTCTTAGCCTTCTGAGTAGTTGGGACTCTAGGCGCCTCCTAGTTAATTTTTCTATTTTTAGTAGAGACAAGGTCTTGCTCTTGGTGGTGTCAAACACCTGACCTCAAGAGATACGCCTGCCTCAGCTTCCTAAAGTGTTAGTATTACAGGCATTAGCCATCATGCCTGGCCACACCTGGATAATTAAATGGGATCTTGCTATGCTGCCCAGGCTGGTCTTGAACTCCTGGTCTCAAGTGATCCCCTAGCTTCAGCCTTCCAGAGTGTGAGCCTCTATGCCCAGCCTGGAATAGTTTCTAACTTTTTGGAGTTTAGCATAACCTTGATACCAAACTTGCTAAGAAAATTAGAAGCCAATTTCTTGTGAACATAGATGTAAAAATATTAACAAAAATAATATGGCTCATGCCTGTAATCCCAGGTCTTTGGGAGGCCAAAACAGGAGGATTACTTGAGGCCAGAAGTTTGAGACCAGCCTGGGCAACAATATTCTGTCTCTAAAAGAAATAAAAAAATAAGCGGGGCATGGTGGCACACCCCTGTAGTACCAGTTACTCAGGAGACTGAGGCAGGAGGATTGGCTGAGCCCAGAAGTTGAAGGCTGCAGTGAGCTATGATTGTGCCACTGCACACCAGCCTAGGCAAAAACATAAATAATAATTATCTAAAAATAATTATTATTATAGATAGAATAATACAAACCTGACAAGCCGAGTTTATTCTGGGAATGACAGTTTGGATTAACACTCCAAACTCAGTCAATGAGAATAAAGATAAGTATCAGTAGAATAAAAATGAAAAATTATATAGTTATATTAATACATCTCCATAGATACAAAAACATACTTAATAAAGTAAAATGTCTACTTGTGACTTTAAGAAACAATAAACAAATCCTTTTGGCAAATTAGGAATACAAAAGAATTTCCTTAACCTACAAAAAAGGGTCTCTAAAAGTCCTATGGCAAACATCCCAGTTAAATGAAATAGTGAAAGATATTCCCAAGATTGGAAATGAGACAATGATATTCCTGTCATGTCTTCTATTCAACATTGCACTGGAGGTACTGGCCTGTGCTAAAAGGGAAAGAACATAAAAAACAAGGATTGGAACAAACAGAGATAAAACTACTATTTATAGATGACATAATTATATATGAAGAAAATTCAAAAGAATCTATGAATAAAAACTCTTAGAATTAGTAAGGTAATTTGCTAAAGTCATTGGATACAAGATCAATATTAAAAATCAATTATAGCTCTATATAAACAATAAACCTTATAAATATATCCTTTAAAAATCTCATTAGATATTGAAATTTTAAAAAGATATGGGGGCACCTGTAGCTCATTGATTAGGGCGATGGCCACATGATCCAGGGCTGGTGGGTTCGAACCCAGCCCAGGCCTGCTAAACAACAACAACAAAATAGCCAGGTGTTGTGGCAGACTCCTGTAGTCCCAGCTACTTGGGAGGCTGAGTCAAGAGAATTGCTTGAGCCTAAGAGTTTGTGGTTGCTGTGAGCTATCATGCCACGGAACTCTGCTGAGGGTGACAAAGTGAGACTCTGTCTTTGAAAAAAAAAAAAGTAAAAACAAAACATAACAACAAATCACGAGATGGGGAAAGATATTTACAGTACATCTATCTGAAAAGGACTTGCATCTAATACATGGAAAGAATTTATACCAAAAGAAATAGGCCTGGAGGGCAGCGCTTGTTCCGGAGGTGGCGGGTTCAAACCTGGCCCTGGCCAAAAAAAAACCAAAAACTGCAACAACAACAAGAAATAGGCCTGCAGCTGTGGCTCAATGCCTGTAATCCTAACATCTTGGGAGGCTGAGGCAGGAGTATTGCTTGAGGCCAGAAGTTTGAGACCAGCCTGAGCAAAAATAAGATCCCTTCTCCACAAAAAATTGAAAAATTAGCAAGGCACTGCGGCAGATGCCTATAGTTCCAGCTACTCTGGAGGCTGAGGCAGGAAGATTGCTTGAGCCCAGGAGTTTGAGGTTGAAGTGAGCTATGAGGGTGCTACTGCACTCTAACAGGAGCAACAGAGGGAGACTCAGAGTAAAGATGCAAGCACTTCACAAAAGGGTATATTCAAATAGCCAATACATGATAAGTTAACTTCATTAGTCATCAGGGAAATGCAAGTAAAACAATGAGATACTACTATACACATATACAACCATAAATGGTTATTAAAACAGCGTTGATGAGGATGTGGAACATCTGTAACTCTCATACACTATTGGTAAGAAAGCCAATTGGTATCAATCAACAGTATCTACTAAAGCTAAAATATATACAAGAATTAAAAACTTGGCTTGGCACCTGTCGCTCAAGAGGCTAAGGCGCCAGCCACATATACCTGAGCTGGCAGGTTCGAATCCAGCCTGGGCCCGCCAAACAACAATGACGGCTGCAACCAAAAAATAGCTGGGCATTGTGGTGGCGCCTGTAGTCCCAGCTTGGAACTTGGGAGGTGGAGGCAGGAGAATCACTTGACCCCAGGAGTTGAAGGTTGCTGTGAGCTGTGGTGCCATGGCACTCTACCCAGGGTGACAGCTTGACGCTCCGTCTCAAAAAAAATAAAAATAAAAATAAAACCTTGCCAGGTGCAGTGGCTCACACCTTGCAGTTAGGCTGCTGAGTTGGGTGGATTGCTTGAGCTCACAGGTTCGAGACTAGCCTGAGTCAGAGTGAGACCCCCATCTCTATGAAAAACAGTCAGGCATTGTAGCAGGCGCCTGTTAGTCCCAGCTGGAGTCCCAGTCCTCCCTACTTGGGAGGCTGAGGCAAGAGAATTGCTTGAGTCCAAGAGTTTGAGGTTGCTGTGAGCTGTGACACCACAGCACTCTACTGAGGGTGACAAAGTGAGACTCTGTCTCAAAAAATAAATAATCAAATCAAATCAAATAAAAAGAATTAAAAAGTCATTCATATATCACTTCTTGGCCTTTTGGCTGAGCTCAAGCACAGTACTGTTCTTACTTCAGTAATACACAAGCCAGAAGTTTGATTTTTGATACTTTAAACCACATTAAATATTGAGCCTGTTGCATTGAAAAAAAAAGAAAAGGAAAGCCAGGTGCAGCCAGAATCACGCCTGTAATCCTAGCACTCTGGGAGGCCCAAGTGGGTGGTTTACCTGAGCTCCCAGGTTTGAGACCAGCCTGAGTCAGAGTGAGACCGCATCTCTAGAAATTGGCTGGTGTTGTGGCAGGTGCCTGTAGTCCCAGCTACTTGGGAGGCTGAGGCAAGAGAAATTGCTTGAGCCCAAGAGTTTGAGGTTGCTGTGAGCTGTGATGCCACAGCACTCTACCGAGGGCAACAAAGAAAAAAAAAGGAAAAACTCATTCACATAGAATTTAAGCTCTTGAATGCCTATAATATATAATTAAATCTAGACTCCTGGCCACAGTCTGGTATTCTGCAAACAATCAGGATTTAGCAGGCAGTGCCTCTGGCTGAACACAATCTGTCACCCCTGCCAGGATGACACAAAGCCCAGCTTCTAAGGTCACTGTGGTCATCCTTTTCCCCACATGAGAACACCATGTGGAGAGGAAGTGTGAGTAATCTGAGTGCAGAGAAGTCAAATGAGGGCAGGAGGAGGGTAAATCCCTTAATTCCCTCCTCTTCTCCCCCCATCTGTCCAGTCTTGGCAGTGTCTTACTGTGTATAAGATTCGAAAGGCTTCTCCACCCCATGCCTAAAGCAGGTGTCACTGTATATCAGGAAGCAGCTTTTTATGTTGCCTTCATGATACAGGACCAGACAGGTTCTAGCGTAACCAATAATTAATCTGCCCCATCAGCCAGTTCTTGTACAGGGGACGTTTGAGGGTGTTATAGGAGATACAAGAAAGTTCAGTAAGTTTTGGCATTCTCGGATCTATTATTCACATTTTCAGCTATCATTTGAATTCTGAGTTATGGGGAAAGGCCACAGTTCTATTGAGACCAAAGATGAATTGCTCATCTACTTAGCAGGTATAGGGCACCCTTCTCCTCCATCTTCAACCCAGAATCTGCATGTTAATAGGACTTCTTCACTCAGCCCTATTCTTGTTTTGGGGATAACCTAAGGATTTGGGGGTTTTGGCAACATCTCTCTTAAGAACAGAAAGGGCTACAGGGAAAGGTGCGATCTAATTAGAGCATGTTTTAACCATGTGCTAAGTACAAAATGAGAGGTACAGAGCATTAAGTAATAATACTATGTATTCTCCAGAGAAAAGAAAAGAAGAGAAAAGAAGTGCTCTAGTCTTAGGGGGGGTTGGAGAAACTTCAGGAAACAGATGGAATAGTCTATGAGGGAAAGAGTCAGATGGACAGCAAGACTCTATCTAGGGAAGAAAAAACTTGAGCAAGGGGGCAAAGGCAGGAACCTACAGGGCAGAATGAGGGGGTGACATCTGCTTGCCTCAAGTAAATGGTCTGCCAGGAAGAAGTCCGAGGTAAGCCTGAAAGGGTAGATTGGGGTAGAGCTGGGAAGGACTTTGAGCTTTCCACTGAGTGCTGACTATTCAGTAGGTGGTAAAGAAAGCTTGAAATAGGCCTGAGGGTGTAGGGTGGGGTGGGAATATTAAAAAAAACAGGTGGAGCATGCTTCCGCAAACTGTATATAACTCAGGACTTCTCAAACACCAGTCCATGGGTCTGTGCCCATCTGGCTGCATCTGAGCTTGGGCATTGGGAGTGGAGTGGAAGTTGTAGTAATTGGTCTAGGTGGGGCCCAGGCAATGGCATTAGTACTTTCTAGATGACTTCATCCTTACTCATAGCTTCAATTACCTACCAATGATTCACAAATTAAATTCTGCAGTTCTCTTCTGAGATCAAACTCATAAACATAAATGCCTACAAGGCATCTCTCTCGAGATGTCTCAAACTCATCACATGCATAGTGAATTGATTTTTCCCTCTCCAAAACTGCTCCTATTCCTCAGGGTTTATCTCAAGGAATGGTGACATTGAAGTAGGTGCATGAGGACTCACCTGCACACACACACAAACACACACCTCTCCTTTTCCACCACCCATCTCAAAGTGCGCCTCCTCCCCCTGTCCCCTGTCAAGTTTTCTCTCTCATATCTCTGGAATCCAGCCATTTCATGCTATCTCCATCGGAATCCAAGCCCCTATTATCTCTTGGCCAACTGGTCTCTTTATATACTCTATTACTATAATTCTGTTCCACATGCCAAGGCAAGAGTGATCATTTCAAAACACATAACTAAGCCACTTCCTTGCATAAAACCCTTCAATAGGTTCCTGGCTACTTTCAGAATAAAAATAAAACTACTGAAGCTTTTGCAATGTCTCATCCCTGATACCTCTCCTCTGATCAACTGCCATCATGTCTGGGCCCACCACAGAACCTCTGTGTATGCTATTTCAGATACTATGTTCTTCCTTGTCTCTTCCACAACTAATTGAAAGCTGTTCATTTTGCAGAGCTCAGCTAAAACATCACTTTCTCAAAAAAGGGCAGCACCTGTGGCTCAGTGAGTAGGGTGCTGGCCCCATATACCGAGGGTGGCGAGTTCAAACCCGGCCCCGGCCAAACTGCAACTAAAAATAGCCAGGCATTGTGGCGGGTGCCTGTCTTCCCAGCTACTTGGGAGGCTGAGGCAAGAGAATCACTTAAGCCCAAGAGCTGGAGGTTGCTGTGAGCTGTGATCACAGCACTCCACCAAGGGCAGCACTCCACCAAGGGCAGTTTTTTTGAAACTCTTGTCTCAAAAAAAAAGCTTTCCTTGACACCCAAACTTAATTAGGTTTACCTAGCACAGTGGCTTTCAGGAATTTTTCTTTTTTTGGGACAGAGCCTCAAGCTGTCGCCCTTGGTAGAGGGCCATTAACATCACAGCTCACAGCAACCTCCAACTCCTGGACTCAAACGATTCTTCTGCCTCCACCTCCCAAGTAGCTGGGACTACAGGCACCCACCACAACACCCGGCTATTTTTTGTTGCAGTCATCATTCTTGTTTGGCGGGTCTGGGCTGGATTCCAACCTGCCAGCTCAGGTGTGTGTGGCTGGCACCGAGCCAGGAGTATTTTTCATTTTGGGGACTATAGGTGTATACTACCACTCAAGAATTTTTTTACTGTGACCTAACATATGTGGCATGAATAATGATGAATCTCACCACTACTATACGTTACATAGGTATTTTCTACTATATTAGGTTTGGGAAAAAAAAATTCTAATTGGGCGGTGACTGTGGCTAAAAGGAGTAGGGTGCCGGTCCCATTTGCCAGAGGTGGAGGGTTCAAACCCAGCCCCAGTCAAATAAATAAATAAATCTTGCTGCTCAACATTAAAAAAAAAACCAATTAAAAAAATTCTAATTCATAATCTCATAAAATTATGCCTTTCCTTTAAAGCATTCAGCATACTTTTAATGATTGTTGGATTCCTCATAACCTGTATTTTCAGTGAGGTTAGGGAGTATTTGGCATTTTGCTTAGCTTCAACAGGAACTTAGTAAATACTTGGACAATGAAAAATATACATTGGTTAGTGCGTACTTTTCCTTGTAGCACTTATTACAACTATAACTAATGACTAATTATCTGTATAATCATTAAGTTTCTCTACTCTAGACTCAAACTCCACGGGGCAGGAATCCTTTTGTTTTTTTCCTTTTTATGTCCCTAGCATCTAACTGCAGTACCTGGAAAATGGCAAATAAAAAATCATTTCCCAAAAAGCAGTTCAAATCCTGGTGTCCAGATTCTGGTAAGCATGGATTTAAAGTTGAGCAAAGCATCTATTGTTCTGCACAGTCATGCACTCTAAGACCACATGCCTCAAAGACCTCAATCTTTGCTTCAGAGAGTATAAGAAACCAAGTTTATTCCAAAAGGCAAAAGGAACCAAATTCTTCATGGGTGGCCAGAGGTAGCAAGTCAGGAACTGCTGTGTGGACTCTTGTAAAGGTAAAATAGCTCATTATACGGGAATAGTTTACTGGTTCTAAGCATTAAGAACAATTTTAGTTGGAAGTATCATATTTAATCACTATTGCCTAAATCACTACTAATACTTCATAGCATTCACATTCCTTTTATATTCATAGCATATTTATACTTGTTTAAATGGAACAAGATATACTTTGTACTTACCTTGCAATTTGCAGAACTTCCCCGTGGACAAAGCACGTAGAAATGAATTGCTTCAACAGATGGTATAATCCTAGCTAAGCTTCTTGCGTGAATGGCTTTCGAGTGGTTAAGTTAGTTAGCTTGTGTGGGCAGCAAATTCTTTGACATCATAAACTTAGCTACTTGGGCTAAATACCCTTAGCACTAATATTTAACATAACTAATCTCTTTTTCTCATAGCTTTCTAACCTCTCCTGTATTTACCTAATGTATTAAAAATATACGCTTTTGTTAGAGTTTTCCACAGTACAGGGCTTTTCTTCTAGAAAATAAAATAGTCTTACACATAGGATGTGGTTAATCAACATAATTAGTTAACTTTCTGGTTAGTCTATGAATGCTTTTATTTCTCTGCTTTTATTCTTTCATGTTCAATATATAAACAGTGCAGGTAAATGTATAAAAAGGACATGATTTAGAAAAGAGCTAGACTCATCAGAATTGGAGTTCCTAGTTCTGTTAACTGAAAGGAATAAGAATTGACCAAGAATACCAAGCACTCCTATTGTGAGGGCTGTATGTAGTCTTATAAATGGCTTTTCCACTGAAGAGGAACCAGCACTTATTGGAGATTGATTCTAGGTCTGGGGCAGGAAATATACTTGATAAGCTTGGAACAAAATATTGGGATTGTGTGGAAACTCAGGAGCTGAGTTGAAGACGCTCCCATTGGCCAAAGATGAGACAATCAATAAAGGTAACAATGGCCTAAAAAAAAAAAAAAATACAAGATACAAGGTCATAATGATAATTAAAAACAAAATCCATTGCCTACCTTTAAAGAATGGCAGGGAACCAGGTCATTATTTTGAAAATTAGCAAATAAAAGGAATTAAGTATTTATCTCTTACTTTTTCTATATAAATTGTACTCCAGGATAATCACATAGCTGATGGTTAGTTTATCTTCTTAGAATTATTTCAGCTAATAACTGAAGAATAACAATTAAACTCTATTTTTCAATCCCCCAGGGAATTCATGAATCTAGGTCTTATCAGTGCCTGCTAACACCACAGAAAGGGACAACCAAACATTAGTACCTCCTGAATGGACAGACACATCTGTGAAGTATTTGTACCAGAAAATTCCAGCCTAAGGTGGGGGACCTGTGGCTCAAAGGAGTAGGGCGCCAGCCCCATATAGCGGAGGTGGCGGGTTCAAACCTGGCCTCCGGCCAAAAATTGCAAAAAAAAAAAAAAAAAAAAAAAAATTCCAACTTAAATGTTATCAAGCTTCTAGGTCAGTGCTCTACAATGGAAACAGAACATGAGTCACATTATGTAATCGCTCATCCCAAACTAGTCACATTTCAAGTGCTCAATAGCTGTGTGTGGCTACCATATTGGTTTAAACACTAACTTATAAAATGGGAATAGACGGATACAGTATCACAAGGATGCAATTGGCGACACCAAGCCTGTGGGAACCCTTCAGGACAGCGGTTCTCAACCTGTGGGTCACGACCCCTTTTAACAATGAAACTACATCACTGGAGAACCACTGCTAGGAAAACTATTTTGTCAAGAAATGAATTGCAAGAGGAAAAGAAAGAGCAACAGAGTACGAGAGGGCACAAGAGGCAGCAGGAAGGGGATCTGGAGATCATTAGAAATTTAATACACGTCAACCAACTACGTATTCATTGTATTTAGATTAGGACTTGAACAAAATGTAAAGGATTTATGAGATAGGGAAATGTGAACAATGACTGGGTATTTGTGATATTAAGGAGTTATTCATTTCTTTAGATGTGATAATGGTCCTGTGGTTAAATTTTTAAAAAAAAACATCTATAGTGGTGGACATAAAGTTTGTGTTCAATTTAAAATAGTTGAACATAGTAAACTGCACATAAACTTTATGTTCACCCTGTATAGATTAAATAATGTCTGGAATTTTCTTCAAACTAATCCAAACTAATCCAGGGTGAATGGTAGATATATAGATAAAGTAAGATTGGCTATGAGTTGATAATGATTTGAAGTTAAATGATGTATGTGGAAAAAGTCATTATACTCTTCTCTTTACGTTCGAATATATTTGAAATTTTCCGTAGTAAGTTTAAAAAGACTGGGGGGGGGGGTAGGATTACAATGACATTGCTTACATTCTTGAAAGTTCAATTCATTAAAGACACCATTAAGTCTCTAAATCTGTAGAGAACCAGTGGCTACTGCCACTACCACTATACACAGGCAATAAACCAAGAAAAATTTACAAAACAAAACCCAACCAAGTAACAAAAATAACATTTATTTTATTAAAATCTTGCAGAGGCCAAACAAGAGGGAAGAGGGACTGATTTTTCCCCACCTGTGGCTAACTGCGACTGCCTTCTCCTTAGGTTCTGCTGCCTGCTGTTTTCCTCAGTCTCTGCATCACACTCCCTTGTCCCCATCAATGCAGATGCCTCAGAGGCAAGGCTGTCTGACACCAAATGTACATCATACAATTTATCTCTTTTACTTCTACTCTTACTGCATCTCATCAGACAGTAAATGGTCATGATTCTAGTATTCTAGAATACAAAAAGGCACACAGGACTGTGGGGTTACGTGAAAGTAATCATATCATATTTTAAGATTAACTCAAACATACATGTGGCTCTCATTCTTGTTAACTCTATAAAGCATAACGTATGAATTAAACAATGCAAATTAAAAGAAAAGAACAAAGACATTTAGTATCCTGCCCCAAGAGCTTCCAAGTACATTTGGAACACAGTAATAACGAAAATTGATGGTCTCCCTTCTTGCTTAACAGAACTGGATTTTGCAAAGTTTGGTGTTCAAGATTCACCTTCCTGTAGCTAATCCCTATTTAATCAATTTGAATTTTGGAGTGAAAATTTGTTTCATCAATATGAAAGTAGTATGTTAAATGATTTGAAAGGCAACAAATTGGGGACAAAGGCTCAAAGCAAAAAATAAAAATGATTTTTATTATCTTTTTAGCAATATAAATAATTTGCAAAAACCAAATCAAAACAGAAAACAAAAAATGACATTATGATTGATCATCTCCAAGCATGACAGCATTTATTATTACCGAATATAAAAAATAAATTTTATTATTTTCACTTGTTTCTTCCCTAGCTTTGACTACCTGGATGCTTTTGGAAGAAAACTCCCTAGACTGGCTCCTACAACGTGACTGAGTGAGGTTAAGATCCTACTGCCACAGAGAAAACAATTTCTATCCTCAGGGATTCTGAATAGCTAGACCCCTACGAACTTTTAAAAAGCAGGGGCTTTCATTAGGATCCTTCTTTTTTTTTTTTTTTGTAGAGACAGAGTTTCACTTTATGGCCCTTGGTAGAGTGCCATGGCATCACACAGCTCACAGCAACCTCCAACTCCTGGGCTTAAGTGATTCTCTTGCCTCAGCCTCCCGAGTAGCTGGGACCACAGGCGCCTGCCACGCCCGGCTATTTTTTGGTTGCAGTTTGGCCGGGGCTGGGTTTGAACTCGCCACCCTCGGTATATGGGGCCGGCACCTTACCGACTGAGCCACAGGCGCCGCCCTCATTAGGATCCTTCTAACATGGAAAAATAAAGCCATTGTCCATTGAAATATCCAATTCAGGTATAGGTACTCTTCAGATTTTTGAAATTCACATGAATACTAAAATTAGGCCACCATCTGTTCTGGCAACCCAGCCTGTAGCTACTGCCATCTTCCTAACTAGCAGCCCTCCAAGCTGTACCAAAACTGAGATTAACAAAACCCAAGATAAAGCATTCTGACCTTTCCTCCTGAGGAAAGGGCTCTTTGGGTAGGAAGGGTAAGGAGGTTTTATATCAGGCTTGCTTTCACACTTGTTATTGGTGGAAGGGTTGCTAATCAGTATACAGTAACTATCTGAAAGAACTGAGCGTACCCCCCCCCCCCACCACGCAAGGAAGTTAGAGTAAGTTAACAAAGTCATTCTACACTGAGCCCCTTAAAACAGAGGCAAATCAGTGGTAATAACCTCAGTTCACCTAAATCTTTTCCTGAAGAACCACATTAATCTCTTGATTCAAGAGGCACATCTGGCCAGCACAGAGCAGATAATTTCAGGACAGGACATAATTTCAGGACAGGACAATGCCACATGGAGTTTAGAAGTTGCAGTTTAGTGTACAACACAAGATGGCAGCATCACTAGTGTTTACAGCTGGAAAGAGCGTTGGATGGACCACATTCCTGGAGCATCTTTACTAATGGAGCTTAATAGCAGTTGCCCAGATGTCGTTGCTGGGGAGCGGGGGAAGGACCCATCCTTGGGGAACGAAGTTGCCTTTGGGATGATCAGATGGCACCAGGTATTGATCCCAGTCATGCCTTAACAAGAACATTGTAGAACAAATGTTTATTTCTGTTTTATTCCAAACGAGATGTGCAGCAATTAAGTATTCTATTTCTAGTACTTAGTTTTCAAATGACTGACATACTAATTTGCTATAGAACCTGACTTATAGAAATGATGCAAAAGATATTTCTTAAACATACACATAAAGGGGAGGAAAAACTCTGAAGCATTTATAACTTTATGGATAATTAAATAATTACATAGTCAACCCTCATTTTTAGCAGAATCTGTATTCGTAAATTTACCTAGTCATTAAAATTTACTTGTAACCCACAAGTCATTACTTGTGGCGCTTTTACAGTCACTTGCAAATGTGCAGAGTATTAGAAAATCTGAGTCATCAAAACGCACCTTCTCAGCTGAGGAAGACAACACTCAGGTCTCTTGTTTTAGTTCCTAGTGCAAACTAGTGTCCTTTTCAGTCTATTTAGTGTCATGTTTTTCACATTTTTGTGCTTTTCATCCATGATTTCACTGTTTACAACAGCCTGAAGTGTAGTGTTCCTAAGTGCAAGAAGGTTGTTTGCTTAGCGCCTGTAGCTCAGCAGCTAGTGCAGTCAGCCACATAGACTGGGACTGGCAGGTCTGAACCGGGCCTGGGCCGGCCGAACAATGACAACAACAATGACAACAACAACAACAACAACAACAACAACAACAGCAGCAGCCAGGGGTGGCACCAGTGGCTCAAAAGAGTGCAGGGGTCCTCAAACTATGGCCCGCGGGCCACATGCGTTGGTGTGATTATATTTGTTCCTGTTTTTTTTTTACTTCAAAATAAGATATATGCAGTGTGCACAGGAATTTGTTCATAGTTTTTTTTTAAACTATAGTCCAGCCCTCCAATGGTCTGAGGGACAGTGAACTGGCCCCGTTTAAAAAGTGTGAGGACCCCTGGAGTAGGGCTTCAGCCCCATATGCCAGAGGTGGTGGGTTCAAACCTAGCCCCGGCCAAAAATTACAAAAAAAAAAATTAGCCAGGCATTGTGGCAGGGACCTGTAGTCCCAGCTACTTGGGAGGCTGAGACAAGAGAATCACTTAAGCCCAATAGTTTGAGGCTGCTGTGAGCAGTGACATCACGGCACTCTACCAACGGTGACATAAGACTGTCTCAAAAAAAAAAAAAAAAGGTTGTGATATGCCTGTGTACAAAATGTTAGATGAGCTTTATACAGGCATGAGTTAAATATTGTAATATAATTGTGAGTTCAATGTTAAACAATATACAGGGTATCCTAAAAGTTGCCCTACTTAGAGAAGATGAGAAATTGTAACTAAATGTAATTTTATGTGCAAAATATATAAAATACTATAAAATATTCTATACAGGTGGTCATGTCTTTATAAAATCTAGTAATGAATATTTTGTAAATAAAGGCACATTTAGCTACAATTTTCCATCTTCCCTATGTATACCAACTTTTGGGACATCCCATATATTGAATGAGGTATCTTTAAACAGAAATATACCTAAAACAAGGTATTAATCAGATGACAAAAATGTTGTGACCAGAGGCTCGCAGGAATGTACCTAACTCTAAGTTTCCTTTAGGAGTGATGGGTCCATATTCTGTAATTCAGGGTTTGTAAGGCCATTACAGAATACAGCTGCCATGAAAATGAGAATCGACTGTATTTATATTTAAAACTAAAACTTATCTATTAGCCAAAAATAAAGCTTTTCCTAGAACATAAACTTGGTATGCTAAAGAGCATTCTTTCATGAGAATCACCAATTACTGGGGTTTGGAAGGGACTTCAGAGGTCACATTGTTTGGTGATTTTTATAAACCATAAAGACCCCTAAGGCCCCAAGTGTATGTTTGTGGGGAGTCTAGAAACAACAAAGTGCTTCCAGGCCACAAGAGATTTAAACTACCTGGGGAGCCCATTCAATTTGTTATACATACTAATTTCCCAAAAGCAGAATTTGGGAAGAGTGCTCCTGCTAAAGTTTGAAGGTCACATCCTAGTCATCAACTTTATTTTACAGATGGGGAAAGAGAGATCCAGAGAGCTGAAAACTTTACCCAGCTCATTAGTAACTGCAGATTCAGATGAGACTCCTTGTTCCCAGGTTTCTGGGCTTTGACTTATAAAGAGCTTAGAAGTCAGCATGGTTCTCAAACAGTTTCCATAGCAGGGACACAGGGGAAGGTTTTCCTTTCCTGGGTCTGTTTAGTATCAGATGACAATGTGGCATAGGAAGCCAGTGCTTTAAATCAAGAGAACAATTACAACATGAGATAACAGAAAAGGGCAAGTCACAGCCTGAGTTTCAGTTTCTTCACCTGTTAAAATACAGACATCTATATTTTGGATAAAACAAGATGTAGGTAACAACCTCAAAACTTGGAAACGTTATACCCATAAGGAACTGTTAAAAAGATACAGTAATACACCTCAACAATATAAGCATTTCATCAAGTGCTTCTTGCACCTAAGGGAAAGGTGACACCGACAGCCAGTCCTTCTGACCTTATCTGGATGAGTGAAGGCAGGGAGTGCTCAGCTTGGAGGTAATACTGTCGGAAAGGCTGCAAGAGGTGAGCAAGTGGGAACTCGTCTGAAAAAGAAAAGGTACAATATGGTGTCATCATACTTGGTATCTAGAGTATGATACAGGTAAGGGGACTGAGCCTATGATTGTGACAGTATGATCAAGTACATTTCATCTGCATCCATGAGTTCCACAAATCTCAAATCTGAAGGTGTCATTTATTGCCTACCACTTCTTAGCTTAAGCTGAGATCATCCATGATGAGAACAGTTGTCAATCTAGTATTTTCCTTTTGTCTACTGGTTACAGAGAAACTTACCTGGATCCCCAAATAACTTGGACTCGATTTCACGTTTCTGAAGTAAAAATTTCTCTTTTTCTTTTCTCTGTTTCTTTTCTAATTCTCTTTTCCTCTCTTCCTCTTGTTCTCCTTCTAACATAACCCTGAGGGCTCTCTCTTCAGCTTCATACAGTTCAGAGCGTTTTTTAATGAGTTTTCTTAGGCGCTGAAGATGATGCTCAAAAGTCTCATCTGCTGAGGCTGGAGGACAGACACCTGCATAAAAAGAGCCAAGTGGCATTTTAGATAGAACTTGTTCTTATCCTCAAATGCATGTTCTAATGAGCAGACTCAAAGTCCCATCTATTGGCATAAATTTGCTTAGAATTTGGAAATTCTGCCCAATCTTTAAGACTCAATCTGATCTTTTCTTTTTTTTTTTTTTTTGAGACAGAGTCTCACTTTGTCACCCCCAGTAGAGTGCCAAGTGTCATACCTCACAGCAACTTGATTGGGCTCCAGCCAATTCTCTTGCCTCAGCCTCCCGAGGAGCTGGGACTACAGGCACCCGCCTGCCACAACACCCAGCTATTTTTAGAGACAGGGTCTCACTCTAGCTCAGTCTGGTCTTGAACTAGTGAGCTCAGATCTGCCTGCCTCAGCCTTCTAGAGTGCTGGGATTACAGGTGTGAGCCGACATGCATGGCCAATCTGATCTTTTTCAGTCTACAATTACTCTGCCCCTACTCCAACTTTCCCTAAGTCTTCCTTCTGGATCATACCACTTAATTTCTTTTTTTTTTTTCTTTTTTTGGAGACAGAGTCTCACTATGTCACCCTCAGTACAGTGCCATGGAGTCATAGCTCACAGCAACCTCAAACTCCTGGGCTTAAGCGATTCTCTTACCTCAGCCTCCCAGGTAGCTGGGATTACAGGCGCCTGCCACAATGCCAGGCTATTTTTTTTTTTTTTTTTGTAGTTGTCATTGTTGTTTGGTAGGCCCAGGCTGGATTCAAACCCTGCCAGCTCCAGTGTATGTGGCTGGCGCCCTAGCCACTGAGCTACAGGTGCCAAGCCACACACCACTTAGTTTCTGACTTTGTTTCCAATGGATTTGATTCTCCACTTAGGGCAATGAGCTCACTAAAGGAAAAAACTTATCTTAACTTCATTGGGAAATTCCCTTGGTATCAACTTCTCGACCTAACTAATACACAATTCTCTCTCTGACTGAGTCTGAAGTTTGGGAAGGCAAACTTGGATGGTGAGGAAGAAGTATACTTAACCACATTGACCTTACAGTCTGCTGCTGACAGCAGGGTTGACCAACTGTTTGCCTGCTTTTAGCACTAAAAACCCCATGTCCTGGGAAACCTCAGTCCCAGGAAAATTCAGATGGTTGTCACCCTGATTAGATGTGAGGTCAGCTAACAGTACTGCCAACATGGCTAAAGCCACAATTGGGAAAATTTGATTATAAGCTGGTTATTAGGTAATAATGAAGAATTACTGCTTTGTGTGTGTGTGTGTGAGTGAGTGAGAGAGACAGATAATGGCATCATAGTTGATTGTGGGTATTTATTTATATTTTGGAGACAGAGTCTCATTTTGTTGCCCTTGGTAGAGTGCTGTGGCACTGTAACTCACAGCAACCTCAAACTCTTTGGGCTCAAGCATTTCCCTTGCCTCAGCCTCCTGAGTACCTGGGACTACAGGAGCCTTTTACAACGCCCAGCTATTTTTAGATAAGGTCTTGCTCTGGCTCAGGCTGGTCTTGAACCTGTGAGCTCAGGCAGTACACCCGCCTCAGCCTCCGGGAATGCTAGGATTACAGGCGTGAGCCTCTGTACCTGGCCTGATCGTGGGTGCTTGGGTGTTCTATATTTTTGCATGTGTAAAATTTTCCATAAAATTTCATAAGGAAAGAAATCTAAATTTAATGAATACTTAAATGGACTACAGTTGGGCACTCACTACGGTGATGCTGAAGCTGCTAGGTGCTGAAGCTGAAGTGATGCTGAAGCTGCTAGGTGACTGAATGCAAAGTAATGTGGATGTGATCTGGCCAAGTGCGGTGCGAATCCTAGCACTCTGAGAGGCCGAGGTGGGTGGATCGCCTGAGCTCACAGGTTCAAGACCCACCCTGAGTCAAAGCGAGACCTCACCTCTAAAAATAGCCAGATGCTGTGGCCGGCGCCTGTAGTCCCAGTTACTCAAGAGGTTGAGCAAGAGAATTGTTTGAACCCAACAGTTTGAGGTTGCTGTGAGCTATGATGTCATGCTCTAACAAGGGTGACAAAAGTGAGACTCTGTCTCCCCCTCCCCCCCAAAAGTTGATGTGATCTATCCTGTTAGTCCTTGAGGACTGATTAATTGATTGACTAATTTCTTTATTTAGAGACAAGGTCTCACTCTCTCTCAGGCTGTAATACATAGCTCAGTGTAGCCTCTAACTCCTAGGCTCAAGTGATCCTAAGAAGTTGGGACTATAAGCTTGCAGAGCCATGCCCAGCTACTTTTTAAATTTTTTGTAGAGATGGGATCCTGCTACATTGTCTAGGCTGGTCTCAAACTTCTGATCTCAAGCAATCCTCTCGCCTTGGCCTCCCAAAATGCTGAGTCCTTGAAGATTTTTAAAGGAAAATGTATTTATTACCCAACCATTTTAACAATACCAGCTACAACAATGGTTCTCAACTGTCCTAACGCCGGACCCTTTAATACAGTTCGTAGCAAAGAAAATAATTTTATGGTTGGGGGTCACCACAACATGAGGAACTGTATTAAAGGGTCGCAGCATTAGGAAGGTTGAGAACCAATGAGCTGCAAGGAAGAAAATTCCCACTACTATAATCATTTATTTTCCCATGTTCTCTTGTTGTCCATATTCAACATAATATGGACGTAATGTCCACATCCCCATGTTGATTCTCTACATTCTTTTCCAGTCTTCATAACTATTTAATAGCTCTACCCTATTTCATCAAATCAATGTATCATAATATATATACATAAGCTCTCTACTCCTGGACACTTAAGCTATCCCAAATGTCCTATTACCATTTATTACTACAATAAATACTCTTAAGCATGTTATTTTTTTCCTTCCTATGGATTATTTCTATAAGGAAAATTCTCATGAGTGAAAATGTTATGGATACTTTCAATATTACCAAAATGTAGCACTAAACTGCTTCCTAAAAGACCTATACATTTCCACAATTCCCTAACACTTGACACAGAGAAGATAGTATTTCTTTAATGAATAAATTATTTTCAACAGGGTTTTAACAAATTATGCTGCCACCTGTAAAGTACAATATTGCCAGCTTTTAACATTAAATTTTCAATTTTGGCTGCAAAATGGCACAAAACAATGGTTTCAAGTTTCTGTTTTATAGTTCTGTCAATTGTGAAATTTTAGTCAGGAAGTAGAATTCTTTTCTACTTCAACCACTACAGCTGAGTGGTTATGGAACTCTCTCATTTTCACCTTTAAGGCTAATATTTCTCCGTTACCATTTTCTCGTAACTGCCTTATTTGAACAAGTTTACAGTCATTCATTCTCAACTATGGAAACTCTAAAACTCAAATTCATCCAAGCATACATGATATTTTTATACAATGACAAATTTAAGTTTTCACTCTGCTGCTTGGTAATAATTTCATGCTTTTGTTTTATTTCTTTACCTTTACAGATAGTAAATATTTTAGGATTTGTTAAGCCATTCAGTCTCTGATATAACTACTAAAATATGCTGATACAGCAAAAATACACAAATATTCCATCAGCCCTTAGTGGGTACAGATCCAATGAGGAGATGTGGCTTGCTCCCATCTCAGACTGCTTGGACTGGGCCACCCATCCATCTCTCCCTAGTCAACTTATTCCCTTGGAAATGGCACTCCTTACCCAGTCTTCCTTTTGACCCCACGTACTGGCACCATCTAGGTTCTCCCCACCTTTACCACTCACTCCCCTAGACCTGCAGCTCCTAGACATCAAGGCCTTCACCTCTATTCCTCTTTATCCACAACATACCTGGGGGCCTTGTCCAGTCTTTGGACCTTTGCATGATCAGAAAAATACTTTCCACCTCCGAAGTCTTCATCACAGCTCACAACTTCAAACTCTTAGGCTTAAGTGATTCTCTTGCCTCAGTCTCCCAAGTAGCTGGGAATACAGATGCCTGCCACAACACCTGGCCACATTTTTGTTCAAGTTGTCATTGTCGTTTAGTGGGTTCGAACACACCTGCCCTGACGTGTGGCCGACTCCCTAGCCACTGAGCTATGGGCACCGAGCCACACCTCTAAAGTCTTAATTATTCTCTTCTCTTACTACAACTTTCTCCCTTTCAGTTCTTTTAGTTCCTTCTACCCAAAGTCCTATTTGTCAGCTTCACCAGAACTTCCAGATCTGATATATCAGATTCTATCCTCCTTCCATTTCTTCTTCCAAAGCTGTGGTCATCCCATAAAGCAAAATCCCAACAGCACTATGCTCTGTGCAGACCTGCCAGCTGCAGAGTGCTCCTAGAAGAAGTCATTTGACGGTGTGGACCGGTACCAATTTACAGGTATGTCAGCTGGACCCACTACACTGCCCTGCAACCATCTCCATGGGTTTTAGGTTGGCTCTGATCCATTCTTCATAGCAGTTATTTCAAACCTTCTCTGCTCTCCTGAAGCCCTACTTTTCTACTAATGCTTGGCAAACCACATAGCCTGTTTTCCAGAGAAAACAGTTCAGCAGGCCAAAAATCCCTCAACTTTCTGCTTCACTATCATCTCATCAACTCATCCGCATCACTATCCTCACCTCCTTCATTTTCATGCTTGTGGAAGATGGGTCCTTCTCCACCTCAATCAATCCCTCCACCTGGGATCTGAATCTCCACCCTTATGTGGGACCATAAGCCATCGACTATCCCTCCTGCTTCTCTCCAGCCCTTCCCCTTCTACTCATTCCTTCCCTTAGCATTTGAACTTGCTCAAGTTTTCCCCTATCATACATAATACCTCTTACCACCACTTCCACCACATACTGCTTGATATCGATCTTGCTCATTTCTTTTCATCACAGGCAATCTCTTGATAAGTTGCATTGTTTGCTTTTCTTATCTCTTATTCTAGTCTGGCTTCTACCCTCTTCACTCCACTGAAATGCCCTAGCATAAGTCACTAATGACCTGCTGGGTAATTCTCAGGGATGGCCTTTATATTACTTGATAATAAAAATAGTAATATGAAACACACATGTAGCATTTACTATGTACTGGACTGTTTTAAGTACTTTAAACACATTTCCTAATTTATTTATTTATTGAGACAGAGTCTCACTATGTCACCCTTGGTAGAGTGTGGTGGCGGTCACAGCTCACAGCAACCTCAAACTCCTATACTCAAGCAATTCACTTCTTTAGCCTCCTGACAGGTAGCTGGGATTACAGCTATTTTTTAGAGATGGGGTCTCACTCTTGCTCAGGCTGGTCTTGCACTTGTGAGCTCAAGCAATCCAACCCACCTCAGCCTCCCAGAATGCTAGGATTTCAGGCGTGAGCCACCACACCCACCCCTTACCACATCATTTTGCATTCAAGTCAATTAACTCCACAGAGGATGCTTATTTATTTTTTTTTATTGTTGGGGATTCATTGAGGGTACAATAAGCCAGGTTATATTGATTGCAATTGTTAGGCAAAGTCCCTCTTGGAGGATGCTTATTTTTATAGATCATAATTCTGTAATTTCTTCCTTCTTTTGGATCAAAATGAAGAAGTCCAATATTGAGAAATGTTGGACAATTCACTTGGCAGTTTACTGAGCAATCATCTCACAGAGAATGTGGAATGAAAGAATATTAAATAGTAGCCCTCAGGTTCTGCTTTCTGGTAAGAGAGATGGGTAGACACAGCAGACACTAACTCCCCTCTAGGACTTACAAGTGCCCTAACAGTACCGAGGTCATCTGATTCTGAGGCCTGAAAATTTGAATTAGCCACTCTGAAGGCTGGTGAGGAGAAGCCAATCACTTAGCTAGTGAAGGAGCCTGAGTGAACACAAAATGGTCACGTTCCAACAAAATTTCATTAAGGGTTTAAAACAATCAGTTTTGGCTGGGTGTGGTGGCTTACACCTGTAATCCTAGCTCTCTGGGAGGCCAAGGTGGGAGGATCCCTTGAGTTCAGGAGTTCAAGACCAACTTGAGCACGAGCAAGACCCTAGCTCTAATAAAAATCCAGAAGTTTGAGGATGCTGTGAGCTGTGATGCCACAGCACTCTACTGGGGCAACAGAGTGAGATTGTCTGAAAAAAAAAAAAATCAGTTTTCATTTACATTTTAAACCACATAGGGAAAATGATTTGCTAGAGTGGCATTTGCTAATTTGGGTACTCTTAAATATCTCTGCTGAATGCCAAAAGCCTACAATCTACTACTAATAAATAAGGCAGCAGTATATAGTACAATTCAGGTGCAAGTAAGAAAGAATAGGTCACCTTAGCCCAGACCCAGGAAGGATGAAGATGTTGTATCTGTGTTTGGTTTTGAAGGATAGTGAGATCTTAAAATGGCAAAGATGAGACTGAGGGCTCACAAGAGTAAATATCTAGACAGGCAAATGGAAAACACAACTGGGTGATGTCTAAAAAACCAGCATGGCTGGAACAAACATTTGTGATGAGGCTTAGACTATTTGGCTATGGTATTCAGTGTTTTCTCCAGAAGCAAGAGGGGACCAGTGAGGTCTACTGAGTCTAAAAGTGACATGCAGGGAAGCTAGAGATATCCATGCAGTCTACAAGGCACTCTCTGCTCTGTCCAACAACTGATACCTTTCCAAATTGTAGTAATTCAGGTTTAAAATGTATCTGAAGGAGCATGTAAGTTTTCAAAACTATCTGGTACATCAAGTAAGGTAGGAAAGCTTTTAGCTTGGTGCATGGGCAAAGTTGACCAACCACAGCAAGCACATTCAGAAAAGTGTGCACAGGAATGCCTAAGGTAGGAACAATGAATCAAGAGGAAGACAAATGCAATGGGTTGCCACATCTGTCTCTCTTTCTAACCCTGGCTAACAAAGGCTAAACATCTGAGGCTTCCTGCTTCAAAGCTTTTGAGCTACTGCTGACAAGCCCAGTTATACTGCAGGGTGAACACAGTGAGGTTTCAAATACTTTTCCTTCAATAATATTTGAGGTAGGGAGGCACCAGGATAGAGAAGAAATGCAAACCCCCAGTTACCTTTCCTTGCTGCAGCCTCTTTCCTCAGTTTCCTCAGTTTCTCCAAAGCCCGAAGAATGTCTACCATTCTTTTGGTGTCTGCTTGCTTTTTCCTCACTTCAGATAATACACCATCAGCAGCAGCTTTGAGTTCCTGCTCCTGGAGGAGAAACAAAGTCCCTGAGACCTAGTATTAGGACAACTTCACAGTAGAGAAAAGCTTCCTGGTGGTTACATTTCAAAGAATCAGGGATAAGAGAGACGCTACTGAATCCGTATCTCTTATTTCCAGGGACTTACACAACTCCCCTCGTCCCTTCTACTGATGGTGCAACACTCATCTTAAAGGAGTACGTCTCCTCTCTAAAGGTTCCACATGAGCACTGCTTTTGTTTCTTCCTGAGTGTTTCTCAAAGTATGGTCCAGGAAATAGCTGTTTCCAATTTACCTTACCTTATTTAACTGGGACTCTTTTGTTAAAAATGCAGATTCCCAATGAACATAAGAACGGGGTTGGAAAGGCAGCTAACTCTCCAAAGGTCTCTTAATGACAACCTATGCATAGTAGAAAAGTAGAAAAATAACTAACTGGGAATGGTGACACATGTCTGGAGTCCCAGCTACTCAGGAGGCTGAGGCAAGAGGATCACTTGAACTCAGGAGTTTGAGGCTGCTGTGAGTTGCAAGGATGCCATGACACTCTACCTAGAGTGAAGGAATGAGATGTTTAAAAAAATAGAGAACTTTAGACAAGAGGATCCTCTCTACTACCTATAGTAAAGATATTGGAGACAGAGTCTCATGAGGAGTAACTTGAGGAACTGGGTTATTGAGTCTACATGTGAACCAACTCAAGAGAGTAGGATAGTGATCTTCATTTTTATTTATTTTTTGAAACAAGAGTGTTAGGATTACAGACCTGAGCCAATGTGCCTGGCCCTAAAGTTCTCTCTTCCATCTGTCAAATAAGTGTCTCATAAGTCCACCATTACAGCCAACACAAACCTACTTGGATTACTCTCTCTGCCTGGAAGTGTGCGTGTTGCCGTCACCTGGCTTTGATATTTCCCTCAGCTCAAATGTCATTTTAGCATTAAGAAACCTTTACCCCAGTACATCAGATATCTCTTCTTTGGGCTTCTATAGCACCTACAGTCGAAATCCTAACCCATACCGTGCTTTACTGACACAATCTGCCATGGGCCTCTAAGCCCCTTAAGAACAAGACTGTATCATAATCATTTCTGTCCCCTCCATCCAGTGCTAGGCCCAGCACAAAACAGGCCCTCATTAAATGTCTGCTGAACTATCCCAAATTCCTCAGGTTAGTGTTGCCTTTCCAGGCATTCTCTTTTAAAACAATGATATTCCTGATTGTGCAATGACAAGGTTTCCCATCAATATACATCTTTACAGCAAAGTTATTTTAGACTCCAGGGCAGTAGCAGACAGAGACATTTGCTGACTGTAGAGAGGGGAGGGAGGAACTACGAGAACTCCAGAGGCACTCAAAGTCAACAAGAATAACTTAAACAACTATTGGAACAATTTTTAGTTTCACCCTGGCCCTACATAAGAACTTGAGATCAATAGGCTTTGGAATCAGACAACTTGGGCTCATATTTGGAGTGAAACTGCCCTAAAGTAGTTGTATGATTGTTGGCAAGTTAAACCCTCCTTGCCTCAATTTTCTAATCTGTAAAATTGGGATGATCCCTTCTACTTCTCTGGGTTGCTAAAAAGATTAAAGATCTGGGCAGTGCCCATAGCTCAGTGGGTAGAGCGCCAGCCACTTACACTGAAGATGGTGGGTTCGAATAAGGCTAAAGAAACAAGGACAACTGCAACAGAAAAATAGGGCATTGTAGCAGATGCCTGTAGTCCCAGCTACTTGGGAGGCTGAGGCAAGAGAACCCCTTAAGCCCAAGAGTTGGAGGTTGCTGTGAGCTGTGACATCACGGAACTCTACCCAGGGCGACAGCTTCTCCAAAAAAAAAACAAAAAGATTCAAGATCTGGTGTTTCCAACTTTAGCATAGCTACTTTATAAAAAATGCCCAGCTGTTTACAAGTTTTAAGCCATATACCTCCAGGTTCTGCATGGTCACTTGAGGCCAGGAGTTTGAGACCTGCCTGGGGATCAATATAGGGGAGCCTCCATCTCTACAAAAACTTAAAAATTAGCCACAGTGCTGTAATCCTAACACTCTGGGAGGGCAAGGCAGGTGGATTACTTGAGCTCAGGAGTCAAGACCAGCCTGAGCAAGAGCAAGATCCCGTCTCTATTAAAAATAAAAAAACTCGCCAGGCATTGTGGTGGGCACCGGTAGTCCCAGCTACTGGAGAGGCAGAGGCAAGAAGATTGCTCAAACCCAAGAGTTTGAGGTTGCTGTGAACTGTGATGCCAGGGCACTCTGCCCAGGGTGACAGAATGAGACTCGGTCTCAAAAAAAAAGCAAAACTTAAAAATTAGCTGGGCATGTTGACACACACCTGCAATCTCAGCTAACAAGGAAGCTGACATGGAAGGATTGTTGGAGCCAGAAGCTCCAGACTTCAACAAGCTTGGTTGCACCACTATACTCTAGCCTATGCGGCAAACAGAGCCTCAAGCTGTAGCCTCAAGCTGTTGCCCTGGGTAGAGTGCTGTGGCATCACAACTCACAGCAACCTCCAACTCCTGGGTTTTAAGCAATTCTCTTGCCTCAGCCTCTCAAGTAGCTGAGACTACAGGTGCCCACCACAACGCCCAGCTATTTTTTTGCTTGTAGTTGTCATTGTTGTTTGGCAGATCCAGGATGGATTCAAACCTGCCAGCTCTGGTGTATGTGGCTGGCGCCTTAGCCACTTGACCTACAATCGCCGAGTCAAGACTTGTCTTTTTAATACCACCACCACCACCTATCAGCCAATGAGATTATATATATATCCCTTGGGGAAGGGCCCCCAAGCTCTCTATATTTTGTATTCTTCAAATCACCTAGAGCAGTACAAGATGCGAGGACCCAAACAGTTGTTAGTCTTGAAAGTTACTTTAAGTGGACAGAAGTTGGAGCAGGAGAGGAGCCCTGTTTTTCCTGCAACGCCACCGTATAATCCTGTATTTTTATGTTTACAAGAGTTTACAGTGCATCCGAAGCATTTGTTTTGCGTGTCACACATCACCAACACGCAAATAACAGAGAGGTATGACGTGGCAAAGCTATCTATCATTTCATTTTACAGCTAAGGAAACAGAGGCTTAGCCTGGGAAATGGCAGCTTAAAAATCTCACGCAGCTTGGTTCCAACCATCTCATCCCTAACCCTAGGCGCGTTCCTCCATTCTCACCCGCTTCTTCTCCTCCACCTCCTGCACACACTTGACCCTCCAGCGGTCAATCTCCTGCTCGCGTTCCGCTGCCCGCGCGGCCTCCTCCTCCCGCTCGGCCTCCCGTTCCCGGGCCCTCTCGCGAAGCCTCAGCCGGCGGCGCCGGACCCTCTCCAGCCTCCGCCGCGCCTCGCCCAGGTAGGCGGCCTGGGTCAGCGGTTGCAGCCGCTCGGCCAGTTGGGCACGCAGCGGCGCGGCTTGGGCGTGCAGCAGGGCCCAGGCGGCGCCGTCCGCCTCGGCCTCCCGCAGGGCCTGGCTCAGGCCGCGCAGCCGCCGCACCAGGCGCAGTACCTCGCGCACACGCGCGCGCACTTCGCCTAAGCTGGGCCCGGCGTGAGTGCGCTGCGGCACCCGGCAGGCCCGTCGCGGGGTCCCGAACACCGCCTCCAGCCACTGCCGGTCGCGCAGGCGCTGGAGGACCGCGTCCCCGAGCACGTCCGACGGCGGCGGCACCTCAGGCCAGCGCGGGCTCCATGGTGGCCCTGGGCCAGGAGGCGGCGGCCGCGGACGCTCGCCGGCGTCGGTCCCCGGGAAGGGCCGGCACTGGGGCTGCGGCGGAGGCAGTGGCGGCGGCGGCACCGGATAAAAGGCGCCGCCGCCGCCTCCACCGGAGGCTTCCGCGGGGGCGCGGGGCTGCAGAGACAGCGGAGGCTGGAGGAAGGGGGCGGAGGCCCCCGGAAAAGGGCCGGGCCGCTGGGGAAGAGGCGGCGGGAAAGCAGTGGAGGGCAGCGGCGGTGGCGGACAGCTAAAGGGAGCGGGAGGCGGCGGCTGCGTGGGCGGTGGGCCCGGGCGTCCCGGGGCGAAGAAGGGAGGCAGAGCCATGTTCTCCGCAGAGGTGCTCTTGAGAAACCACAGAGATCTCAGCGGCTCTTTAGGTCGGAAGTGACGTGTGACGACGCGCAACGTCAGTACACACGCCCCGCCCGAAAGCCCGGTGCGTAGCTGAGCATTGGTTCAACCTTTAATCCGTCAATTCGTAAATACTGTTATTTGGCGGTGGGGGGGGGGCGCACACCTATCCCCCTCCCTCCTCCCCTCTCTCCGGTCCCTCATTCCTCCTCCTCCCGCTTTGAATAGAATTGAGTTTTTCTCTTTATGTGGGCGAGTATTAGATCATCTACTGGCTTCATATAACAATTGAGTACATTGGATATTTGCTTTTCCATTCTTGTTACACTTACCTAAGAAGAATGTGTTTCAACTCTATCCAGGTTAATGCAAAAGATGTAAAGTCCCCATCCTTTTTAATGGCTGAATAGTATTCTAATATATATAAAACACAGTTTGTTAATCCATTCCTGGGTTGGTGGGCATTTAGGTTGTTTCCACATTTTGGCAATTGTAAATTGAATTGTGATAAACAGTCCAGGGCAAATTCCTTATGATAAAATGATTTTTTTTCTTTTGGGTAAATGCCTAGTGATGCGATTGCAGGCTTAAATGGGAGGTCTAATTTGAGTTCTTTAAAGATTCTCCATATTTCTTCCCCAAAAGGTTGTATTAGTTTGCAGTCCCACCAAGAGTGTAAAAGTGTTCCCTTCTCTCCACATCCACGCCAGCGTCTGCAGCTATGAGATTATAAATACTGTTTTTACTGAGCATCCTAAGTGTAGAGTTGCTTGTTCCTCCTACAGAGAGACTAAGAGATACAGATATTTTCTTCATGAAATTACCTATCTAGTAAAGAAACCACATTAATCAGGTACTCGTGCAAATGTGGAAGTGCAATGGTGAATATCTGGCAAAGAGGTTGAGGAAGGTTGCAGAATTTGAATCTTCAGCTAAGAACTAAAAGATAAATGTGAGTTAGAATATTTAGAAGGAAGCACAGTCCAGATAGGAACAATATGTGCAAAGGTCCCTTAATAGACAGGAATAGTCTAGTGGGAGGACTGACAGAATGCTAGTTGTGAATGAAACATAGAAAGGCTGAGGGGAGTTGCATGATCCTGGGGAGAGGGACAGAAGCCATAATGTCCAGGGTCTCATATCTTAAGAACAAGAAACTATTGGCTTTAAGCAGGAGATGAAGGGTAAGCCATGCCACATAATTATATTTTTAAAATTAAACTCTTATTTTGAGACAATTGTAGATTCATATGCAATTGTAAGAAGTAATACATGGAGATTCTGTGTACCTTTAACCCAGTTTTCCCTATTAGTAACATCTTGCAAAACTGTAGTACAATGCCACAACCAAGATATTGACATTGATACAGTCAACATACTGAACATTCCCATCACTGCCAAGATTCCTCATTTCCCCTTTTACAGTCACACTTTCTCCTTAACCACTAGCAATCGCTACTCTATTTCTGTAAATTTTTTTGGTGGCTCACACCTGCAATCTTAGCACTTTGGCAGGCCAAGGGGGTAGGATTGCTTGAGGCCAGGAATTCATATCTGAGCAAGATCAAGACCCTGTCTCTACAAAAAATAGAAAAATTAAGCAGACGTGGTGGTGTGTCTGTTTTTTTCTTGTGTCACCCTTGGTGGACAAGAACCTCAGCAACCTCAAACAAACTCTTGAGCTCAAGCGATTCTCTTGCCTTAGCCTCCCAAATAGCTGGAACTATAGGTGCCTGCCACAACGCCTGGCTATTTTTTGGTTGTAGTTGTCGTTGTTTAGCAGGCTCGAGCTAGGTTCAACCCCACTGGCCCCAGTTGTATGTGGCCAGCGCCCTAATCCCTGAGCTATGGGTGCTGAGCCGTGGTGGTGTGTTTGCAATCTCAGCTACTTGGGAGGCTGAGGCAAGAGGATCACTTGAGCCCAAGAGTTTGAGGTTATTGTAAGCTATGATGACACCATGGCACTCTGGTTTGGGTGACAGAGTGAGACCGTCTCAAAAAACAAAACAAAACTATATTTCCTAATTTGCATGTTGCTGACAATGCAAATTTAGACCCAATGGACTAGTTTTCCAAGTTGCAAACTCTTAGAAGCACACTCAGTGAGATGTGTGGAATTTGTTCCCAATGAAACGTATTTCAGCCTTGATGAATGCATGGTGCCTTATTTTGGTTGTCACAGGTGCAAACAATTTATTCGAGGAAAGCCCATTCCTTTTGGCTATGAGTTTTGGTGTGGTGCAACATGTCTGGTCTACATTAGCTGGTTTCAGCTATATCAGGGTAAGAATCCAAATACTAAACGTGAGGAATGCAGAATTTGTGTACTACTTGTTCTTCAGTTTAGTGAGACACTTACAGAGGCACACCCTGGAGAAAACCATTTTGTATTCCTTCACTTTTTCACCAGTATTGCACTTCTTGATAAGCTCACTTCAGTGGGACATCAGATAACAAGTACAGTGGGAAAAAGACTGCATTGACAAAATTTCATTGGAATCACAGGTATTTCTGAAGAAAAAACAAGGCACATTCTATTATTAAATTGATGGCAAAGGCAACGTTGTCTGCAGATGGAACTTAAACAGTATTGCCACTTTTGCCTCATCTGGTGCTGGTATCAATTCTGTCTTGTCAATTGCTATTCCCAGAAACAGAAAAAGAAGATCCAAGATCAGCAGCCAAAGATGATCAAAGTGTATAACCATTTCATGGGAGGCATAGCATAGACAGCTAATGGCAACATTGGTAAGTATTAGACATCAATCCATGGAAAGACATGGTATTAAAGTCCTCTTTTGTTCTGTTAAAATTGTTCTTACAAAATGCTTGGCAACTGCATGAAACATAAGAAGCCAATAGATTCTCTGGAATTTTTCTCGACATGTGGTATGCCATTATCTGGAGACCCCTGGTCATCTTCTAGAACCTAGCCAAAGAGGACGACCTTCTCAGAAGTGTGACATTGACTAACATTATGACGGCATGAATCATGTGATAGTCAAACAGGGAAAGCAAACTTGGTGTGCTGAATGTCATAAGAACACCACTTTTTGGTGTGAAAAATGTGCTGTTGCCTTACATGTGAAGTGTTCTGTTGAGTATCACACTGTCCTAGGTGTCACCACCTCTTGAGATAAGAAACATGATTTATACATTATGTACAATGTATCCCTAGCTTTTGCCTAGCGTTCCATTTTTGGGACACACCATAACAATGTAATATAATAAATTTTTTTCTCTTCAAATTCTTGTTCCTTGAATTTTTCTGGGTAACATATATGAATTTCATAAAAAAAATGAAAAAATTTCATCCTCCAGCATAAATGGGTTAAACCCTTCTAATAATGCTCCACTTTCTGCAAAAAATTGAACACACAAGGCGTTCTATTGTTTAAAAATATATGGAGCAGGCCCAGTGCAATGGCTCACACCTGTAATCCTAGCACTCTAGGAGGCTGAGGTAGGTGTAGTGTCTGAGCAAGAGGGAGGCTCATCTCCAAAAATAGCTGGGCATTGTGGCGGGGGCCTGTAGTCCCAGCTACTCAGGAGACTGAGACAAGAGAATCACTTGAACCTAGGAGTCTGAGGTTGCTGTGAACTGTGATGCCATGGCACTCTACCAAGCACAACAAAGTAAGACTCTATCGCAAAAAAAAGAAAAATAAAATAAATATATAAAATTATATATATATATCTATATATATTTATGGAGCACCAAATATACAAAGCACTATGGTAAGTGCTGGTAATAGACTTAATAAAACAGTCTTGATCTTCACCCACTAGGGTGAACTTACAGTGTAGTTGGAAAGATAAGTGACTAAGCCTGGGAGATTTGATATAGGACAGGAAATAACTACAAAGGTTGGGTGACAAAGTAGGTAGATTTATAGATGGTAGGTTGATGGGTTCTATCTGATGAATTCTCAATGAAATATGAAGCAAGGTCTTTAGCTGGATGCAGAAAGGAGACTATTAAATGGTTATTTCAGAGTATTAACAGGAAGTCATATTTGTTGCTTATCTCTCCCTATTTTGTTGTTTTATACTCTGAGATTTTAATTCTCATTATTCTTTTCTGACATAGTCCTACATTTTCTTACAGACCCATCTGGGCCACTACCTTCTATACCACCACACCTGAAAGCCATCTGACCCCACTATTAAAATGCACTGAAATGTGTTTGCTTCCTCTATCAGACTAGTAAGCTTCTTGAAAATCCTGATCTGTATCCCTAGTGTCACATTCTGTGAGGGACATTTAAGTAAGGATTTTCATAAATATTTAATAAACTGTAGAATCTATAATTAGAAGAGTTTATTAGAGGCATGGGGAAATATGAAGGATTACCTCTAGAATAAAACAGATTAGATGGCATCTGTGCCCTTTTAAAAATGACACTGCTTTGGGCAGCTCCTGTGGCTCAAGGAGTAGGGCGCTGGCCCCATATACCGGAGGTGGTGGGTTCAAACCCAGCCCCGGCAAAAAAATAAATAAATAAAGACTATTAAAGGCAAGAAAATAACAATAAAGCTTATTTAAAAAATAAAAATAAAAAAATGACACTGTGGCTGTCCTTGTTGCTGTCACTGTAGAGTGCTCTTGCACCGGTGCCGTATGGACACATCACCACATTGGCTTTCATTTAGACCTCTTGTTTTATTCAAATGCCAAAACATAAGTTTCAAGATACAAATTGTAGTTAGACTAAGTTGTGTTTGATTTAAAAACATTGATTATGCTTTGTTAACAACTTCCAAAACCAAACGTAAATTGTTGTGACTAAAATGTCTCCCAGTCCATTTCTGGAGGATTACCCTCAACATACTTAGAAGCTATTCTGATTGTCACTCTACAAAAAGGAAAATGATGCTATATGAGATAAAGATAATGAACAAAGTTACAATATGAAAGACTTCCTGAGAAGATCTTGAACCAACATTAGGAAGACCAAGAAGGATACCTGTTTCTGTGCCGTATTGTAGCAACTAGGCTTAAATACTCTATAATACACATACAAAGTGCATTTACGGTCCTATCCCAGACATAAATAGGTTCCTTACATCCCTTTTTTTACATCATAAAAAGCCCAACTTTCAACAGGATTTAGAATTTGCTAATAGCTTTAAGTTCTTTTCCTAAGAAAAAGCAGGTAAAAGGAAAACTCAAGAATCTATAAAACAAAAAAATACTTAAATATACTCTGATTTATAACAATTATAAATGAGACTGAACTGAATAATACAGAAATCTGTATCATTACAGAGGAAAGGAAAAATGTGTAAAAGATACCCAAACCCAAATCTTAGTAATTATGGAATCAAATATTCATTTTTAAGTCCCAAATTTCCCCTCTTTTTTGTTTTGCTAAATAATGAAGGTTAATAACTTGTATGTTAGTGTGACACATTCACTTTGGCAAATAGCAAAACAGATTTTCTTTAATGTTCTATGAAGCCAAAGAATTAAACTGTTCAGCACCAAAAAACAAAACAAAAAACTAGCTCTTTAGGTAAGTAAACAATATTAGGATAGTTTATTTAGGTCAGCACATGGCTGTTGCTATGACTGATACTGCATGCTATTTATAGAATTAGATGCATAATCTTTTCCTGAAGATTTAATTCCATCTATTCACTTCCATCCATTCACTCATGGTACCAAAATGGATCAAAGATGGCAAATAAATCAGACAAGCTAATAAGAGAATGTCGCCTTTTTTAATAATACCATTTGGGAAGTTAGTGTTATGCATCAGCAAGTAAGACAAAGAATATAACTAAACAAATCATCAGAATATGTTTCTTTAGGGTTATTTTTTTATGAAATTTTTAACAACTTGAAAACTACCTGGTCCAAGTTTTAAGATGAATAAATTCTGATATTTTCAGGAAACAAACTTAAGTAGAAAAAGGTAACACTAAAGAATGGTATCCCAACATTCATTTTTAAAGAATTTATTTTCCCATTTGTAGAGTAACATTATTGTAAAACCCAGTTATTACAATACCTGCATTGCTTGAAAGAATTCCTAAGAATTTTGTTAAAGCATATTTTTAAAAAACTGAACCAAAATAACGTACATTTCTGAGCAATGTATCATTAAAGTCCACCTAATGTCCTCTGTATAAATCAATGTGATGTTACAATAATATACGTGATCTGATTCTTATCCCAAAGGCTTCTCTGACCATGTATGATAGCCAGACAGATCCAAATGCCTTTAATATCAGACTGCAGAGACAGTTATGATCCTAAACAAAAGAAGGAGGGAAAGCTTTCTATACAGGAGAGGAATCTGACAGTTTAGCTGTTTGCAGCATCTGCTTGGCGAGGCCATCCTTCTTCTTCAACCCCAGAGTCATACTCCTCTTCAGAGGATTCTTTTGTTGGAGCCCTATAATAAAAAGCCATGTTTATTTCTTTTGCAAATAAAAATTGGAGATAAACATGATTTCTAGACCTAAAATAGTAAATGAATCCTCATGGCTAAAAAAGCCCCCAATTGCTCAGTCTGTCCCTGAACTGCTCCTTCAAAAAGAATTCTTTTTAAAGCCAGCAAAATAGAAAATATTCAGAGCATTTTAAATATTAAATTTGCATACTGATTTAATATGACAAACAGATTACACAACCAAGAATTGCAAATAAATTTCCCAACGTTTTCCTGTACAGATTACTAAATTAAATGAACAACAAGGCTTCAATTATGAAGGCTTAAAATCCTTTTCTCCAAAAAGTAAAGTAAAATCTGTTTTTGCAACTCAAATGTATTAATTAATTTAGCATATGTATATGATAAAGAAACTGACTTCTGACCAAGTTTGACCTGATTCAAATTAATCAAAACTATGATTTAGATGATAATTCCTTTTAAAGTCACACATCAATGTCATTAAACAATAAAAGATCATATCTCTCTAAATAACCAAGGCTGTTCAAAACCAATCAACTGCCTCTAAAGATTTCCTGGAAGATAAGTAAGCATAAAACATAAACTTTGTGACTGAGTTCAACAGACACCTAACTTCTGTGTAGATAACATTACATTAATAATATCAAGCCCTGGCTCAGCACCCGTAGCACAGTGGTTTATGGCGCTGACCACACACACAAAGGCTGGTGGGTTCAAAACCAGTCCAGGCCAGCTAAAAAACAACAATGGCAACTGCAACAACAACAAAAAAATAGACAGGCATTGTGGCAGACGCCTGTAGTCCTAGCTACTTGGGAGGCTGAAGCAAAGGAATCACTTAAGCCAAGAGTTTGAGGTTGCTGTGAGCTGTGATGCCACAGCACTCTACCAAAGGCGACATAGTGAGCCTCTGTCTCAAAAAAAAAAAAAAAATAATAATAATAATAGTATCAAGCCCTGTTCAATAAATACTTATTGAATAACTTAAGGTTAGTAAACTACAGCTTGCAAGCCAAATCTGTTTTTGTAAATAAAAATTTATTGGAATACAAATATACTAAGTTACATCTTGTCTATGGCTGCTTCTGTGCTATGAGGATAGTACTGCATAGTTGGAATACAGACTTTATGAACCTACAATATTTATCTAGACCTTTATGAGAAAGGGAATGAATGAATGATCCCTGGAATGAATAAAGTGCAAAAGATGTGCAAATTTATCAACTGGTATGATAGTACTGGGAGAAAAAAATCATGATAAAAGTTTTAGCCTTATGAAAGATATAAAAAAGTCATTCATAAATTTAGAGAATTAGCAGTGAAATTAATTTTAATCCCACTTATATTATTTTCTGTCTCTTTTGATACTTTCTTTTAGAAGAAAAAAGTAGAGAATGATTTTGAAGAGGAATTTTCAAAAAGGCTATTATTTTATAAACTCAAATTAGACTTTTCTACAGAAAACTTAAGATTATTCTTTCCCTTACAAACGAAAGAATTTTTATGCAATTTAAAATGACACACCAATAACTCATAATATTAAGAAGCTGATTTCCTTAAATTTTAGATATGTTCTGGCTTAAAAATATGCTTTTCTGTGGTGGCTCACAGCTGTAATCCTTGAGGTCTGAGCTCACAGGTTCGAGACCAGAGCGAGACCTCGTCTCTAAAAATAGCTGGGCGTTGTGGAGAGCACCTATAGTCCCAGCTACGTGGGAGACTGAGGCAAGAGAATCGCTTGAGTCCAAGAGTTTGAGGTTGCTGTGAGCTGCAAAGCCACAGAACTCTACTGAGTGTGACAAAGAGAGACTCTGTCTCAAAAAAATAATAATAAATAATATGCTTTACCGAATGTATCCTGGTTCCTTTTTTCCTTCTACCACTTCTTTATCAACCTCCACACAAATGATATCAGAATTAGGGACTTCAAACATTGGTTCTAGTAACAGCTTTTCCTAAAGAGATAAAAAGTAATCAATCACATGGAAAACAGGTTACAAACCAAATTCTATAAATCACCAATTGAATCCATTCACTCAAGAAGTATTATCTAGTCTCTACTATACACTAGGAACTGAATGTTGAAGTCAATGTAAAAGCTTTTTTTTCTTTTTGAGATGAGGTCTTGCTGTATTACCCAGGCTGATCTCAAACTCCTGGGCTCAAGTGTTCCTCCTGCATCAACCTCCTGAGAAGCTGGAATTGTAGGAGTAAACTATTGCACCCAGCTCATATTCTATATAGTAAAATAACTTTAAATTCAAAGCAGTCCTTCTATAAGGGAAGGCTATTGTCAGCAGTGGTATCTTTTTTGTCAACATGTACATACAAAAAGAGTGTATTTTCAGACTCGAATGTTACTCAGAAAAACTTTAGGATAAAATACGGTACTTGAAATCTGTATCATGATAAATTGTAGTCAGTATTTGTACAAGTCTTTTCTCATCTAAGCTATGCAAAGGAACTATCACAGGCAACAAACAAACAAGAATGGGACTTTTAATGTCTGAGAAAAGAGCTCCAGGGACTATGTAGCATTTCCTGAAATTCTCCTTCCTATAATCCTGATTTTCTATTTCATTAATTATACTATGTGTATGTCTTTTGTTGCCAACACCTTCAATTTCCTTTTTGGAAAAAAAGCAAAGAAACCACCAAACTCACAAAAACCAAGAAACAACTTCAGACCAAAAATCACATATACACATATATAGGGGAAATGAGAGATTGTAGCTATGTACCTTTATTTACAAAATAGTCACTACAAAATCTTACAAAATATCTTTCTACATGCTGATATATAAATATAAAAATATTAAATATAAGATAAAATGTAAGTTTGTTAATTTTCCTATGTATGGCAACTTTTGGGACACCATGTATTTCCAAAAGAAAAACAGGGAAGCTTAATAATCTCAAAACACAGGCCAAGGCAAGGTACAGTGGTTCACACCCATAATCCTAGCACTCTGGGAGGCTAAGGCAGGTGGATTGCTTGAGGGTAGGCGTTCTAGACCAGCCTGAGCAAGAGTGAGACTCCAGCTCTACTAAAAATAGCTGGGCATTGTAGTCAGCACCTGTAGTCCCAGCTACTTGGGAGACTGAGGCAAGAGGAACTCTTGAGCCCAAGAAACTGAAGTTGCTGTGAGCTATGGTGCCACAGCACTCTACCCAGGGTGACAAAGTGAGATTCTGTCTCAAAAAAAAGCCTCAGATCAAGAAATAATCTAAAATTCTTATAAATAATGCCAACTTACCATTATAGACCGAAGGCCTCGTGCACCTGTTTTTCGTTCTAGTGCCAATCTGGCTATAGCTTTCAAAGCATCCTCAGTAACATTCAGCTCACACTACAAATACATTAAAAATAAATTAGAACTGAGATAATTTTTTATAGTATTTTCATCATATAACCATATAGCATTTGATCTATTAGCTACTACTACTTATCACCACTGATGGTCGTCTTAGAATCATAGAATTTTAAAACTAAAAGGAACCAATACCCTAACATCATAGCTAAGAAAATAAGTTTCAGAGGATTAAGTAAACTGACTCAATAGGACTAAGAAATATAGGCAAGGTCAGAATCTCTATGTCTTGCCTGACCCTACATCTTTTCAGACTGAAGTATTACTTATATAGACTTTATTACCTTCTTCCTAAAAAATCTTCACTGGGTCTCTACAACTACATTTTAAAGAGTGTTACTACCCCTCTTTCATTCCACATAAAAAGGTAAAACTTCTGACAAGTCTCTTTAAATTACCACAAATTTCCTAATAGTAGAGTTCAAATATTGAGAATTTAATGTACAAAAAAAAAATCAAAATACTTTGAAACAATAGATTTCATAACACCTTGCTATTTAATAACTTTGGTTATTAATTTCTACATCCAGAAAATGTAATATTTAAGTAAAGTGTCTATTTCTCATGGCATTTTAGAACATTGCCTTCAAATAAGCACGTTTCAGGGCCAGGCACAGTGGCTTTCGCCCATAATCCTAGCACCCTGGGAGGCCAAGGCGGGCAGATTGCTTGAGCTCAGGAGTTTGAGACCAGACTGAGCAAGAGTGAGACCCCGTCTCTAAAAATAGCTGGGCATTGTGGTGGGCACTTGTTGTTCCAGCTACTTAGGAGGCTGAGGCAAAAGGATCACTTGAGCCCAAGAAACTGAGGTTGCTGTGAGCTATGATGCCATCACACTCTACTGGGGGCGACAAAGTGAAACTCCGTCTCAAAAAAAAATTTTTTTTGTAAATGGTCTACCTTAGCGGTAAAGATGAAGACAATGTTTTGGTGGTGGAGACGCAGACCAATTAGGCACCAAATGCATGGGTCAAGGTGAAGAATGATAAAGGGGTTTGACTTTAGGCAGTGGCAATGAAAAGGAGACTGATATTTAGAGACACTAAGTTCATAAAACCCAAACCATTTGCTGTCTGACTGGATGTGTAGGCTAGAGTGACCTCCAGGAGTCTGGCTATAGAGATGTAGATGTGAGAACTAATAAAAGTTTATGTAGAAAAAGGTATATAAAAGTGTGTGTCTCAACAAAAGCATTTAGAATTTTTTTTGAGACGGAGCCTCAAGCTGTTGCCCTGGGTAGAGTGCCACAGCATCACAGCCTCCCAAGTAGCTGGGACCAAAGGCGCCAGCCACAATGCCTGGCTATTTTTTGGTTGTAGTTGTCATTTTTGTTTGGCAGGCCTGCTGGATTCGAACATGCCATCTCTGGTATGTGGCTGGTGCCTTAGCTGCTTGAGCTACAGGCGCTGAGCCAGCATGTAGAATTTTAAGGCTGAAAGGACAATCCTGTATGTCTCACTTGAAGGGACTGGGGTAGGTTGATGGAATAGTTTCTCTCTATATACATATATACCTGGGCTTTATGCTATAATGGTGACTTTAATGCAAAAGAAATAAAGGCAAATTCTGATGTAATGCAATGTTCCTTCCTTGATTCCTAGATCTGTATTTAATGAGGAATAGACTGGTATTGTAGATAAGCAGGACACCTTTTCAATTTGTCAGGCTAATTTATGTAGAATTTCAATAGAAAGAAAATCATAATGAACTAGGTATAGAAAATAAAAATCTAACCTTATCCATGCTGAATAAGGCCTGGTACTGAGGAATAACAGCATTACGTGGCTCAGTCAGTATTTGTACAAGTGTTTTCTCATCTAGACTATGCAAAGGAACTACCACAGGCAACCGTCCCACAAACTCAGGAATCATGCCAAATTCAATGAGATCTCTGGCTTCCACGTGACGTAATAACCGATCTTTTTCTTCAATGTCTTGATGAGTATTTGATTCTCCACTTCGATTAGCAAGGTCTGCAGCAGCTGCAGCCCTTCTGCCTTTTCCCAGATTAGAAGGTGTTCCAAATCCAAGATACTGCCAAAGAAATGATGCATAAAATGATCAGTCTATTATCAGTCACATTTTACAAAGCAAGAAAACAGGCTTAGAGATGAAATACCTTGACCAAGGTCTTGTTTCTCTAAGTGGCAAAGCCAGAATTTGAACTCATATCTGTCTGCCTTCAGAACTGAGAACCTAATGACTATATAATAACCAACCCTCAGAGAATGAATTCTAATAAAATTAGATAAGAACAAAAAAAAAAATATGAAATTCCCTGCAACTCAGATAATGATGCATCAGGGTTCATCCAAGACTTTTAGACAAGTGTGGCTTCTAAAAGGTTTAAAAAATATAAAAACGGAGATAGGTTTGGTTTTTTCTTTTTGTAACCAAAGACAATTTTATAATACTGTGAACTAGAGTAGTGTCTTTGGAATAAGTAACCGTATGAGAAAATTATCCAAAATGTCTTAAGTAACTACTGAACATTCTACTAAAATCATAATTTGGGGTTGTACACATCAGCCTATGAGTTAGATAATTAGATTTTATATAGAACTTATAAAGATGACATCAAAAATCTTAACTTTGCAGAATAAGGGTAGAGATACAAAGGTGTATATAAAGGTATATCTTGCTTCAATCAACATGTACCTCAAGGATCTGAAGAAACAAGTCTCGGTCCCAGGTAAAAGCAGGGCTTGTAAGAATGCTTAAGAAACATCTATAAAACTGGGAGGGATCACAATCTTTCCCCCTAAACCGCAAAACGCTTCCCTCCCCTATGTGAATGTCAGCAGTGATTTAAGATGGACTCTATGAGCAGAAGCAATGGAGATTAGCTGCTTATTGGGCTCCGGGGAATTTGTATCTCTACCCTTATTCTGCAAAGTTAAGATTTTTGATGTCATCTTTATAAGTTCTATATAAAATCTAATTATCTAACTCATAGGCTGATATGTACAACCCCAAATCATGATTTTAGTAGTATGTTCAGTAGGAGGAATGAATAGAAATTTAACTGATATTGCATCTATCTCAAATAATAAAAGAACTCCTCAGATAAAATATTAAATTGAACTCATCAAGTTAAACTTGAAAAATGCCTATATAGAGAGATAATATTTAGAAATCTTCTAATTTACTACTCTGAAATTTTTTTAAACTAGGAAAACAGTTAAAACCACACTTAATGCCACCTACAGGTCTTGGAAACTGTGATTTTAAGGCAAAGATGTATAGCAGATCCATGAATAATATCATGTCCTTCTAATGTCAAGGAGAAAAAAAATTGGTTTTGTCATTCATCATTTTAATTAAAGTCACAGTTTCTACGAACCTACCAACAATGTTAAGTGAGGACTTACTACTGTTATGTTTTGAATCTGCTCTGAGAAAACCAAATTCCTAAAAATCCACGAATGAGAGCAAGCAGATAGGAGAAAAAAACTGATCCTTTAAAATGTTCTCTCTCCTTCTAGCAACCCCTCACAAAAACTTACCTTTTCATTTTTCCTCCTGCTTATGATTCTGTCTAAACCATTGAAAGCACCAGATGCAACAAACAGAATGTTTGTTGTGTCAACTTGTACTGTTTCTCCACGTAGCTTTCGGGAATTCTTTTCTGGAACATTGACTATTGTGCCTTCTAGTAGTTTTAATAAACCCTAAATAAAGAATGAATGATTTATATGCTCACCATATATTATAATAAATCGTATTATTTATTATATTTATTTTAGATAATGGGATTCAATGGGGAAAATAATATGTGATTATGGTCAATGAACATAATTAATGAAAACCCTCATTTCTATAACTAACATGAAAAATCAAATGCACTTAACACATTAGTAATTAATAAATTTATTTGAAATGATTACAGAACTCCTGAAACATCATAGCTTAAGAAACAGTAAACCTAAGAGGTTTGTCTGACAGTAAAGACCTAACTCTGACATAAAGACAGAATTATGACAGGGTAAAAGAAGAGAACCCAAATGTGGTGAGGACATTCAAAATTTGGAGGTAGCTGAAAATTTGAAAATGTCTTTTATGTAAATTTAAATTCTATTTTACTTCTACCTGCTTCCTTAGTGCAGCAAGCAGCACTTCAGTCTCATAAATTCTATTCTACTCTTCCCTAAACTTTGAGAATACCTATATTTCAAAATGCCTTATTAAAAAATTTATTGAGTAAATTTTGTTAAATGTTATCATACCTATGTCTCTTTCACTTTCAAAGAAAGTGAAGAAAGTGAAGTACTAAACATACTTTAGTAGTTTGTTAATAATCAGGTACCATTAAAAGGTCAAGCTGTTCAACAAATTATTGTGATTTCAATTATGACTCTACAAGGAATGAAACACTATTTTATTTTTATCTTCTAACTAAATGGAAGGAATAAAAAACATGTACATAGTTCATTCATGTCTAGTAAGAACCAGAACTTTCTTCAAGAGTCTTCTAGAAATGTTTAACTGGGCCTTTGAGGAATAAAAACAACAAAGATTAAATTTCATTTTTTCTGTTCTTCAAAATATTTTTAATTTCCTAAGCAAGGTAATTTGTTATTGAAAATCATCAACAACTCTCTTTGAGGATCTGACCTATTTTAAAATGGTATGTGAAATTTGGGGTAGGAGAAATAAACAAAATAGAATCTAATTGAATGTGAAACCAAACGTACAATATTTGGGAGAGGTTGATGTATTCCTTTTAGTGGGCTTGAACAAAATATTCAACTGCTTACTTGCTGAACGCCTTCTCCACCTACATCCCGTAACTGATGAATGCCTGGCACACTGCCAATCTTATCTACTTCATCCAGAAAGACAATTCCTATAATTTAAGGAGGATTCTATTTATAATATGAAAAAGACACAAGATAGCTTCAGCTTTAAAAGACTTGACAGCTAGAGAGCAAGGTTATTCAATCTTTCATACTTAACATATGCAATGGCTCGATATTATAAAAATGCACTCCTACCTCTCCCATTCATCATTTTGTACAACTTTTTAATAATTTATTTTACAGAATATCACTTAGGTATGATAACCAAATCTCTTTGACAACCGTTTCCTATACCATTAAAGTATCAAAGTTCTTAATAGTGTGAAGCAGGAGATATACAAAGTACTAGTACTGGCAAAGCTTACTCTTTTCTCACCCTACACTCTTGTCTTAAAGCAATTTGAACAGGGAGCTATCAAACTTTTCATGTAAACAAGGACAGATGACAGATGGAGAAAAAAGAAATGCAGTATCTATAACACACTGTAGGTCAATAGGCTAAATGGTTTCTAGACTCATCGGGCATTCTCCTGCCCTTGTCCCCACCTCACCCATTCCCTAACCCAAGCATTAGGAAAGGAGACTGGAGTGGTTATGGTCAATGAGCATAAATAATGAAAACTCACATTTCTACAACTAACATGAAAATCTAATGGCCATTAATAGTTCATATATTTGAGTTAGAATTAGGAAAACAATGGTAGTATTAAGGACCTAATGGAAGAGAAATTTGGTGTCTTTTCACCCTAGCAGCCACCTTATGACAGTTAAGGCAAAGCAACATTTCTGGCTCTTAATCAGTATACTAGAAATTATGTAACATGGGTATTTATATATAATTGCAGAATTTTAGTCCTTGACTCAAGAATTCTATTATCTCTCGATATTAGACAAAATCTGGGGACAGACAGGCTATGCTGAAAACATACCTTGTTGTGCCTTTTCTACGTTATAATTGGCATCTTGGAGCAGTTTGGCAATCACAGACTCAATATCTTCACCTACATATCCAGCCTGAGTCAAAGTTGTACAATCACAGATAGCAAAAGGGACATCAAGGCATTTAGCTAAAGTCTGTGCCAGCAGGGTTTTACCTACAAATAGAAAGAGTAACTAAAAGTTTATTAAAAACATATTGGCTTAATTTTTCAACAAAAATGCAAAATAAATTTGAGTAGTATGTAATAAAAAGTTCTTAACTGTTACACTCTTTTTCTACTCTTATCTAGGTCTAGTTGTTTATTATTTTATTCCTGTTCAGATGTTGTAAATTGGCCTGAAGGGCAACACCAATGCCTAAAATTTAGCATGAAGCCTATTCAGGAACACTGATAATGTATCCCAAAGTAAGGTCAGAATCCAGGCCCGGCGCTGTGGGTCACACCTGTTATCCTAGCATTCTGGGACGCTGAGGCAGGTGGATTGCTTGAGCTCACGTGTTCAAGACCAGCCTGAGCAAGAACAAGACCTTGTCTCTACTAAAAATACAAAAAACTGGCCAGGCGTGGTTGCTCATGCCTGTAATCCTAGCACTCTGAGAGGCTGGGGCAGGTGGATTGCCTGAGCTCAGAGCATTGAGCCCAGCCTGAGAAAGAGTGAGACCACACCTCTAAAAATAGCCACATGCTGTGGCAGGTGCCTGAGGCTGAGGCAAGAAAGTACTTAAGCCTAAGAGTTTGAGGTTGCTGTGAGCTATGATGCAACATCACTTTACTGAGGGTGACAAGTAAGACTCTGTCTCAAAAATAAATAAATAAAATAAATGAATGTGGGTGGCACCTATGGCTCAGTCGGTAAGGCGCCGGCCCCATATACCGAGGGTGGCAGGTTCAAACCCAGCCCCGGCCAAACTGCAACCAAAAAATAGCCGGGCATTGTGGCGGGTGCCTGTAGTCCCAGCTACTTGGGAGGCTGAGGCAAGAGAATCGCCTTAAGCCCAGGAATTGGAGGTTGCTGTGAGCTGTGTGAGGCCACGGCACTCTACTGAGGGCCTTAAAGTGAGACTCTGTCTCTACAAAAAAAAAAAATAAATGAATGAATAAATAAATAAAAACTGAGGCAAAGTTGCTGTGAGCTATGATGATGCCATGGCACTCTACCCAGAGTGACAGCTTGAGACTCTTTCTCAAAAAAAAAAAAAAAAAAAGCAAGCCAGAATCCCCAAATCATTAAGATATAGGTTACAGAATCATTTATATTCTATTTTTTAAAATGAGTAATAAATTTTCTCAGAAAGGTATTTACCTGACCCAGTTGGTCCAAGCAGCAAAATATTACTTTTTTCAAGTTTTATGTCATCATGAGAAGAATCCAATACTTCACCTCCTCGTTTTTCCTGAGGTATCTGTTGATTTACTTGTTGCTGCATTGATGCTCCTAAAGCATTACCATGTGGGCTAATTCCAGCAATCTGAAGCAATTCTGAAAAAATGCCAAAGGAATTACTTGAGCATGATTTAAATTTACTTTAAAAAATACCCCATAAGGCTTGGCACCTGTAGCACAGTGGTTACAGCACCGGCCACATGCATGGAGGCTGGCGGGTTCGAACCCAGCCTGGGCCAGTTAAACAACAATGACAACAAAGAAAAAATAAATAGGGAATTTTCCAGAACGCTCGGTGGGAGGCAGAGGAGCGGCGGCTGCCCGAGCAGTGCACAACTAAGCGCTCCTTTCCGCTCCACTGCGTGGGCCTCTGCCCTCTCACCGGCTGTAGAAAATGGTGAAAGAAACCACTTACTATGATGTTTTGGGAGTCAAACCCAATGCCACTCATGAAGAATTGAAGAAGGCATATAGAAAACTGGCCTTGAAGTACCACCCTGATAAGAATCCAAATGAAGGCGAGAAGTTTAAACAGATTTCTCAAGCTTATGAAGTTCTCTCTGATGCGAAGAAAAGGGAATTATATGACAAAGGAGGAGAACAGGCGATTAAAGAGGGTGAAGCAGGTGGTGGTTTTGGTTCCCCCATGGACATCTTTGATATGTTTTTTGGAGGAGGAGGAAGGATGCAGAGAGAAAGGAGAGGTAAAAATGTGGTACATCAGCTCTCAGTTACCTTAGAAGATTTATATAAAGGTGCCACAAGAAAACTGGCTCTGCAAAAGAATGTGATTTGCGACAAATGTGAAGGCTGAGGTGGCAAAAAAGGAGCAATAGAGTGCTGTCCCAATTGCCGAGGTACTGGAATGCAAATAAGAATTCATCAGATAAGACCTGGAATGGTTCAACAAATTCAGTCTGTGTGCATGGAGTGCCAGGGCCATAGAGAACGGATCAGTCCTAAAGATAGATGTAAAAGCTGCAATGGAAGGAAGATAGTTCGCGAGAAGAAGATTCTGGAAGTTCATATTGACAAAGGCATGAAAGATGGCCAGAAGATAACATTCCATGGTGAAGGAGACCAAGAACCAGGATTGGAGCCAGGAGATATTATCATTGTGTTAGATCAGAAGGACCATGCTGTTTTTACTCGACGAGGAGAAGACCTGTGCATGTGTATGGATATACAGCTGGTTGAAGCATTGTGTGGCTTCCAAAAGCCAATATCTACTCTTGACAACCGAACCATAGTCATCACCTCTCATCCAGGTCAGATTGTCAAGCATGGAGATATCAAGTGTGTGCTAAATGAAGGCATGCCAATTTATCGTAGACCATATGAAAAGGGTCGCCTAATCATCGAATTTAAGGTAAACTTTCCTGAAAATGGCTTTCTTTCTCCTGATAAACTCTCATTGCTGGAAAAACTTCTACCAGAGAGGAAGGAAGTAGAAGAGACTGATGAAATGGATCAAGTAGAACTGGTGGACTTTGATCCAAATCAGGAAAGACGGCGCCATTACAATGGAGAAGCATATGAGGATGATGAACATCATCCCAGAGGTGGTGTTCAGTGTCAAACTTCTTAATGAGGCCAGTGAATGACACTCATGCTGGCATTTTTTTGCAGTAACGAATGAGTGAAGGACTGTAATCATAATATGCTCACTACTTGCTATTGTTTCTGTTTTAATATTCAACTATAGTAGTGTTTTAAAGGTTAAATGAAGAATAAATGCAAATATAAAAGCTCTGAAAAAAAAAAAAAAAAAAAAAAAAGAAAAAATAAATAGCCAGGTGTTGTGGCAAGCACCTGTAGTCCCAGCTACTTGGGAGGCAGAAGCAAGAGAACGGCTTAAGCCCAAGAGTTTGAGGTTGCTGTGAGCTGTGACACCACAGCACTCTATGGAGGGTGACATAGTGAGACTCTAAAAAAACAAAACAAAACAAAACAAAAACATAAAACCCTACATGGAAAAGTAAGCATCTATTTTGAAAAATTCAAATATTTGACATTCTGTCTTACCCCCCAAAGGAAGAAAACTCAGCTCATCTAGTGACAAAGATATACACTTGATGATTATACAAGAAACCTCAAAGAAGATAACCCAACTATAGCACAAGACTATGGGGAAAGGGCCAAGGAAGGGGAAGGGAGGGGGAAGGTTTTGGTGGAGGGAGGGTAAAGGATGGGGCCAAATCTATGGTGCATCTTAGAATGGGTACAGGCGATTGCACTAATGTACACAGCTATGATTTAACAATAAAAAAAAAAAAAAGAAACCTCAAAGAAGAAATGGATCCCTCTCACCCTCTTTATTTCTGTAAATGTGTAAGAAGAATACTCCACCTAATGGAAGACAGCACTGGGAGAACAGTGCTAGGAGTCAGCTTTAGGTTTAGGCTTTCCTTTTGTCTCTAGTTGTATGACTTAGCTTAAGTCATGTAAACACTGTGTTTCTGTTTCTTAATCAATAAAATAGCCAATAATACTTCCTATTAATTTCAAGAACATGGTTGGAAGGTATAAGAATAAAAGGCCGTTGATTTGGAGGTACTTTAAAAGATAAACAAAAGGGCCAGATGCAGTGGCTCATGAGTTGGAGACCAGCCTGAGCAAGAGTGAAAATCACCTCTACTAAAAACAGAAAAACTAGCTAGGTGTAGGGGCAGGCATTTGTAGTCCCAGCTACTAGGGAGGCTGAGGCAAGAGGGTAGTATTGCTTAAGCCCAGGAGTTTGAGGTTGCTGTGATCTGAGGCCACAGCGGCACTTTATTCTGCCTCAAAAAAAAAAAAAAAAGAAAAGAAAAACAAAAAACCAAGATAAACAAAAGCACATATATTTTTTTGAGTACAAAGGAAAAGCAGCAGGACTGTAGAAAAAAGGGAAAACAATGAACTGAGAATTAGGAAACTAGGGTTCTAGCCTCAGTTATGTTTCTGCCTGGTTATGGGACCATGGTTAAGTCATTTACCTTTCCTAAAATTGCTTCTTTACCCATAACATGAAAATGAGACATATGACCTTCACATTCTCTTCCATATCTAAAAATGATTCTGTGAGTCTATCACAGAAACCAAATATGGCAAATATCAGTATCTCTGGCCCTACATGAATCTGTGATTTTCTTGGATCTCAATGGCTCTTTCTAGTCCTTTACTAGAGACGTAACACTTAACTAGATGGCACTGACATTGCTGGTGAATTATATCAGTTTATCAGCTGGGTCTCTGCAAAAATAAATCTTTATTCTCATTTTCATTGGCTCAGGGAAAAAAAATGAAATAGTCTTTCAAGAAAGAGTAACCAGATTTGTAAATATCCAGATTGTTCCTGGTTCTCAGCATTTGAGGTTTTTGTGATCATATCAAACTTGTTTATCTTTTCTGGATTTATTTTTGGGTTGTTTCTAAGAAATGGGTAAAGAATGGCCAGGCAGTCCCAATACTCTGGGAGGCCGAGACTGGTAGATGACCCGAACAAAGGAATCGGAGACCAGCCTGAGCAAGAGCAAGTCCCTGTCTCTACTAAAAATTGATAAACTAGCCAGATGTTGTGGCAGACACCTGTAGTCCCAGCTACTCGGGAGACTGAGGAGTACAGCTTGAGCCAAGAGTTTGTAGTTGCTATAAGCTATGATGGTAGGGCACTCTACCCAGGGTAACAAAGTGAGACTGTCTCAAAAAGAAAAAGAAAACTTAGTCTGCTATCCGAGACTAGTTACATTGTCATTAGCAAGTTTTGTGTGTGTGTGTTTTTTTTTTAAATCTCACCAAATCTGGTTAGGAACCTGTGACAATACATGAAGGGGCTTTGCTTAAGCTTAGCTCTTCCCACCAGGAAAAAATTATTTAGACAGAGTTTGGAATAAGTGAGGCTAGCAGGCCCAAGGCTTGCTTCCCTCTTTCTGACACCCACACACAAGATTTAGATTAATAATTTGAAAAAAATTGAGAGGCATAATATTAACTATAGTAGTCTCATGATATATGTATTTAACTTACTCAATGATTCAAGTTAAAAAAAGTAAATAATTTAAAAGATATAGGTAACGTACATCATTCTATTCTCTGAAGATGTGCCCCAGAGTAAACTTGAGATGACTCTCCTAATTGTTCATTTAGTTCCTATTCTTGCATATCTGTCCCACTGTGTAAGCAGCTCTCTATAATGAGAAGCACTACGAGCAAGCAGGCTAGTATGCTTTGCACAAAGCTTGCCAGCTTGTAGCCATGGACAAGTTACTTAAAATGTCTGTGCTTCAGTGTTCTTATCTGTAAAATGAAGGTAAAAAATAATATTTTCCATCTCACAGATTTGGGATTTTGGAAACATTAAATCAATTAACATATATAAAACATTTAGAAAAGTGCCTGGCAGATAGTTTTACAAGTGTTAACAGAAGAAACTACAATTATTATTGTTATATTTCTAGTGCTTAATTATTTGTACAACACAGCCCTTAAATCAAAGTCAAATACATCACCTGATGCTCACCTTAAGAAACAACATTATGTTCCAATAATGGGGGGAAAGAAATAGTTGTGTCAATCTTTCTAAAAGTTGTATGCTGGTTTCTAATGTGTGATTTCTAAAGAGAGTTAAAAAATAATTTTTTTGGCCAGGGCCGAGTCTGAACCTGCCACCTCCGGTATATGGGGCTGGCGCCCTACTCCTTTGAGCCACAGGCGCCTCCCCAAAAATAATTTCAATTATATATAATTTGGGTCTAATGCCAAAAGTTAGGTCCTAACTTTAGGACCTGAAATCCCATATAAAACAACTAAACCACAGAAGACCATAAATTATATTTAAGCTTTTGAAATATTTGTTTCCAAGTCATCAATATAATTACAAATTGCTTTTACCTAAGTTCTTTAATATTGTTAACGTTGGCTTGGCGCCCATAGCTCAGTGGTTAGGGCGCTGGCCACATACACCAGAGCTGGTGGGTTCGAACCTGTTCTGGGCCTGCTAAACAAGTGACAACTTCAACAAAACAATAGCTAGGCATTGTGGTAGATGCCTGTAGTCCCAGCTACTTGGGAGGCTGAGGCAAAAGGATCGCTTAAGCCCAGGAGTTTGAGGTGGCTGTGAGCTGTGACACCATGGTACTCTACCCAAGGCAGTGAGACTGTCTCAAAGAAAAAAAAAAAATACTGTTAACATTTTAAGTTACATCACTACATATATGACATGTCTTTCAAAATACTCACTATAGACTTTCTTTACTAATTCACATTAGTTTCACTAGCTATAAGCTCAAATTTATGAGTATGATATTGACTGAATATTTCTATATATATTTATTTTTATTTTATTTATTTATTTATTTATTTTTTGCAGTTTTTGGCTGGGGCTGGGTTTGAACCTGCCACCTCCAGCATATGGGGCTGGTGCCCTACTCCTTTGAGCCACAGGCGCTGTCCTTCATTATAGTTTTGATAATAAAATAAAAATTATACATGTCCCTAAAGTTTATTATTTAGGCCGTACATGCTTATATGTAATCTAACTGTTTCATTTTATTATTTAGGCCATACATGCCTATATATAATCTAATTGTTTCATTTATTATATTTCTCAATTTTACTATGCATGGTATAATCAGCATTAAAAATTTAAAAATAACTGAAGATAGTTTTATTACATGTTATAAAAGTCATGCCAGAGTTGGTAAACCAATTACATTCTCATGGCTCATCCTATATATATGACACACTTCAAATAGTAGATATTTAATACTCCTTGGTGCGGTGGCACCTGTGGCTCAGTGAGTAGGGTGCTGGCCCCATATACGGAGGGTGGCGGTTTTGAACCCGGCCCTGGCCAAACTGCAACAACAACAAAAAAAAAGTTGGGTGTTGTGGCAGGCGCCTGTAGTCCCAGCTACTTGGGAGGCTGAGGCAAGAGAATCACCTAAGCCCAAGAACTGGAGGTTGCTGTGAGCTGTGACGCCACAGCACTCTACTGAGGGTGACAAAGTGAGACTCTATCTCTAAAAAAAAGTACTCCTTGGTGCAAGGGCAAATGTAAAAGTATCATACTTAGCCAATTTTCTTTTATTATTTCAATTATTAAAACAAACAGCAATGTGAATTCTTCTAAGACACCCTGGAACCTTTATTCTCTGTGCAGCAACTATGTCTACCTAACAAAGGAGTGCATGTAAGAAATCAGAATGGCTACCGTCCTTTGTGTATCAAGTCCTTCCACACCCTCCATCAGACCATGTAATATTTACAGAGGTAATTCAGGGCTGGGAACAATGAATTAAGGCTTATTCATGATTTGGAAGGCAATATACTTTTCATAAATACCAAGAAAGAAGAAACTCTGGTTTCTGGCAAAGAGTAACTAGAAAATAATATGCCTTGCCTCCCCAAAATTCCTATCACTTACAAGCAGGCCAACTCTAATTATAGTTTGGCAAAAAAAAAAAAAAGATATAAAATGCATCCTATAGATTTAAAGAACCATATATTCTATTAATGTCCATATTCATAGTGGGAAACTATATATAATACTTGATATTTCCCTTAAGTTAGGCTTTAAGAAGTATCACAACAGAAAAGATAAAATCAAGTATCTGAAATAACCCAACATACACAAATGACACAAATTAGTTACAAAAAAACTATTCCAAAGTTATATGTACCATGTATGAGAAACATATTTAGATAATATATATCTTTCTTGGTAATACCTAAGAAAATAAATACATGTCTACTATTATTACTGCTGACACTTCACTGAGGTCAATGTCAAAAGAAAGAATGATTACAGATGAGGACCTGAGTAGACATCACTTACTTGTAAATCTGTACTCATCCTCCCGTCTTCTTATTTCTAACTCTAAGAAAAGGATGAAAATGGCAACATGAAAATATTACACATTTGTTTGGTTTGGGGAAACAAACAATAAGTATCACACTTCCTGCTCTCTTCAAAATATATTTAAAGGATATGTTCATTAACATTTTTTCAGCTTTTCACATTATGAAATATATATGCTACATCCTTTCTATATTAAAACAAAACCATGCTCAATGATGGTTGTCCAATACTGACATTTGTCAAATGCAAAATTACTATCTATTTTAAGAAAAGAATATAATTTAAGTCTTCCATAAGAGTTAAAACCCCCCAAGGGTGACGCCTGTGGCTCAAGGAGTAGGGCGCCGGTCCCATATGCCAGAGGTGGCGGGTTCAAACCCAGCCCTGGCCAAAAACCACAAAAAAAAAAAAAAAAAAAGAGTTAAAACCCCTCATATATTAATATCATAACCATTTGCTCTGTCTGCACTAGAAGATCTTATGTATTGATACACTGCAGGGACCAAAAATCATTCTGCTCCATGATTAGACAGTGCTTTTGAAAAAGTTAGTTTAAAAATGAAGGTTCCAAGACTTCCATTAGTTATGACTTACACTTTCTAAAAATAAAGTAATTGATGCTATCACATAACTATTTTGCAGTAAGTTCAGCAAGTGAACGAGTATCCTCATAGAAATCAGTTATATGTTTAGTAGCTACCAGAGATAACCAAAAGATAGTGTAGTTTTATAAATTTGAGGATTTAGCAAAACTTCAAATTGTACAATGACTAAAAGAATCTATAATAGATTGTGGGCCTAAATCAGAAATCAGGGCTATCTGGTCAACTTGAAATATTTACATTTTACTTATTCACAGATTTTTTAAAAATATCATTCTATTAATGAAACACATAATTGCCCACAATAAATTGAAATTGTAGTATATTGGTATATTAGAATCTATCATTAATTGGAATTGCACTTTCAATTACTTACAAATTTTCCTTTAACCTTGCACTCTATAGCTAGGGCCCGAAGAGGAAAGATGGCTAGGCGTGTTAATATATTAAAAGTTAGCACCTCTACATATCTCTGACATAGGCGAATGAAATTCTGCATCCTGAACCCAAAGAGAAGAACTCAGAGTTGTACAGAACATGCAGTCATCTATCCATGGGGATCTAGTGGTAAAGTCTATAATTCAAAGATATTTCAATCTCTACTTCAGTGGCTTTCAAACATTTTTTATAGAGATCTTCAATAAGAAATACTTATTACTTTGTGATTCAGAACCCATGAACACATAACTAAAAAGAGAAGTTTTAAGAAACAATGTTTACCTTAATCACAAGTAAATGTACTCTGGTATTCTCTATGTATACCTATTAAATATTTTTCAGGCTCAGCACCTGTAGCTCAGTGGCTAGGGCCATATATCCCGGAGCTGACAAGTTCGAATCCAGCCCAGGCCTGCCAAACAACAATGACCACTACAACCAAAAAATAGCTGGGCATTGTGGCGGGTACCTGTAGTCCCAGCTACTTGGGAGACTGAGGCAAGAGAATCACTTAAGCTCAAGAGTTGGAGGTTGCTGTGAGCTGTGACGCTACAGTATTCTACCCAGGGCAACATAGTGAGACTCCATCTCAAAAAATAAATAAATAAATAAAATAAACAAACAAACAAATAAATATTTTTCAAAGAAATGCTAGTTGGCAATCTACCAGAGTGATTTCATGACCCCCTCTCATGGGAAGTGACCTCCACTTTGAAAAATGCTGCAGTAAAAGTATTTTAAAACAAAAGCAAGGAGTTAGTTACAAATAAATTATGTCTAAGCATAGTAATCTTTATTTAGGTCAACTATCAAAACACTAACCTCTAGGTGTTAATGACGTCTGCTTCTCAACTTCTGCTTGCTGTCTCAAATTAGCTGGGATATTATTATATATTCTCTTATAATGATTGTACACAGCAACTGAAAGCACCTTCTTAGCAAATGACTGGCCAACAACATACTTGTCGAGGTAGTTGTAAATCTGAAAAATGATTAAGTGTGAGTGATTTACTATGAGCTCTGATAAACATACACATTAAGAAGTTAAATACTGAAAATACCTGCTTACAGTTTTAAATTTGAGCAACAACTGTCATTAAAAATAAAATGACAAGGGCATAATATATTATATAGCAATGATTCAGAGGCCCTAAACACTAAATGAACAAAAACATAATTCATTTGTTTTCCTTCTTGTGGTATGCTAGGTTCTGTTCTATAAATAATGCAATTGATACTGTTTTTAAAGTTAATATTAAAGTCTCTTACACATGCCACCATGGGTCTAAAAGTATCATCATTAATATAGATCATTAAAATAAATCCTTCCTATACTTAATCATGTAAATAATATTCTTCACAAAGATAACATATTAGAAAACTAACCTTTTCAGAAACAGGCATTATACAAAATCAAAAGCCATTCTATAGTTGGCAGTGGCTCACGCCTGAAATCCTAGCACTCTGGAAGGCTAAGGCAGGAGGACTGCTTGACCTCAGGAGTTCCAGACCAGCCTGAACAAGAGCAAGACCCAGTCTCTACTAAAAATAAAAAAAAATTATCCAGGTGTTGTGGTGTGCACCTGTAGTCCTAGCTACTTGGGACGCCAAGGCAGGTGGATTGCTTGAGCTCAGGAGTTTGAGACAAGCCTGAGAAAGAGCAAGCATCTCTAAACTGTAGTCCCAGGAAGATCCCAAGAAGATCACTTGATCCAAGAGTTTGAGGTTGCTGTTAGCTGTGACTCCAGGGCACTCTACTAAAGGTAACAAAGTGAGACTGTCAAAAAAAAAAAAAAGTAGGGCGCCGGTCCCATATGCTGGAGGCGGCGGGTTCAAACCTAGCCCCAGCCAAAAAAAAAATAAAAAAAAAGTAAACTATACTAAGCTAAAAACTATACCTTCTTGGGGGGTGGAGGTGGTTTCTGTTGGAATGCCAATTTTACAGCTTCGGCTGCTGATTCAGGTTCTTTAATTATGCTTTTCTTTGAGTCTGCTTCAGATAGCACAACAAAAAAATGATGACATTTTTCACACTTGACAAAACGTGTGGATGCTGTAAAAGAAAACAGAGGTCAGTAGAATAAAATAAAAAACGTCAGTAGCACTTAACATATAAGACTCACTATAATCAAAAGCTCTGCACTTGACAAAAAGCAGAATTACAGATTGCTCCGCTAGCCGTACAGCCTCACTGACACTCCAAGTATACTACAAAGATATAGGAGTTCAGTAGACTACCTTTTGTTCATTTCCTCTAGTTTCTTTCATTTTGTGACATACTTAAAAGAATGATTGAAATTCTTAAACTTTTCATTCATTAGAGATAATTTTACAAACCATTTTGAGAATACTGATTAGTCATATATTTTACTGAAATACCTGAATAAACAAACTATAAAAAAAGTACAAATAGGTTAATCTATTTTTCCAATATTTTATTATGAAAAATTTAAAAAATACACAGAAGTTAAAGAAGAAAATCTGTTTCAATAACTAAAAATGTAAAAAGGTATATTCTTTAGGTTCTCTCAAATCTATGAGTATTTCAAAATTCTGACTTGGTAAATATATAGTTATTTCATATCTTCCTTGTTTCATCTCTAACTAATTCACTAGTCCCTATTTCTATGACCAAAAAACCACTAAGAAACAAACAAAATAATAACTTCTCAGTCATACTGATTTGATTTAAAGGTAATCATACAAAGCCTGGGCCCAGTGGTTCACTCCTATAATGCTAGCACTTTGGGGAGGCCAGGCAGGTGTACTGCTTGAGCTCAGGAGTTTGAGACCAGCCTGAGCAAGAGTGAGGCCCCATCTCTACTAAAAATAGAAAAAAGTGATGATACATGCCTATAGTCCCAGCTACTTGGGAGGCTGAGGCAAGAGGATGGCTTGAGCCCAGGAGTTTAATGTTAACTGCTGAGAGCTATGATGATGCCACAACAGTCTGCCCAAGGTGACAGAGTGAGACTTGGTCTCAAAAAACCAAAACCAACCAACCAAAAAAACCCCAACTTGTGGATAAATTCTAATAGCAAACTTCAAACTGTAAGAGGCCTCATGTATGTTCAAGAAAGAGACCAAGTTATTCCAAATGCCTGCAATTAACACAAGCCCAGATACGTATTTACCATTTCCCATCATTGGGAAAGATGGTCAATGCCTTTATGAGGCACCATTTTACAATTGCTACTGGTGAGAAACAGGGCGAGGATTAAAGGGCAAAGATACCTCCAATCTAGTTCAGGCTGTGTGACAGGAAAATCTGGCCCAAGAACAAAATATTTCTCTAGGAAATTAGGTCAAAGGGAAAGAGATTAAACACCAACAAATCATATCCCTTTTTGCTTTACTGTTGAAGGATTGCTTAAATTCAACTGGAATTTACAATTTTACACTGAATCAAGTTCAACATATACTCAAGTTCAAGGATTTGACTTGTTTATCAAAATACTACCTTGGGAAAAAATTACAACTATTGCAATGCATATTTTTTTTTACTCCTAAAATTAAGGGGCAAAGATCTAATTTTGTTAAATTACCAGGGGATAAATAGACCTCTTCCCTTGAAATGATTACTTCACCTAATCTATACCCTTTATATAAAATACATGGCCTGAAGGCTCGGCGCGGGTAGCACAGTGGTTATGGCATTAGCCACATACACTGAGGGTGGCGGGTTCGAACCTAGCCAGGGCCAGCTAAATAGCAATGACGATGGAAAAAAAAAAAAAAAAGGGCAGCACCTGTAACTCAGTGGGTAGAGTGCTGGTTCTTTTTTTTTTAATTGTTGGGGATTCATTGAGGGTACAATAAGCCAGGTTACACTGATTGCAATTGTTAGGTAAAGTCCCTCTTGCAATGTCTTGCTCCCATAAAGTGTGACACACACCAAGGCCCCACCCCCCTCCCTCCGTCCCTTTCTGCTCCCCCCCCATAACCTTAATTGTCATTAATTGTCCTCATATCAAAATTGAGTACATAGGATTCATGCTTCTCCATTCTTGTGATGCTTTACTAAGAATAATGTCTTCTACTTCCATCCAGGTTGATACGAAGAATGTAAAATCTCCATTTTTTTTAATGGCTGAATCGTATTCCATGGTATACATATACCACAGCTTGTTAATCCATTCCTGGGTTGGTGGGCATTTAGGCTGTTTCCACATTTTGGCGATTGTAAATTGAGCTGCAATAAACAGTCTAGTACAAGTGTCCTTATGATAAAAGGATTTTTTTCCTTCTGGGTAGATGCCCAGTAATGGGACTGCAGGATCAAATGGGAGGTCTAGCTTGAGGGGTGCTGGTTTAAATTTACACTGAGGGTGGCTGGTTCCAGCCCGGTTTGGGCCTGCTAAACAACAACAACTGTAACAAAAAATAGCCGGGTGTTGTGGAAGAAAGACTACCTTAGTTAAAACCTTTTTGTTAGATTGTTTAAATGAAAGTTCCTCACAATTCTGTACAAGGCCCACCATAAAATCTCTAAACCACTGCAGAGAAGTTTAATTCCAACCCCAAGAGACACAGCAATATAGTAAGCCATCAAAAAGTATTATACTCAAAGACTATCTGGGACAGAGCACAGTGGCTCACACCTATAATCCCAGAACTTTAAGAGGCCACGGTAGGAGGATTTCTTGATTTAGAGAGAGGCCAGGAGTTGAAGACTAGCTGGCACAACAGCAAGACCCCATCTCTACAAAAAATAACAAAATTAACCAGGCATGGTGGTGGCATGAGTTAGAGTTGCAGTGAGTTATGAAGATGCCACTGCACTCGAGCTCTGGTAACAAAGTAAAACTCTGTCTCAAAAAAAAAAAAAAAAAAAAAAAATTTTTTTTTTTTTTTAAGTATTACACACATAAAAATAACTAAAGGCTCTACCAAAAATAAAATTCATGGCTTGGCGCCTGTAGCACAGTGGTTATGGTGCCAGCCACATACACCCAAGGTGGCAAGTTCGAACCCAGCTGGGCCAGCTAACCAACAATGACAAATGCAACAAAAAATAGCCAGCTCGGTGTTGTGGCAGGTGCCTGTAGTCCCAGCTACTTGGGAGGCTGAGGCAAGAGAATCACTTGAGCCCAAGAGTTTGAGGTTGCTGTGAGCTGTGACACAACAGCACTCTACTGAGGGCAACATAGTGAGACTCTGTCTCAAAAAAAAAAAAAAAGAAAAGATAAAATTCATATGTGTCAAGTTATTTTTTTAAGTGGGTCAAACAAAACTAAAAAATGCCACATATTCTATAAGTCCTATAATAAAAAATGTCTTAGATATTATTTCTAATAATTATCATCAATTTGATGATTTTCTTTCCTTTTTGAGACAGAGTCTCACTATGTTGCCTTTAGTAGAGTGCCATGACGTCACAGCTCATAGTTACCTCAAATTCTTGCGCTTAGGTGATTCTCTTGCTTCAGCCTCTCAAGTAACTGGGACTACACCCACCCACCACAATGCCTAGCTATTTTTTTGTTGCAGTAGTCATTGTCATTTAGCAGGCCCAGGGCAGATTTGAACTCGCCAGCTTCGGTGTATGTGGCCAGTGCCCTAACTACTGAGAATGGGCACTGAGCTTTATTTATTTATTTTTTTTAAACAGAGAGTCTCACTTTGTCACCCTCAATAGAGTGCTGTTGCATCATAGCTCACAGCAACCTCAAACTCTTGGGGTCAAGAATAGCTAGGACTGGGCGGTGCCTGTGGCTCAAGGAGTAGGGCGCTGGTCCCATATGCCGGAGGTGGGGTGTTCAAACCTAGCCCCGGCCAAAAACCAAAAAAAAAAAAAGAATAGCTAGGACTTCAGGTGTGAGCATTGCGCCCAGCTAGTTTTTTCTATTTTTAGTATGGAAGGGATCTGGCTCTTGATCAGGTTAGTCTCAAACTCTTTAGGTTCAAGTGATCCTCTCCCCTCAGCCTTCCAGCCTGCTATGATTACAGGCATGAGCCACCATGCCCAGCCTTAGTTTTTGTATTTTTAAATAATTAGAGAAGGGCCTGTAATCCTAGCACTTTGGGAGGCTAATGAATGGATTGCTTGAGGGTAGGAGTTTGAGATCAGCCTGAGAAAGATCCAGACCCAGTCTCTACCAAAAACAGAAAAACCAGCCCGGCATTGTGGTAGGTGCCTGTAGTCCCATTTACTTGGGAAGCTGAGGTAAAAGAAACTCTTAAGCCCAAGAGTTCAAAGTCAGGGTGACAAAGTAAGACTCTGTCTCAAAAACAAAACAAAACAAAAAAACTCTAGGGAAAAAAAATAAATAGGGAAAAATCATGACAATGAAAGTTATATGAAATTCAAACCTTGGCTGGCTCAGTGCCCGTAGCACAGTGGTTATGGTGCCAGCCACATACACCAAAGCTGGCAGGTTCAAACCTGGCCCAGGCCAGCTAGCCAACAATGACAATTGCAACAAATAATAGCTGGGCGTTGTGTAGTCCCAGCTAGTTGGGAGCTGAGGCAAGAGCATTGCTTGAGCCCAAGAGTTTGAGGTTGCTGTGAGCTATGAAACAATGCCAGGGCACTCTATTAAAGGCGACAGACTGAGACTAAGTCTCAAAAAAAAAAAAAAAGAAAAGAAAAGAAAAATGAAATTCAAATCTCAGTGTCCACATTCAAAGATTTATTGGGATACAGCCACACTTATTCATTTACATTGTCTATCACTGTTGCTGATTAGAAGAGTTACAACAGAGAGCATATATACGGACCACGAGGCCTAAAATAGTTATTTGTCCTTTTACAGTAAAAGTTAGCTAACTCCTGCTATATGACATTTAAAAAGAAAGAGCTACCCAGAAAGTAAAAAATACTTGCAAATCATGTATCTGGGTAAGGGTCTGTATACATGTATAAGGCCAGACACAGTGGCTCATGCCTATAATCTTAGCACTCTGGGAGGCCGAGGCGGGTAGATTGCCTCAGCTCACGGGTTCAAGACCAGTCTTAGCCAAAGCAAGACCTCATCTCTAAAAATAGCCAGGCATTATGGTGGGCGCCTGTAGTCCCAGCTACTTGGGAGTCTGAGGCAAGAGAATCACATGAGCCTGAAGAGTTGGAGATTGCTGTGAGCTGTGACACCATGGCATTCTACCTAGGGTGACAAAGTGAGACTCCATCTCAAAAAAAAAAAAAAAAAAAAAAAATTACATGTATGAAGAAGTCTTCAACTCAACAATAAAAAGATAACTCAATTTAAAAATGAACAAAGGAGTTAAACAGACATTCCTCCAAAGAAAATATACAAATGGCTAATAAGCATATGAAAACATATTCAACATCATGGGTCACCAGGGAAATGCAAATCAAAATCACAATGAGATACCACTTCACAACTACTATGAATAAAATAGATAAGTGGTGAAGAGAAAGTGGAGAGATTGGAACTCTCATACATTTTTGACTGTAATATGGTATGGCTGCCATGAGAAACAGTTTGGCCAACTCTGTAAAAACTAAACACTTACCATATGACCCAGCGATTCTACTCCTAAATATATACCCAAGAGAATTAAAAACGTATGTCCATACAAGAACATACACAAATGTCACAACACCATTACTCAAAATAGCCAAATAGTTGAAACAATCCAAATGTCCATCAAACAATGGAGTGTTTTTCCGCCATAAAAAGCAATGAAATACTGATACATGCCTTAACACAGATAAACCTATAAAACGTGCTAAGTGAAAGAAGCCAGACACAAAATGCCACATATTATGTAATTCCATTATAAGAAATATCTAGAATAGACAAATCCACAGAGACAGAAAGAAGTTATTGGCTGCCAAGGCTAAGAGAAGAGGAAGGTGCACAGTGACTAAGGGTAGTGGGGTTTCTTTCTCTGGTGATGTAAACTGTTTTGGGATTAGTGGAGACAATTATACATGTAAAACTCAGTAAATATATTAAAATCGCTGAGGGTGAATTGTATGGTATGTGAAAATCTCAGTAAAAATAAATTCTAAAAAAGAAAGGACTAGGTCCGTATGTACAGTCGTCCCTCAGTATACACAGAGACTGTTTGCAGGACTGTCCCACTGTGTCCAAATCCACACACATTCTAGTCCTGCAGTTGGCTGTGCAGAACTTGCATATACAGAAAGTTGGTTCTCCATATATGCAGGTCATCTGCATTTGGTTGAAAAGCTGTATATAAGTGCCCAGTTCAAACCCACCTTGTTTAAAATTCAACTGTATTAACATACATAGCTTTCAAAATATTGCTTACTGAAAACAATTTGCAAAAATATGAATAATATATCACTTATACTTTTAAAATAATCATATGTTAAATAAAAATAAAAAAATAGTCATATGTTCAACAAAGATACACTACAGAAACTGTAGCTTTATCTATAAGGTTCTACTCTTTATAAAGGAAGACATGCATTCCTCAAGTAATTAAAAATATAGTAAAGCCTCCACAGTTGACCACCGCCCTACATTGACCACCTCCTTTAGTTGACTTAATTTTCATAGACCAGACATGCGCCATATGTAAGTGGCACAGTAAGGCTAGTTCCTTATGCTGATTACCTCTGTATATTGACCAGTTTCACAAAGTCCCTTGGATGGTCAAATTACAGAAGTTCTATTGCAATTAAAAATCCCAAAAGGCCATTCATAAAAGAACTACAAGTGACAAAAAAAAAACAAAAAAAAAAAACAACCCTAAGACATTTATAAACTAAAACATAAATAAATGTAAATACAAACAAAATACAGGTTGAGTAGCCATTATCTGAAATACTTGGGACCAGAAGTCTTTTGAAGTTCAAACTTTTTTGGATTTTACAACATTTACTGAAATATATACCAGTTAAGCATCCCTATCTGAAAATTCAGAATCCAAAATGCTCCAATGAGCATTTCCTTGTTGGTGCTCAAATAGTTCTAGATTTTGGGGCACTTCAGATTTTGGATTTTCAGATTAGGGATGCTCAACCTGGAAGCAACCCCTTGTTATAGGTAGGCAAAATCAAGGGAGGAAAGGCTTAATGTACTGCTGGGGCCTGCAAGTAAAGCTCACATTTATCTAAATCAGTCATTTTCAACCAATGTGCCATGAAATTTTTTAAAGGATCATTAATTAAATTATTTTCAGAAGTTCAAAGCAAAGTACATTTTTAAACTTTTTTAAAAAGTATGCTCTTTTCTTTATTTTATTTATTATTCCTTTTTTTTTTTTTTTTTTGAGACAGAGTCTTACTCTGCTGTCCTGAATAGTGCTGCGGCATCCTTGTTGCTCACAGCAACCTCAAACTTGTGGGCTCGAGCAATCCTCTTGCCTTAGCCTCCTGAATAGTGGGGACTACAGGAACCCACCACAACGCCTGGGTATTTTTTTTTTAAGAGACAGGGTCTCACTCTTGCTTAGGCTGGCCTCGAACTCCTGAGCTTAAGCAATCCAAACCACCCGGATTGGTGTAAGCCACTGTACCAGCCTGACTGCAGGGTTAACACTTGGTCCGGTTTTTGTTTGTTTGTTTTGTTTTTTGAGACAAAGTCTCAAGCTGTCACCCTGGGTAAAGTGCTGTGGAGTCATAGTTCATAAGCAACCTCAAACTCTTGGGTTCAAAAGATCCTCTTGCCTTAGTTTTTCTATTTTTAGTAGAGATGAGGTCTCGCTTTTTTGCTCAGGCTGGTCTCAAACTTGTGAGCTCAAGCAATCCACCCATCTCAGCTGCCCAGAGTGCTAGGATTACAGGCGTGAGCCACCTCACCCGGCCTGGTCTGATTTTTTTATTGTTGTGGTTTTAAGATAGGGTCTTCGCTCTGTCACCCAAACTGGAGTGCAATGGTGGAATCATATTCATTTCACATCTTTAGAATCTTATTAATCTAAGGAAGGAGTTTGAGAATCTCTGTTTAATAGTTGGCTTCAGTGATTAATATCATCTGACAAATTTTGAAAACACTGCATAAAAGAAAAATAAATTTAATAAGTAGATAGTTTACCTCTATAGAATCTCCAGTTGTCGAAATGTTAAGGGATAAACATTTCTGAACAGCAAATCTTTACTACTAAGTGACCTTAAATGAGTTACTTAAACCCACTAAGTCTCACCTTCTTTATTTATAAAAGTGAGAATACCCCTTGTCCTGACAAAAATAAGGTAGTAGAATAAAATTATATATGTTAGCATTTATTAAATTTTAGTTTCTTTCTCTTTCTACTGTAAGAAATTATTCTTAAAGTCTGCAAAGTTAGAAATCTTTCTCTGAAGGGAAAAAAAAGGAAAATTTTTGACTAAAAAATATATATGACACTGGCCCTTATAAGTTGAGCAATTCTCAGTCTTCTCAGAATTTTATTATGTCACATCAAAGTTGTCTAGTTTTATCATCCAGTTCTACCACTTTCAGTTTATATTGTGATTCAAATAAATTTTTGTTCAGACTTGACCCTTTTTTTTGGTCACCCTCAGTAGAGTACCATAGCATCACAGCTCACAGCAACCTCCAGCTCTTGAGCTAGGGCGATTCTCTTGCCTCAGCCTCCCGAGTACCTGGGACTACAGGCATCCGTCACAAAGTCCGGCTATTTTTGTTGCAGTTGCCACTGTTGTTTTAGCTGGCCGTGGCCGGGTTCAAACCCATCACCTCGGTATATGGGGCTGGCGCCTTACCCACTGAGCCACAGGCGCCGCCCAGACTTGACTTTTTTTTACAACCTTTACTACGCAAAACCATGAAGAGAACCTCTAATATTCTAGTATGGAATTGAGCTACTTTGAAGTCCTTCCAAAATATAAAAACATGCTACCAATAGTACTTTTTCATATGGCGGCCAATTAATGGTAAAGGTGAAATTACCACTAAATTCTCAACATTAGGGCTAGGATATGGAGAATCCTCTCCAGTTAATCATTAGAAACTGAAGTCCTTGACAATCAGCCCTTTCACAACTGGATTATATAACAGGGTGTCCATAAAGTTCATGTGTGATTTACTATGTTAAACTATTTTAAGTTGCACGTGAACTTTATGTCCACCCTGTAAATGAAGACTGACATGATGGTACAATATAATTTACCCTTGAGTCATTAGTATTAATTCTAAATCATGCAGTCTGATTATCTATTTGGTTCATTAAAGAAAATACCTACAGCAGCATCTTTACATTTCAGAGTTACTGACATTAACAGCAAAAGTAGGATACTTGATTTTTCCCTTCTCTTAGGGTCTGAATTATTAATAATTACAAGACTCTTCCCATAATTGCATAGTTACTTCCCCTAGTAAGCACTCAGAGAAGAAAATTATCTCAGTATTTGAATGACTGACCTTCCCAGCCATATGAGATGCTCAACAGGTATTTCAAGAATGTAGTAATAAATATAGAATAAGAAATCTTGGTTCTCCTACAGCCCAATAATCACACACAATAACTCACAACATCCAAATTTGAAATAAACACATGTAAGCAAAATAGAGCAACAAACTTTGCTTAAATTCCCTCTCATACTACAGTGCAATTATTACCAGTACTGAGAACTTTTAGTATGTGGTGAACATAAGAATCATGTAAATTCATGTAATTTATATTTTTATATAATATGCAAATTTATGCCTACATAAATGTATGCATTATATATTTTATACAAGTATATATTTCTTTTTTTTTTTGCAGTTTTTGGCCAAGGCTGGGCTTGAACCCACCACCTCTAGCATATGGGACCAGCGCCCTACTCCTTTGAGCCACAGGCGCTGACCTCAAGTATATATTTCTGTGCATTTAATGATTTATAGAAAATGTAGGGAAAAAGAAGAGTAGAAGTATTAATACTTACACACGAAGGTCTCTACATGCGTGCACAAGTCACCACATTTAGGACAGCGCAGCTGGTTTCCACCTTTCCCAGAATTCCCAGAGCCTGACTTCTTATTGCTTCCCTCACTCACTGATTTCTAATGTTTGTGAAGGAGAAAAACAGAGTGTCAGTTATTAGTTTCAGGCAACCATTTTATATGTAACTTAAATGCAAACAGTATTGTTTGTAATTAATCTTAACAACTTTTTAAATGTCTAGAATGAAATTATTAGTATTGTTTATATCTATTATCACTGGTGTCCAATGATTTTACCACAAAAATCTAATCAGTTCTAGTAAACACATATTTATCTGCAGTCCTCCTTTACATAGTATGTGCCAGTATGTGTAACGAATAACTTTCAGAGCAGGGCACAGTGGCTCATGTCTGTAATCCCAGCACTCTGGGAGGCTGAGGCAGGCGGATTGCTTGAGCTCAGGAGTTCAAGACCAGCCTGAGCAAGAGCAAGACCCCCGTCTCTAAAAAATAGCCAGGCGCTGTGTAGTCCCAGCTACTTAGGAGGCTGAGGCAAGAGAATCACTTGAGCCCTAGAGTTTGAGGTTGCTGTGAGCTATGAGGCAATAGCACTCAACCCCTCAGGGCAACTGAGTGAGACTCTGTCTCCAAAAAAAAGGTTTCTTTCAGTGACTCAATGAGCACTAGGAAAAAAAGTTACTAAAGGCAAAAAACTACATTTCAATGAAATTGAATTAGTCGTTGTTATGGCAGGCAGTGACTCAACAATTTTATATTCTACTTTTCTCTCCTCTGAAATGGGAATAATTTTACCTACTTCAGAGAGCTGTCATTAGGATTAAGTACTGAACAAAGTGCTTTGCCAACTAGGGCCTGGCACAGTGGCTCATGACTGTAATTCTAGTACTTTGGAAGACTGAGTGAGGCAGGAGGATTGCTTGAGCTCAGGAGTTCGAGATCAGCCTGAGCAAGAGTGAGACCTGTCTCTACTAAAAATAGAAAAATTAGCTCGGCATTGTGATGAGAGCCTGTAGTCCCAGCTACTGGGGTAGCTGAGGCAGGAGGATCGCTTGAACCCACGAGTTGGAAGCTGCTGTGAGCTACTTCTAGTCTGGGCAGCACAGCGAGGTTCTGTTTCCCCACTCCCCCCAAAAAAGGAAAAAAAGGAAAAAGAAAGTATCTTGTATTTTGTTTAGTTGGCAGGGTTGTCCAACCTTTTTTCTTTTCTGCCACACATTACAAGAATAAGAACGGTCTTGAACTACACATTAAATACACAAAAACTAACAAAAGCTGATGAACATAAGAAAAGGTCTATGTATAATTTTTGATATCCCCCACTGAAGATAAGCAAGAGTCCACAAATAATCTGTATGCAGCCCATGGGCCACAAGTTGGACAACCTGGTAGCACATAATATTAACTCAAGCGTCAAATTCACATAATGAAAAAAATTCATGAGAGGTCACTGACCCAATACAACCACCAATCATCTATTTACATGCTATAGAGGAGCCCAACATTAAATTATACCAGAAATCCCAGATTTTTAAGTAGACGATAAAGTAGAGTTTACACTATCATGAGTTATATGAGTTGTACAAAAGCCGGAAATGACAATTATTCCTAATTTAACCCCACTGACTACACAGATTATTTAATGACACATCTTTACTAATTTAGAATGTTAAAAACTTTAATTCCTGCTAAGTGTAAAGCTTATAAAAATATTTCATGTTCAAACCAAAACACAAAATTACATAAAATTCTCTAGCTTATTCTATATATCTCATATTTCCTACATAAAACATATAATTATGCCAATAAGATACATAGTACTACTACTACTACATTTAATTATTTAAAGGAAGAAACTCAGGCGGCGCCAGTGGCTCAGTGAGTAGGGCGCCGGCCCCATATACCGAGGGTGGTGGGTTCAAACCCGGCCCTGGCCAAACTGCAACAACAACAAAAAAATAGCCAGGCATTGTGGTGGGCGCCTGTAGTCCCAGCTGCTCGGGAGGCTGAGGTAGGAGAATCGCCTGGGCCCAGGAGTTGGAGGTTGCTGTGAGCTGTGTGATGCCACGGCACTCTACCGAGGGCGACAGAGTCAAACTCTGTCTCTACAAAAAAAAAAAAAATTAATAAAATAAAATAAAATAAAGGAAGAAACTTAGAGGGCAGCGCTTGTGGCTCAGTGGGTAGGGTGCTGGCCCCATATACTAAGGGTGGTGGGTTCAAACCCGGCCCTGGCCAAACTGCAACAACAACAAAAAAATAACTGGGGGTTCTGGCAGGCGCCTGTAGTCCCAGCTGCTCGGGATGCTGAAGCAAGAGAATCGCTTAAGCCCAGGAGTTGGAGGTTGCTGTGTGCTGTGACACCACAGCACTCTACTGAGGGCGATAAAGTGAGACTCTTGTCTCTAAGGAAAAAAAAAAGGAAGAAACGGGCGGCGCCTATGGCTCAGCCGGTAAGGCGCCGGCCCCATATACCGAGGGTGGCGGGTTCAAACCCGGCCCCAGCCAAACTGCAACCAAAAAAAAAAAAAAAAAAAAAAATAGCCGGGCATTGTAGCGGGCGCCTGTAGTCTCAGCTACTTGGGAGGCTGAGGCAAGAGAATCGCCTAAGCCCAGGAGTTGGAGGTTGCTGTGAGCTGAGTGAGGCCACGGCACTCTACCGAGGGCCATAAAGTGAGACTCTGTCTCTACCAAAAAAAAAAAAAAGGAAGAAACTAACATCTGCGTATATGCGCCAATAAAGATAAAATAATTACCTTATTTCCATCACCAGAACCATCTTTACTTATCCCATCTTTTGAGGCAAAGTATGCTGGTGTTTCTGTAAAGGTTCTAAGAGGAGCCCTTCGCAGAATCTGAGTTTCAAAGGTCCCAAGCCTTCCTAAAACTGATATATGAATGCGACCACAAGAAATACCTGAAAATAAAAAGAAATATAGTAGTCTACACATCAAATATTGACATGCCTCAATAAATCCCCTGAAAATAAAAATCCCTTGAGTAAAAAAGGAGGTTGAAAAAAGCTATAGTATTCACAGCGGTAGCACAAACGGATAGAGAAACAGTGACACCATCAGAGGCAATGGCCTCTCAAAAATAAGCAAGGTGGCTGGGCAAGGTAGTTTACATCTCCCAGCACTCTGGAGGCAGAGGCAGGTGGATTGCCTGAGCTCACAGGTTTGAGACCAGCCTGTGCCAGAGCAGACCTTGCCTCTAAAAACAGCTGGGTGTTGTAGGGGATGCCTATAGTCTTAGCTACTCCTTAGGCTAAGGCAAGAGAATCACTTGAACCCAAGAGTTTGAGGTTGCTGTGAGCTATGACACCACCACACTCTACCCAGGCCAACTGAGTTAGACTCTGTCTCAAAAAAAAGAAAAATTAAGTCCCTCAAACAACTCAAAAGCAATTTCGGTTATATAACTCCAATTTTCTGACACGGTTGTATGCACTGTTAGAACTAGTTTCTTTAGTTATTTATGACCCTAGGTCACCCATTCCAGTGCTACTAAGTACAAAAGTGAATCCACCAAATTCTTCAGGAAAGATTCAAGTAAGTGGAACCAAATTCTCCCATCTGTATATAAACTGACAAAGAACACAAAAAAATGATTGAAGGTTTAAGACTATCCCAGTCCCTAATCTATACAATATAAACATTTTGCTTAACACTAAATTTGAAAACTAATAAAATCTCTAAATGGGGAGGTCATAGAAGTTCAGACCTTATAATTCTAGCATTTTGGGAGGTCCAGGCAGGTAGATTGCTTGAGGTAAGGAGTTAGAAACCAACCTGAGCAAGACTCCATATCTATTAAAAATAGATAAATTAGGCCAGGTACTGTGGCTCATGCCTGTAATCCTAGCACTTGGGAGGTCGAGGCAGGTGGACTGCATGAACTCACAGACTCAAAACCAGCCTGAGCCAGTGCAAGACCTCGCGTCTAAAAATAGCTGGGTGCTGTGGTTGGTGCCTATAATCCTAGCTACTCAAAGGCTGAAGCAAGAGAATTGCTTGAGCCCAAGAGTTTGAGGTTGCTGTGAGCTACGATGCCAGGGCACTCTACCCAGGGTAACAAAGTGAGACTCTGTCTAAAAAATAATAAAAATAAATAAAATGACTTTTTTAAAAGTTAAAATATGAAAGCCTATGAATGATAATGTAATAAAATAACATATTTAATCTATTTAACAAGTATAACTTTTTTAAAACAGGCATCATTCTATTAAACAGAATGAATGTTCCCGAAAAATATAACTTTTTTTTTTTTTGAGACAGTCTCACTTTGTTGCCCCTGGTAGAGTGCCGTTGCGTCACAGCTCACAGCAACCTCAAACTCTTGGACATAAGTGATTCTCTTGCCTCAGCCACCCAAATAGCTGAGACTACAGGTGTTCAACCACAAGACCTGGCTATTTTTTGGTTGTAGTTGTCATTGTTGTTTGGCAGGCCCAGGCTGGATTCGAACCCACCAGCTCCGGTGTATGTGGCTGGTGCCCTAGCCACTGAGCTGCAGGCGCCAAGTCAAAAAGTATAACTTTTAATGGAACCATTATGATGTATTCACAAAATAAATGACAACCGTAAGAACACTTAACATAAGGTTATTTGTTCTTGTATATTTAGAACAAAACTTAACCTTGTAAAGTGTATTATTAAACAATATTATTCCCATTTACTTTACAATAAAATAGATCATAACTCTATAATAAGATAGAGGATCTCTCTCACCCAGGAGTTTGAAGTTGCTGTGAGCTATGCCGCCACTGCACTCCTACTCAGGGTGACAAAAAAGAAAAAAAGAGGCCTGGCGCCTGTGGCTCAAGCAGCTAAGGCACCAGCCACATACACATGAGCTGGCAGGTTTGAATCCAGCCTGGCCCGCCAAAATGACGGCTGCAACCAAAAAATAGCCGGGTGTTGTGGTGGGCGCCTGTAGTCCCAGCTACTTGGGAAGTGGTGGAAGGAAAATGGCTTAAACCCAGGAATTGGAGGTTGCTGTGAGCTGTGATGCCACGGCACTCTACCCAGGGCAACAGCTTGAGGCTCTATCTCCAAAAAAGAAAAGAAAAGAAAAGAAATTAAAAAGATCAACAAAAAATAAGTCCTTTTTAAAAATGCTCAAAGAAAATTATCCTCAAGACTTTCAAGCTCGGTGCCTGTGGCTCAAGCGGCTGAGGTGCCAGCCACATACACCTGAGCTGGTGAGTTCAAATCCAGCCTTGGCCCACCAAACAACAATGACCGCTGCAACCAAAACATAGCCGAACGTTGTGGCAGGCGCCTATAGTCCTAGCTACTTGGGAGGTGGAGGCAGGAGAATCGCTTGAGCTCAGGAGTTGGAGGTTGCTGTGAGCTATGGTGCCACAGTACTCTATCCAGGGCAACAGCTTGAGGCTCTGTCTCAAAAAAAAAAAAAAAAAAAAAAAAGACTTTCAGAGAAGGCTGGACATCGTGGGTCATGCCTGTAATCCTAGCATTATGGAAGGCCAAGGAGGGAGGATCCCTTGAGCTTAGGAGTTTGAGACCAGCCTGAGTAAGAGTTAAGACCCCAACTCTACTAAAAACAGAAAAAAACCCTGGGCATTGTGGTGGACACCAGTAGTCCCAGCTACTTGGGAGGCTGAGATAAGAGGATCTCTAGAGCCCAAGAGTTTAAGGTTGCTATAAGCTGTGACACCACAGCACTCTACCCAGAATAAAGGAGACTGTCTCAAAAATAAATAAATAAATAAATAAAATGAAAAAGACTTCCAGAGAAATAAAAATTATGAACATAATCCTTCTCAAGTCTACTTAAATAGAAACAAAAAATTTACAGACATTTCTAAGACTACTGTGATTTGTTGCTGACAATAATGGAAGGAAAAGCTATATTTCAATTAGAGATTAGTGAAAATAAAGTTCACAGACTCTCTGAATTCTATCCATGGACCCACTGGGGGCCTGTGAAGGTCAGGTGAAGAACCTCTGAAAGCCAAGAAAAGGAAGTATTTTTTGTAAAGGATATTTCACAAAATTAGTTGGCAACAACTATACAAGACAGTTAAACTATTTACAAAACTTTATTATACAAATAAAGTTTTCTGAGTTTCAGAACAACTGTTTTTAAAAAGAAATATTAGGGGCGGTGCCTGTGGCTCAGTGAGTAGGGCGCCGGCCCCATATGCCGAGGGTGGCGGGTTCAAACCCAGCCGTGGCCAAACTGCAACAAAAAATAGCCGGGCATACTATGCAGCCTTAAAGAAAGATGGAGACTTTACCTCTTTCATGTTTACATGGATGGAGCTGGAACATATTCTTCTTAGTAAAGTATCCCAAGAATGGAAGAAAAAGTACCCAATGTACACAGCCCTACTATGAAACTAATTTGGGACTCTCACATGAAAGCTATAACCCAGCTACAACTTAACAATAGGGGGAAGTGGGAAGGGGGGGGGGTGGAGGGAGGGGGATCGGTGGGATCACACCTGTGGTGCATCTTACAGGGGTATTTGCGAAACTTGGTAAATGTAGAATGTAAATGTTTTGGCACAGTAACTGAGATAACGCCAGAAAGGCTATGTTAACCACTGTGATAAAAATGTGTCAAATGGTCTATGAAGCGAGTGTATGATGCACCATGATCATATCAATGTATACAGTTATGATTTAATAAAAAAGAAAAAATAGCCGGGCGTTGTGGCGGGCGCCTGTAGTCCCAGCTGCTTGGGAGGCTGAGGCAAGAGAATCGCGTAAGCCCAAGAGTTAGAGGTTGCTGTGAGCCGTGTGACGCCACGGCACTCTACCCGAGGGCGGTACAGTGATACTCTGTCTCTACAAAAAAAAAAAAGAAATATTAGAATAAGATACATCCATGTTAGGGTTATTAAGAATCAAGAGCATATGGCTCGGCGCCTGTAGCACAGTGGTTACGGTGCGGTGCCAGCCACCGGGTTGAACCCAGCCTGGGCCAACTAAACAACTGCAACAACAATAAAAAAAATAGCCGGGCATTGTGGCAGGCACTTGTAGTCCCAGCTACTTGGGAGGCTGACATGAGAATCTCTTAAGCCCAAGAGTTTGAGGTTTTTGTGAGCTGTGATGCCACCAATAGTTTGAGGTTGCCATGAGCTGTGATGCCACAGTACTCTACCGAGGGCGACATAATGAAACTCTGTCTCAAAAAAAAAAAAAAAAAAGAGTCTAAGAATCAAGGGAACAATTAATTCAATTTTTATTTGTTTAGCAGATTGAGGCCGAATTTGAACCCACCAACCCTGGTGTACGTGGCCGGTGCCTTGCGCCATAATCACTGAGCTACGGATGCTGAGCCTAATTCAATTTTTAAATACTTGACTTCCTATACTGAGTCTTGAAGTAAACATTGTTCAAAAGTATAATTTAGCTTAAAAGATAAACCATTCCATCTTTTCAAAATAGAACGAAAAAACAAATTAAAAATGATCTATTTTAGTGACAATATTTAGGTGTGTAACAGTTGATGAATGGCAAATCAAGTTAAATGCTCAAACACTTGGCCTCCCACACAAATTAGAAAAATAAATTCAACAAAAACACAAATATGCCCCAAAGTGAAATGTTTCCTCATTATGAGAGACTGATAAAAAAAAAAAAATGCTGATTAAAAAATGTTTTGCTAAGGGCCAGGCACGGTGGCTCATGCCTGTAATCCTAGCATTGTGGGAGGCTGAGGTGGGTCAGCTGCTTAAGCTCAGGAGTTCCAGGTTGATATGAGCTATGATGCCAGGGCACTCTACCCAAGGCAACAGAGTGAGACTCTCTCAAAAAAAAAAAAAAGAAGAAGAAAATTAGGCGGCACCTGTGGCTCAAAGAAGTAGGGCACCGGCCCCATATGCTGGAGGTGGTGGGTTCAAACCCAGCCCTGGCCAAAAACTGCAAAAAATAAAAAAATACAAAATAAAATAGAAGAAAACAGAACTTTAGAGCAGCTCTGAAATCATCCCTTATATTCTTCATACTCACTATACAGAAAACTTAATTTTTAAGAAAACTATTTGATGAAATTCTTAATTCTACGTTCATAAATAAGAATAATAAACTTCTAGCCTAAGTTCAATCCTGATTTTCCTCTTTTCCTTTCTCTTTTTTCTTTTTCTTTTTGTAGAGACAGTCTCACTTTATGGCCCTCGGTAGAGTGCCGTGGCCTCACACAGCTCACAGCAACCTCCAACTCCTGGGCTTAAGCGATTCTCTTGCCTCAGCCTCCCGAGTAGCTCCTTTCTCTTTTTTCTATGCATCTTAAATAAAAATAACCCTCCTTCCTGTCATTAAGTCCTTAAAGAAAATATCACTAATTATTGTATATCTATGCATAGGTTCTACTGTAGAAAATAAATATTTTCAGGGTTCAATCTTAGCATGGTGATAAAAAAAGAAATATTCATATTTCACGTAAGTAAAGCTTAAAAATCTTAATGTGAATACCGTGTACTATTTCACTGTCATGTAAAATATCAATTATATAATGATGCTGGGTTCTATCTCATATTTGAAGCTTAATTTACTCCTTTACAGTGAAAATGATACTTCTCTGTCTCTGAAAACCCTTTGCAAACATTAAAATTGATATGCAAGTAAATAATTCTTAAAGCATTAATTTGTGTTGATTTACCCAATCATAAATATATTTCAATTTTAAAAGGTTATTCTGAGAAAAAGAAAAACTGCTTATCTCCTATAATTCATAAAATTTTCAGGGACTCTTGGCTAGAATAGATCAAGAACTTTCTCAAAGAAGTCTTCCCTGTGTGCCAAAGAGAACACACAAATACTTAATGCACTCCCAGAAACTGTATTATTCTTTTTTGCTTTATTAGATTTAAACATGAAGGTAAGGACTTATTCACCACTCCAGCTCTAGCACCAAAACTGGCATATGGTGGGCCCTCAACAAATATGTCAAATAAATGGATTAAAAATCTGTCACTTACTTGGCTGGGTGTGGTGGCTCATGCCTGTACTCGGAGCACTCTGGGAGGTTGAGGCAGGAGGACTGCTTGAGCTCAGGAGTTCAAGACCAGCCTGAGCATGCATCATGAGCATCACGCTCAGGCTGGTCTTAAACTCCTGAGCTCAAGAAGTCTTTATATTTCAACAGCCCGACTCCTACTCACAAGCCTTGTGGCAGATACCTATTGTCAAAACTACTTGGGAGGCTGAGGCAAGAGAATCACTGAGCCCAAAAGTTTGAGGTTACTGTGAGCTAAGACACCACAGCACTCTACTGAGACTCTGTCTCAAAAAAAAAAAATCTGTACTTTATAGTGTTTGCAAATCAAATTATTGGAATCAGGACATTTACTTCTTGAGGTTTAACAATGTTTTAGGATTAAATTTACACCCTTACATTTATCATTTTACAAAATGCTTCTGCCCACATTACCTCATTTAATCCCTCACAGTAGTAATTAGCTGTTAGGTTATACACTTAGTAAAGAATAACGATTTTATAATTAACCTACAAGTAAGAGGGAGCTTTTTTTATTTATGTAAGGGTCACAAGCTGATAAGCCAAAATAAAACAAACTTGTCTAGAAGTTAGTGATTAAAACAACCTCTGGTCTCCTAGTCTGACCTGATATTCATAGATTTGGGGAAGAGAAAGATGGTTTTCTTTCCGGAATCTCTTGGCTGGGGTGTCACTGGTTTCACAGTTCCTGATAAACAGCAAAGGTAAACAAAACGCCACTCTTAAGAAATCATCTCTAAATGTCAACTTGGGAAAGCCAGTAAACTACTGCTGATACACCCAAGTACTTCAAAAAGAACTACGGGAGTTTTCCCAGTCTCCTCGTCTGCTTTCTAGCGATCCCCCGAAGTTTTCCCGGCTCCGGGAAGTTCTGTGAGCCCCGTTTGTGTCTTGGAGACAGCTGCCGCACAATGACAGACACAATGACAGACACAATCTCTCGCGGCTTGCGTCTGGGATCGCCGGCTGAGTTCCCAGAGGTAGCGGGGAACCCCAACAGTGACAGTTCCCCCCCCCTCCATTCCCCGACAGGCCGATAAGGAATCCAGTCAAGTTACGGAGAACCTCAGCCGTGGCAGGCGGCGGTCCCCAGCAGGGCTAAGTGGCATCCGGTGACAATTTTAACGAAAAGGACATTTTGTGCCTCTTTCTGAGTTTCTGCGAAGTGGCCACATTACAGCCCCAAAGTCCGGAGGCCTGAAAGCGAGCTCAAGGTGTTTACTTCAAATTTTAGACACAACTGCTCCAGAGTTTGGCAGAACCCCATCCCAGCGGGAGGGAGCGTGTTAAGTGAAGCGCCGCGCATTCCCCCACGCCCCTTCCAGGGGATAGGCCTCGTGCCCTCCCCAAGGTCCCCCGATCAGCGGGTCCACTCTCCCAGGGCTGAGGGCCCAGAAGTGGGGCTATTTGTTACCTCTCTGCGCGGAGGCGAATGAGGAGGTAATGAGCCGAGCGGCCGCCGCACCGCACGTACAAGCGCCGCAGCTGGACATCTCCACGGGCCTAGGCCGGGGCTTCGCCCCCCGAGGATCTTTACGTTTCAGCAGCCCGACTCCTACTCGCAAGATGTGTTTTCTTGGTTCTGAACCCTCCCGCTGGCCCTAGGCCGAGAGCAGAGTTCACTAGCCAGGCCTTCGCGCTCTGGGTGCCCCACCGCTGTCTACTCTCTAGAGCAGACTCTTAACCCCACTCCCTTCCCCTCCTTCTCCTCCTCCCCCCACCCCCCCTCCTACCGGGCCCGGGGAGCCTGCGCGCGCCTGCGTCCTAGGCCCGGGAGGGGGCGTGGGCACGCGCCGCGTGGGCATGCGTATACACCAACGAGAAGCAAGAAGAGGTGGTAGTGACTTGGGCACCAATGAGAGAGCTACGGCAAGCGGCTAGCCCCAACTAGGACGACTACAGGTCCCGACACGCAATTTTTCTGGAAGACCCTTTTTGGTAGGGTGAAAGGTTAGCGCGAGACGCGGAGAGATGCATGCTGGGAGTTGTGGTCCCAATCAGTCATAGTTAAGCTATTCTGCGGCCAATTTCCGTCGGGAGAAGGGTTGATCAAAATGAAAACAAGTGGGCAAGGCACGGAGGCTTATGCCAGTAATCCTAGTACTCTGGGAGACCCAGGAGGACGGATCCTTTGAGCTCAGAATTTCGAGACCACTCTGGGCAAGGACGAGATCCTATCTTTACTAAATATAGAAAAACTCAGCCAGGCGTTGTGACCGGCTACTAGTAGCCCAGCTACTAAAGAGACTGAGGCAGGAGGATCGCTTGAGCCCAAGAGTTTGAGGTTGTAGTGAGCTATGATGATGCCCACACTGTATCCAAGACTACAGAATAAGACTCTCTCAAAAAAAACAAAAAAACAAAACAAAACATAGTGGCTTAGCTAGTTACAAGGGGAATCTGTAAAGTAAGTTGGTCACCACTACATTCTTAAGCTTGACTAACTTCCTTCCCTCCTGTTTCCATATCCTGTGTTCCTTATCTTCTCCTTATCCTTAGTTTCCTAACTATTAATGTGGAAGTAGTATTTTACCTAGCTCTCTGAGCAACAATTGTTGGGTAGGGAGAGCTCCCTCTCCTTCCTCTCCAGGCCTAGTGGTGATAAAGTTGCCAGTTGTTGCTAGTCCCTGGGTGCTTTACAGTCTTTTGAAGGTATTCCTAAATCTGATAACACTCTGGCAAACAATTCCTTTAATAAGCCTTTCTCTGTTACCCTTTGAGCCCTTTGCAGGGCCTGCTTCCTCTGCACAGGTAAACAGATCGCTGCACAAGATAGAGGATGGTGACAGAAGAATTAAACCCTTCTACTTGGGTTGGTGAGGGAACCAAGTAGAAAAACCTTCCCTTCTTCCTCCCCATGTCACCCCAAGACCAACCAGAACAGTTCTGCTTGTATCTGTTTTATTATTGGGGTTTGTTTGAAAATAGAGTTTTTCTGCATTAAAACAATGCTTGAAATTCACCAAACCTTGGACAAACCTCCCCTTTTAGAAATGAGCCAAGAGAGTCATAAGGATCCTAACACCCCACTCCCACCTTCTCTTTCAATTATATTCACATTTACTTCTTATTATGGAAATAAAAGAAGTAAATTATTTTATTTTATCCATAAAATCTATGGATCACTATAAAGAATGCTTAAAAAGAGTGTAATCAAGGCTTAGCAGGAAACACTGCTTTGGGAAGCCTTCCCTTTCTGTGTCTATCCTAGGGAGTTGACTTCTCCTGTCAGTCAACAAATATTTATTGAGCACTCACTGGTATTCATTATTTTGAATAAAATGTTCTTTCTCTCATGGAACTCCCATTCTCGCAGGGAAGGACAAAATAGTAAATGAAAATATATGCCAGTGGTATGATGATGTAGGAATAACCTCTTATTATTGTGCAATATATCCTTACGTTATTTCCAGAATGATTTAACACATAATATTATTTATAGGTTAATGTTTTGTGTATTTAGCTTTGCATTCCCCATTGGATTATGATCTCTTCAAAGGCAGATACTTCATTATATACTTGGGCTGATTCATAGTAGGAATTCAGTGAATGCTTGATGAAGTACTTACCTTCCAACAATCTTTTGCTTGGCAGAAACCTGGGAATTTGTCTTCATAAAATCCTACACATACGCAGAGCAAATTGCAATTGACCAACAGATGATTGTTAATAGACATAAATTATACAAATTTATACAATGATTAATCCAAGTTACTGACTGCCCCAGAACCAATTCCAACAGATTGCCTGATTAGCATAATATAGACTTTGCCCTAGAAAGTACAAAACAGAGGGACGTCTACATAACTCAGTTTAACTTTTTCTCAGCAAAGTGAACAAGGGTCATGTGGCTTTGACATCAGGCAAGTGATGGTTTCATCACACAGGCAACAGAACTTTGGTAGTTAAAATTCATCTCCCTAAAACTGCTCTCTGAATCAAAATTTATGTGAAGTATATGGATCAGCACCCAACAATCATGGATTGGGACGCTAACTTTGTGTGCTAGACTCTTTGATGGTATAACGCTGGAGGACTTATGCCATGGAGATAAATGGATTATACTTGTACCAAGACTTCTCAAGTATTGAGATGTACCAAGAGTTCTCAAGTATTTGAGTAGAGATGAGTGTCAAGTTTAAACAAAATAACATCTGTGTTGGGAATGGTTCAAATGTTAGGGATCGTTCTTTAGGAACCACTTCGGCTGTCTGACAAAGGAGTATTTTACAAGTGTTATGTTCCCTGACCTGAAAATCACAGGTTGAGACAGTGTTCTTGCTCCAAGTTGTATCTGGGTAGCATGAAATGGAGCACAGCTTAATGTCTGGGCAAAGAGTGATGGGACTCCAGTGGCCTGCTAGGACTTCTCTGTTACTTGGCACTGTAGAGATAATCTCTGAGCAGGTTCCTATCAGCTATCCTCTCAAATTCTGAATTCAGAAGCACAGAGCCATTCAAGATTTCCCCTGTGATAAAATGGATCCTCTAACAGGAAACTGATGGCAAATACCTGTGGTCAATTTTTTTTTTTTTTGAGATGGAGTCTCACTCTGTCACTCTGCTTAGAGTGCTGTGGCATCATAGTTCACAGCAACCTTGAACCAAGACTTCTCAAGTAGCATTTGAGTAGAGATGGCTGTCAAGTTTAAACAAGTTTCTTGGGTTTAAGTGATCCTCTTGCCTCTGCCCCCCAGTAGCTGGGACTACAGGTTCTTGACACAATGCCCAGCTAGTTTTATATTTTTTAGTAGAGATGGGGTCTTGCTCTTGCTCACGCTGGTCTCCAGCTCCTGAGCTCAAGCAATCTAAACAATCCACTTGCCTCTGTCTCCCAAAGTGCTAGGGAAAAAAAAAAGGACTGAGAAACAGAGTCTCAGTCTGTCGCCCTGGGTAAAGTGCCCCTGTGAAATAGCTCACAACATCAAATTCTTGAGCTTGATTGATTATCTTGCCTCAGCCTGCCCAGTAGCTGGGAGTACAGGTGTCCTTCACTATGCCTGACTACTTTTTCTTTCTTTTTTTTTTTTGAGAAAGAGTCTTATTTTGTGTCATAGCTTTGCTGTGTCATAGCTCACAGCAACCTAAAACTCTTGGGCTCAAACTGTCCTCTTGCCTCAGCCTTCTGAGTAGCTGGGACTACAGTGGCCCACCACAGGGTCTCTCTCTTGCTCAGGCGGGTCTCAAACCTGTGAGCTCAGGCAATCCGTACACCTTGATCTCCCAGAATGTTAGGATTACAGGCATGAGCCACCTCCTTCAGCCCAGATAGTTTTTCTATTTTTAGTAGAGATGTAGTCTCACTCTTGCTCAGGCTGGTTTCAAACTCCTGAGCCCATGCTATCCACACACCTTGGCTTCCCAGAGTGAAGACATTTCTTTTTCTTGACTAAACACTTTTCCTTCATATCAGTAAACATTGATTGCCCCTGGCCAGATAGAAATGCTTTCAAAGCCAGTTTTTTGTTTTTGTCTTTGTCTTTGAGATAGAGTGTCACTTTGTCACCCTTGGTAGAGTGCCATGGCATTAGTCTAGTTCACAGCAACCTTGAACTCCTGGGTTCAAGCAATCCTCCTGCCTCAGCTTCCCAAGTAGCTGGGACTACAGGCATGAACCACCACACCCAGGTAATTTTTCTATTTTTAGTAGAGACTGAGTCTCACTCAGGCTGGCCTTGAGGGTTCTTCCTGCCTCGTCCTCCCAGAGTGCTAGCTAGGATTACATGCATGAGTCATTGCACCTGGCCCATGTCCCTAGTTTTATCTCATTCTCATAACCACCTAGTGAGGTATTGTTATCATCAGCATTCCAGTTTTACAGTTGAGAAAATTGTGACACAGAGGACTTAACTGATTGCCCAGGGTCACAGCAAAACCAGACATCAAACCCAAGTCACCATATAGTTTCCATTTCTTCCTTATAGCCTCCTCCAAAAGCTGGCAAGATTTTAGAGTTCTTCAGAATCTCTGCTCCCTATCCAGAAATATCTCACCTCAAGGACTAAAAAGCCCTTATTCTATTAAGGCAGTGATCCACCATCCTTCCTTCTCTTAGATTACTTGGGTACTTGGGTACCCTAAATGTCTGGATTGTAGGGGGAAAAAATAATTACTTGAGGTATTAGTTAAGTACACCTGGCCACCTCCTCTAAGGGTTTTGATAAAATAGTCTTAAGTGGGAGTCAGGAATCTATTATTATTGCAAAATGGTAGAATCAGGAGCTGGTAAGTTTTTTTTTTTTTTTGAGACAGTCTCATTATATCGCCCTCTGTAGAGTGCTGTAGCGTCAGAGCTCACAGCAACTTCAAACTCTTGGGCTTAAGCGATTCTTCTGCCTCAGCCTCCCAAGTAGCTGGGACTACAGGTGCCTGCCACAATACCCGGATATTTTTTGGTTGTAGTTGTCATTGTTGTTTGGCAGGCCCGGGCTGGGTTTGAACCTGCCAGCTCCCGTGTATGTGACTGGTGCCCTAGCCAGTGAGCTACAGGCGCTGAGCCTATGGTAAGGTTTATGTGCAGGAATAAATAGGGTATGTTTCCACTGTGGTGACGGAAGCCTGTGCCTTTATTTCTCAAGGTCTCTTTTTTTAGGGTTCCCTCCAACTTCCACCACTTTTTCCCTCAGGGAGCCACTGTCCAATCTTGGTATTGTGAAGAGATCAGGGAGGCTACAAGAAGGTGCTTATCCTCCAGGGCCTGTCCTTGGGGGTTGGAGGTGACCTCAGCATGAGGCCCTTCCTTGTCTTTCATCCTGATGTTCAGGAAGATGGTCAGCAGATGGCACTAACTCAACACAGTGTCCCTCTTTGAATTTTGGGCTATAATTCTTCAAGCCAATCTAGTGGAATTTTTCTTTTTCTTTTTTTTTTTTTTTTGGAGCTGGAGAAGGGTGTTTATTTGGGCTTTATTCTCAGGGGGAGATGGCACTGTGCGGTCTCGATGATGCAAGTTGTTATGTGACCTGTTGGGGAGGGAAGGGACAAGGGAGAGGGAGCAGAAAACGAGTTTTCTAAGAAAGGAATCTAATGAGTGCATGGCGTGTCCGGTTAGCATGAAGAGAGGTTTAACACTGCTGCTTTCTCTTCAAAGCCTCCACCAGGTCATTCTTCAGAGCTTCTTGTTTTGATTTGTCTGCAAAAGTCTGCACAGACCTCAGCCCATTGACGATGTCCTTTGTTTTTCCAAAGTGGATCTCATTCAGCGTACTTCTGATTTTATTTTCCATATCCTCTACCAGGCGCCCAATATTGGCTATGTGTGGGGAGCAGTCGCTCACGGTTTCATCTTTCTCCATCTATCTGGTAAGGCTGCCTCCGAGGTTCATGGTGCCAGAGCCGGATTTGTTGGTCTGCAGCCACAGCATCACCGTGGAAGTCAACTTGTAATGAGTGGTACGACCACTGGACTTCTCCTGCACCTCCACCACATGGATGGAATCCCAGCAGCCTTTGATCTTCTTGGATCCATCTCCAGCCTTCTTTATGAGGATGACTCCAGCAAAGCCATGATCCAGATCCCAGAGGTAGACAGATGAGACGCCACCTTCAAAATACAGGTCTCGGTACTGGTCAAAGGCATTGTTGGCTTCTACCTCCAGCTTTCTCAGTCGAGCAGATGGCATGGCCCCATCTTCCAAAGGAGGGTCATACTTATTACTCCATGGTGACCTGTAGGAGTCTCCATCTCTGTTGTAGTCACACAAAAAGTAATCCTTTCCCACCACCTTGTCTCTGGCAATTTTCAGGGGCTGGTCAACAGAAGACAGGAGATCTTCACACAGACCCGGGACCAAGTCGATCAGGTCGCTGAGGTTCTTCTCAATTTGCTGTGGAGGCAGGCACCTCATTAGGTCCAAGGCACAATCCAGCTGATGATCACTCACATCCTTTCTGTGTGTCTTCTCTCCAGTACGTGGCAGGATAGGTTTCTCAGGGCTCTGCACTCTTCTCCGCTCCTTTCCGCTCTCAACTCCTCTCTGAGCTTCAGAGTCCTCAACTAGATGACAGGAATACCGTCATTGAAATAATAATCATGGGCTGAGTGTGGTGGCCTCACCTGTAACCCCTGCACTCTGGGAGGCCAAGGTGAGAGGATCACTTGAGCTCAGGAGTTTGAGACCAGCCTAGGCAATATAGTGAGATTCCTGTCTCTACAAAAAAAAAAAAGAAAAATTAGCTGCAAGTGAGCTATGGTCATGCCATTGTACTCCAGCCTGAGTGACAGAGTGACAGAACCAGTCTCTAAAACCAAAAAAAAAATTTTTTTGAGACAGAGTTTCACTCTGTTGCTCTAGGCTAGAATGGCATCACAGCTCACAGCAACCTCAAACTCCCGGGCTCAAGTGATCCTCCGGCCTCAGCCTCCCAAGTAGCTGGGACCACAGGCACCCGCCAGAACACCCTGCTAGTTTTTCTATTTTTTTAGTAGAGACAAGTCTTGCTCTTGCTCAGGCTGGTCTCCTCTAGTGGAATTTTTCATGTGTCAAATCTTGAAGACAGTCCTAAGAAATAGTTATTCCTATTTTTACATGGCACAGATGTCAGGAGTTACAAGGATTGGTATGAAAATCCTAGCTGGGTCACTTACCAGCTCTGTGACTTCTTGCAAGTTACTTAACTCCATAAGTGTGTTTTTTTCCAACTATAATTTGGGGTGCTCTCAACCTACTAAGGTTAATGTGCACAAGAAATGATTCTTTGGCACTTACTTTAGTAAGTAGGTGCTTACTAAATAATAAAGATCTTTTTTTCCCGTGTAATGTTGTGATTTATGGCTTTCCCTTTATGCCTTTAAAAAAATTCCTTTTTAACTTGTACTGTTTAGCCAGATGGTTAAAGATCTTACCCTACTCCATTAATACTTTAGTGTTATGAGGAACTTGCTTGATTTCAGATGAAAAACTTAAAAAGAGATGAAAGAGAATATAAACTCTTGATTTATAAGTCCTTTTCAAGTTGCGATTCACTTGCATTAACCATAATATTAGATAATAAAAGTGATACTTACTTCGGTAACAATTATTGTCATTTAGTATTTGCTAGCAATATTTACTTATACACAAGCATCCACTGGGCTAGGGATGTAAAGTAGTACCCATGGGTAAATTATAAAATAATGAGGAAATGTGGAGAAAAGGCTTCCACGCCACCAAAATAGATATTGTGTTGGCACTTCAAAATTCATGTACTTTACTCATTCCCAGGCCTTCAGAATCTCATTCTGTAAGTCTCTTTACTCATTTAAATACTGATTTGGAACTTATTTTGTGTCTGTAATCACCATAAGTATTAGTTAAACTCAGTAGTTAAAAGATTTTCAGATTGGATAAAAATAACTAAAATCCACCTATAAAGCTGTTTAAAAGAAACACATCTTTTAAAAATAACAGAAGGTTAAAAGTGGAGAAGTATAAAAGGAGGCCAGGTGCGGAAGCTCACACCTGTAATCCTAGCACTCCGGGAGGCCAAGGCAGGTGGATTGCTTGAGCGAAAGGAGCAAGGTCTTTCTCAGCCTGAGCAAAAGCAAGACCCATCTCTACTGAAAGTAGAAAAACTAGCCAGGCATTGTGGTGGGCACCTGTCATCCCAGCTCCTTAGGAGGCTGAGGCAAGATGATCAGTTGAACCTAGAAGTTTAAGGCTGCTGTGAGATATGATGCCATGGCACTCTAGCCTGGGGCAACAGAGACTCTCTCTCTCTCTCTCAAAAAAAAAAAGCAGGCTTAGCTCCTGTAGTATAGTGGTTACCGCAACAGACACATACACCAAGAGTGGTGGGTTTGAACCTGCCCCGAGGCCAGCTAAACACAATGACAACTGCAATAAAAAATACCTGGGTGTTGTGGCAGGTGCCTGTAGTCCCAGCTGTTTCGGAGGCTGAGGGAAGAGAATCGCTTAAGCCCAAGAGTTGGAGGTTGCTGTGAGCTGTGACACCATATTACTCTAAAGGGAAACACAGTGAGACTCTGTCTCAAAACAAACAAAAAAAGGAAAGAAAAGAAAGCAGTATAAAAAGATACCCTGAGCAGGCTCAGAGCCTGTGGCTCAAGCCGCTAAGGTGCCAGCCACATACACCTGAGCTGGTGGGTTCGAATCCAGCCCGGGCCCGCCAAACAACAATGATGTCTGCAACAAAAAAACAGCCGGGCGTTGTGGTGGGCCCCTGTAGTCCCAGCTACTTGGGAGGCGGAGGCAGGAGAATCGCTTGAGTCCAGGAATTGGAGGTTGCTGTGACCTGTGATGCCAGGGCACTCTACCCAGGACGACAGCTTGAGGCTCTGTCTCAAAAAAAAGATATCCTGAGCAAATACTAAAAGAAAAGTGAGAGCTATGTAATTAGATAAAATAAGCTTTCAGACAAAATGCATTAAAGGAATAAAGAAGATAACTACCTAATGATAAAAAAAAAAAAGTCAACTCTAGGAAAGGCACCCCCCCACCAAAAAGAAAAGATTCAATTCACAAGAGGCATGAAAATTCAGTACTTAATATGCACTCATTAAAAGAGCCTCAAAATGTATAAACCTCAAATTGAGGACACACTGGGAAAAATTGCCAAGTGCTCCTTCTATTCGAAGATTTCAACACACTCCTTATTTCTGAACAGAGAACAATTATGCTTGAGTTAATGATCCTATATAGAGCACTGCACAAAATGATTAAGGAACATATATTTTTCCAATTACACATGCATACAGCAAAAATTGCTAAGTTATGAAGTTATGAAATAACTACTAAGTCATAAAACAAGACTCCACAGATTTCAGAGAATCAGTATCATAAAGATCTTTGTTTGATAAATTTAAAATACCCTCATGTTTGCAGATAAAAATCCCTAAGATCTCAGAACCCCACAATGATGTGCTCTCTATAGCCTTACAGTATTCATCCTGTGGGATGTCTCCCAAACTCACAAGGACTCCCCTTCTTTCAGAATTACTTCCGCCTCCCTAGCAACCTTGACTGTGTAATAGGACTGCCCTTTGGGCCCCACCCACCAGCAAGGCCATAGTTGATTGGATTAGAGGTGCCAGCTGGGCCAACTAGAGTCTTTCTCCAAGGAATCTGATGGGGTAATAGGATTACCCTTAATTAAAACTGGACCAATCAAGTTTGGTTTCCAATGCAGAGCTCTTCCTTGGCTTGAGGGAATGTTGGAGTGGGACGTCTTCTGCAAACCAAGAGGAACAGACAACTTATCTGTAAGAGGAAACAACAGTTCCTGAAGAGAAGAGAGACCACACAGTGAGAAGGAGAAGCTGTGAGACAGACTGATCAGAGAGACGGACCAGAGAGAGAAATAGCATCTGAGAAACAGAGCATGTAGAGCAAGGTGGAGTTAGAGACTGAGAGAGCAAAAAAACCACTGAGTGTGAGAGAGGTTAGGAGAATCAAAACCAGAGTAAGTGACAACCTGGATTCTGATGACTCTGCAGTTCCTGATTCCAGTCCTCCTGGAGGTTAGCTGGCACCCCAGTTATTATACTTACAATCGGAAGACTTCCAGTACACAGTCTCATCTGCACTCTTTATCTCTAACCAATCCCTTTGTCTAAAACCCGACTTATTCCTGCACTGCCTCCAATTTTGCTTAAGTCCTCTCAATCCTTTAAGACTGTGCTTGTCTGGATATCTTGGTGACATTTTTCTCTATCACTCTAAGCTGAGCACTCTTTGGGAAATTCCTGTTTGTAAGCAGAAGCAGCCTGACGGAGCCCTGTATCTTCCTTCCTGTGCCCTTCTTTCCACCATCCAGTGTCCATCTTCACACAATTCACACCCAGGAATGGGATGATCAGCTCGTGAACAGGCTGAAACCAAAACTCCCAAGACTTTTCTGCGATAAACATTTTGTCTACGCATTGTGCAGTCTCCCACAGGAGAACACCTACTGAATCCGAGGTGGTTTGGTGAGGGAAAGGCATCCTGGGAACTATGCTCTTAGCCTGACTGAAAACCAAGGAAAAGACTTTAAAGATAATCTAGATTCTAAGGTAGAACAGCCCGTTTGTTTACAGGTGAGGGAGTTGAGTTCCACTTCCCTGTGAGTTGGAAGGAGACTGCTGGTCAGGTTGAAGCATCATGCTTCTTAGTCCCTGAATGGCTGGGGTATCCCTGCTGCAGATAGCTGCACGCTGACTCTACAGAGGCAGTCAGACTTACAAAGTGATGAGAGTTGCTTGCTGGGAGCAGTGGGACAGTAGTTAAGTCTGGAAGTGGGTCAAATTGCAATCACAAAGCCACGAGGACTCAGTCCTGTATATGCTAGCTTTCTCTGTAGTCATGGGGGTGTGGTGCTCAGCCAGAGACTTTCTAATTGATTACAAACCGAACTCCCAGAAGCTGGGCAGATGATAGTACAAATCTGGCCTAGGCCAGAGGTGGCTAATGGAGCTGGACTGGGCTGGCCAAAGTATCAGGGAAAACTTTTTGTCCTGATCATAAACAGTGCTCTCTTCTCTCCCTTAGTCTCCTTGGCCTGTTTCTTTCCTGACAGATTCTGGAGGTGTTGGGATAAAGGAGTGAGTGAATCGCACCCAAACCCACACCCGACTGCCCTGACTACTGATGCCTCTGAGATTGCTCTGGCACCACCCACTGGCCTCTGATTTATCATTTTAAACCAAATACTTTTTCCAAAAACAAAACCATGCCCCTTTGGACCAGTTGCTTTACTCCAAGGACACGGGCTATTACACACAACAGGGATCTGGAAAAGCTGAGCATCTTTAGAACAGTTTAAAAAAAAAACAAAACTCTGTGATTTCTGAGTGAGGTCAGCCAGCCCAACTGGAGATGGCAACAAGCTAATTGGGAGGAGCCAAAGGACCACTTGGCCAGCTTGTGAGGTCCTTAGCCAAGCCATTGTATAAGCTCCACGGTATTGGAAAGAAAAAAAAAATGGGACATGTTTTCAGTCTTGCTCAGAAGCCCAGAATATGCTCACAACTCCAGGAATCTCTCCTTTTCTCTACACATGGAAAATATGATCCATGAGAACAAACTTGATTGCTGGAGTGCATGCCTAGTTGCCCCGCCCTGTAACTTAGCGGGGGCAGGACTCACACTACCTTGGGACCCCTTTCCCGAGTCCCCTCTTGTCCTCTGAGCAGTTAGCTCACTTTAATGGTTAAAGGATAGGACAGTGGCCTCAGAATCAAATTATAGAATGTGCATTTATTGACAGGTGCCCTCAGCTACACTGGGATTCTAACAAGAACACAAACAAATGTAAAAGAAAACAAACTAATACAATTAGCAACCTAGCATGATTATGGATATCAGGAGATGCTCTTTCCAGACAGTAGAGGAACTATGATTACCCTACATTCAATAGTTTAACTTTGAATTCTAATTCAAATTCAGCAAAGAAATAAATAAGTTATTTACATTTCAAGTAAAAATATTGTATTTTATTTATTTTACCACCGTTTAAATGTATGAACTGTGATTGAGGCCTTGCTTACGTCTTGTGGAGCAAAGCCGAGACGTATGCTTTATGTTGGTTATTTGATCTTCAGCATCAGATTATCATTATGGTAGGGGTAGGCAAAAACATGCTAAAGGACAAGGAAGTACATTTGCATTAATGGCATTACATGAACAATGAAAGCTGCAGGGTTTTACCAGTGGCCAATTTCATGTTTTTCTTTTAAAGAATAGCACAGAGGGGCTTTATTTTGACATCTGGGGCTCGTCAGTATCATGGGACAATAACAGTAAATAAAGGCATGAAAAACAAGCAAACTGCACCAAAACAGATGTGCTTAAATTAACCAAGTGACAATCTGTGCATCAGTCTCACAATGGCTGTCACGTGAGGGGAGGAGACGAGTATGAAGTACCACAAAACTTAGTTGCCCAGGGACTGTTGAGTAACTCCAGGAAATCTCAGAGAGGCCATCTCTCTGCGCCAGCGCTGGCCACCTCTGCTTCCCTGCTGCTGCCTCCTTGAGGGCACTCTTCCTTGGGCAGTACCTGCAGAAGGGGACCGGACCGGGGTGCTTTGAAGGTACTGGAAAGCACTCTGCCGACCCACCTGCCTCTCAACACAGTTAAAAGTGAGGGCTACTCCTACATTACTCTTCATGATTCTGGAAGAGCCATCAGATGTGCCATCAAAGCACCGGCCAAGTGCGATCTCCTTGGCTGTGTGAGGGTCCTGGTCAGTGACAGTGTAGATGCCATAGTTGTGGCCCAGAGGGTCCAGGGGTGCCAGCATAGTGTACTCACTGGTGTCATTGTTAACTGCTAGTGGTAGGTGGTTGACTAGGTACTCATGCAGCATGGGATTCACACTGGATCGATGGCAGCTGCCCTGGGGGATGACCTTCACCAGTGTGCGGTCCACGCGGTCCTGGTCATAGAGCATCCCACTGCACTTGAACTCTAGACAGGCAGCTGAGACGTTGGGCCGGTACCTGTCCCGAGTGCTCCTCACATCCCGGATTCCATACAACTTCCCCACCGTCCGCCGGTGGGTGCCCCCCATGTTGCGAGATCGCACATTCACCTCCACTGGTCCCACTATCTTCACCTTAATGTAGCAGGCCCTAAACTCCATCGGCTTAGGCCACCATGCCAGGTAGTCTTCTGTCCAGCTCATGGGATCATCCTCATTGAAAGGGACTGTGTTGTAGTCATACCGATCCCCCTCAATCTGGTAGAAACGGAAGTGGGCTGCACTGGGTGGTGCCTCTTCACATGCTCGGAGGTTCTCAAAGGCATAAATGGGCCCATTGCTTTCTTCAGCTGAGTTAGGCGTTGGCTTGGCTATGCTGATCTGGAAAGCTGTCTTTTTAACCCGTGGGTCCTCATGATCTGTCCGACGATACTTGAGCTTGTTGAGGTAGGGCCAAGGCACTCCAATTGCATTTGGATTGAATTTAGGAGAAGACTCCACTGCTTCCAGTTCCTCCCCAGCCAGGCTTGCTAAGACATAGGCAGAGTAGGCATCTGGGGACTGGTCGTCACAGAAGGCAGGCAAACAGGCACCATTGGGGCCTGTGATGACACTGTCAAAGCGGCCCCAGGCCCTGGGGTTGGAAGAGAAGCCAGCTCTGGGCTCCAGGTTGATCACAGAGACTACAACCCCCTGGATCTGTTCACTGGGCAAGAACCTCTCACTCCGGTATGCCCTTACCTTGATAAAGCACCTCCTGCTTTCAGGGACATCCAGGTTAAAGAGCCTTCGCTCACGGATCTCCATGTTGCCCACCAGGAATGTTCTCTCTTCCCTTTTGTTCCTCCTTTGGCTTTCAAATTTGAAATCACTTTCTTCCTCCCACAGCCCTGTGTCTGGGTTGAGTGACCAGAGTTTCATGGTGGGTACATGCTCTGGCATCTTGACCTGGGTTGAGTCAAGGTGGACCTTTACCTTGCCAACATTAAGTGGCTCTGAGGTGACCTCATCTGTGAAGTCCACAGAGAACATGCCATATGTCCGAAGGGGAAAGGTGTCTCCTTCATCATTGATGAAGTTCAGGTCACTCTGGGTAGCTGTGGCTGTGGAAATGTCCCGGGGATCCAGGAAGGTGACACTGGCCTTTACTTTTCCTGTGTAGGGCTCCCCATTCTGCCTGTAGAAACTCCTGGATGGGATCTCCAGTTCACCCATGGGATCTTCACCAACCACCTCCCCCAGGGGGATAATGTTTGTCTCCATAGCCTCCAAGGTGATAGACTCTTTCCGCCGAAGCATTTTGATTTCATGGAACACTGCGCTCCCCTTCTTGTTGAAGGGCAGCACTTTGGTGGTGTTGACGAACTTCTGCAGCCTGTCCACAAATGTGAGCACCAGCCTCTCAGTGTCCTGGGGGACATGGAGGGTGAAAGTCCCTTTGTAGCCAGTCATACTCACACGACTGTTGCCCATGTACACATGGCCGAAGCGCATGGGTTCCCCATTGTCGGCAGCACTGACATGGCCCCGCACAATGCTCTGGGTCTCCGTACACCGCTGGCAACTACACTGTGTAGCCACCTTGGTGGGCAATGTGTAGCCACTGCACTGGATCTCTTTCTCCTCTGTTTTGGAGATCCCACAGCAGTTCTCCACAGCATCCTGGCACCTGATTCCATTATCCTGCTTTCCTGCACAGATCTTGATAGGGCAGTGGCCCACGTCATAGTAGTAGGAGTTGGTGGCATTCTGGAAACAATCATGGGGCAGCCGGATGAGGTAGCTGTCAGGGGTTGGGTTGCAAGGAGTCTCATCAGGTGCTGCGAAGAGAAATGATGTGGCTATTAAAATATAAGTTCACATTCCACACAAAGAGTGCCTCAACTTCACCTCTCTAAGGTGCTCTATGGTTTTCAAAGGCCTGTGTATCCATAACTGATTCTCACAGAACTCTGTGAAGGAGATGGAACAGCTATTACTAATCACACATTATACACAGTGGGGGAAAGGGTTGGTTGCTAAAACCACCAAAGTAGTGGTTTTACCTCAATGGAGGGGTCTTGAAAATTTGTGAAGGCATTTTGGATTACCACCAAAATTGGGGGTGCTACTGGCATATCATGGGCAGGAGTCACTGATGCTCTACCTACGTCCTGCAGTGCCTGACACTGTTCTGCATAAAGAATTTTTTTGCATCCTGAGTGATCTTTACGTATCACAATAGACATTAATGTAAGTGAAACTTATTTAAAATGATTAGAGCCTAGTAATTTTTATTTTTTTGAGACAGAGTCTCACTCTGTCATCCTGGGTAGAATGCCATGATGTCATCATAGCTCACAGCAACCTTGAACTCTGGGGTTCAAGGGATCCTCCTGCTTCAGTTTTTCTATTTTTAGCAAAAACAGGGTCTCACTCTTGCTCAGGTTGCTCTCGAACTTCTGAGCTCAAGCAGTCTACCTACCTCGGCCTCCCAGAGTGCTAAGATTAGGTGTGAGCCACCGTGCCCAGCCAGAGCCTAGTAATTTTTGCATGGTTTTAACCATATACTGAAGTTTTCAAGAATGCACCTACCATATGAATGAACTAAGACTGTACTTTATTTAGCTTGGAACAATAACCAGAATTTGTCCCTTATCTCAGGAAAATCACATCCATACAACAACATGAGCTAAAGACCATGAATGCCAAAATGGCACTTCTGTATCTATCAGCATTTGTAGCTGTCACACTTATAGTGACTCTGGATTCAAGTGCAAGTGTATAACCTCTTGGTTTGTCTTCTTCTATCATTGTGCCAAAGCATTTAGATATTGAAATGCATATTATTCTATATTAAAGTTTTTAAAAACTTCTCTTTTATGTTATAATTAGAACCATGTGCATATAAATTTGGGAATTATATGTGGTTATTATTCATAAATTTAACTTCAGAATAGTAAAGCAGTATTAAAAAAATAACTGTAGCAATGGCTCCCGCCCATAATCCTAGCACTTTGGGAGGCTGAGGCAGGAGGATCCCTCAACCTCAGGAGTTCAAGACCAGCCTGAGAAAGAATGAGACCCTGTCTCTACTAAAAATAGAAAAAAAAAAAAAAAACAAAAACAGCCAGGCATTGTGGTGGGCACCTGTAGTCCCAGCTACTCGGGAGGCCAAGGCAAGAGGATCTCTTGAGTCCAAGAGTTTGAGGTTGATAAGACCTATGACACCATGGCACTCTATGCAGGGTGACAGAGTGAGACTGTCACTAAATAAATAAAATGAATAAGAAATAAATAAAATAGGGTGGCACCTGTGGCTCAAAGGAGTAGGGGCGCCAGTCCCATATGCCGGAGGTGGTGGGTTCAAACCCAGCCTCGGCCAAAAACTGCAAAAAAAAACAAAATAAATAAAAGAAAGAAAGAAATAAAATACAATAACTGTTGTAGGAGACCAAGTACCAGGCTTATAGAAGAGGCCACTGGTTCTTAAGGAAGGCCCTGGGAGGGAGACAATCTGCTAACTAGCAGATGTTTTGCAGCCCAGAGACAAGCCCCCAAGCAACTGCATGTGTCAATGATCACTCGTTATCAAGCAGGTGTTATACTTTGGACATTTGTGGTGCAACTGGGTGGGAGTTGAGCCAGTGGGGAATGAGCACATAGCGATCATTAAGCACCTAGCTCCAGTACGTGGGCCCCCACACCTGTTGTATAATGCTTCAATAAAAGGCCACAACAGAGGTTACTTGGGGCTCTCCCTGCACCTAAGGAAAGTCTACCTCTTGCAAGCATATACTTTTTTTTTTGCAGTTTATGGCCAGGGCCGTGTTTGAACCCTCCACCTCCTGTACATGGGGCTAGTGCCCTACTCCTTGAAAGCATGTACTTCTAATCCTGTTTTTACTTGCACGGTGATGGGGTGCCACAGCAGGCACCAACAAACTGTAACAAACCCGGCTGGTGTAATGGCTTGGGACCCACTGCTGAGAGGTTCCACTTCTCCTCTGCTGAGATCCAGGCTGCCCTGTGTCCTGTCTGTCCTTATTACAATTTTCTTTGAGCCTGTGAAATACTCCAGAATCTTTCTGATAAATTCTTTCTTCCTCTGCCTTTTGTTTTGTCTAGGCTACTTACTAAAATGTCTTCCTTCCCCTTCATTTTCCAAAGACAGGTTCCTAATTGGTCTTTGGTCTTGAATCTCTCCCTCTCCAGTTTGCTTCTTGAAGCAAGCTCTGAGTCACCTTTCTCTAAAACTCTCTTGGTAGAAAAACTTGCTCCCCCTTCCTATCAAAGAGAGAGAAAGAATAGTTTTGAAGGGAAGAAGTGGAACCAAAAAAGGGGGCAGTTTTCATTTGTATTGTGAAATGTGAAAATAAAATTGTTAACTGTTTTAGTTAAAAAAAAAAAGAACCCTTGGTTCCCCCTTCTGTACCTTTGTCGACACTAACTCCTCAATCTGGAACACCTCCACCTTCGTATACACAATCCCTGCCTGTTCTTTAAGGCCAGGGTTTAAGACCAGAGAATTACCTGGGGAGCTTTTCAACTATGCATGCTTAAGCCACGTCTCAGGTCAATTAAATCAGACACTCTAGGAGTAAGACTGAGGCATCAGTATTTTTCAAAACTCAGCAGTGCTAATTGGCAGCCATGACTGAGAACTATTATTTAAGCCCCAGCTGGAAAGCTGTTCCCTCAAGTGGTCATCTTGTTAACTTCCACTTGGAAGGTATCTATCTATCTCTCAGCTTTTAGGAATCTACTGCCTGTTACACTGTTTCAGCTGCATTTTTTGTAGCTTTACTTGTCCCTTACTATGTATTTACATTTCTTCACCCCTCCACAAATTATGGCTCTGTGATGGTAGGATTTGGACCTATGGCATCTTTGTGGCCCAGTCGGCATGGCACCGTGCACAGCACAGAAAAATCCAAGCTCTGACTGCACGGCTATCTCACTGGGGTGCTCAGCCAGCCTTCTGCCACCGCAGGATGGCCAGAGACCCAGCAGGCTTACCTATGACAGTCAGCTGGACAACCTGGGACTTCACAGCCCCAGCATCACTCTGGGCCTTGCAAAAGTACTCCCCAGCCTGGTCCTGCTGTAGTTTCCTCAATACCAGTTTGCTCTCATGCTTGTAGAGGGAGGGATCCAGCAATGTGTCATTGTGATACCTACAAGGGATGGAGGGACAGAGCCTGAATGGAGGGCAAGTATCCCTGGGCACAGTACCAGGAGCAAGCAGCCAGGGAAACAGATGGCAGATGGGTTCCTTCAGATGCCAATATCACCTTTGACTCTGCTTAGCCAAGAGCACTGATTGGCCTGGCAGTCAAGGGACTTGGTTCTAACTCCCACCCTCACCATGTACCTGGCTGGGGATGATTTGGACAACTCATCTCACCCCTCTGAACTTTAACATTTCTTTTCTTTTCTTTTCATTTTTTTTTTTTTTTTTGAGACAAAGTTTCATGCAGTCTCCCTGGGGTTGAGTACCATGGTGTCAAAACTCACAGCAACCTCAAACTCTTAGACTCAAGCGATCCTCTTGCCTCAGCCTCCCAAGTAGCTGGGACTACAAGTGTCTGCCACAATGTCCGGCTATTTTTAGAGATAGGGTCCCAGCTCAGGCTGGTCTCAAACTCCTGAGTTCAAGCAATCTGCCTGCCTCGGCCTCCTAGAGCTCTAGGAATATAGGTGTGAGCCATCAACACCTGGCCAACTTTAATTCTTTAATCTATAAAATGGGAGTAATGATCACTAGCTAACCTCAAAGAATTGTTAGGAGAGTGTCTGTAAAATGTTTGTGAAGGGTAAAGGACTCACAGCCATTAGGGATTCTAACCTTGTTTGCCTTTGTTGAGCCTTGTTCTGTGTCCTGAGGATGTATGCAAGTCAGGACCCTAAGCCCAGAAGGACTCTGGGTGATCCCAGGTTTGAGTTTAAATGAGAAGGCTTGCTGGCTCTCTTTGTATCCCCAACCCTGCTAGCTCCCACTTAGAAGTTCCAACATCTGGGTCCTGTACCAGTGCCTTCCTTGTAACTTTATTCTATTGGTTATTGTTTTTATTAAGTCCAGATTCCAATGCAAGAAAGCCCTAGCTTCCAAGAGGAGAACAGGGAAAGGGAGCTGGCAGAATACGCACCAGAAATAGTTGTCTGGTCTAGGTTTTCCCATGGCCTTGCAGCACAGGGCCACACTCTGCCCAGCTTTCCGTGCTTTTTTCTCAGGGCTCTTCACCATGTATGGCATCTCTGGGACAGAAAATGAGAAATAGTGTTTTGGGGTTTCGTTCTTTTTCTTTTTTCTTCTTTTGTGACAGGTTCTATAAAACTTTGCTCCTTTAGGGTCGCTGATGGTATGAAAATTATCTGTCTTCATCCCTACCTTCAGCCCATCTCTAAGGGTCCTAATACCTAGGGGAACTGATCTAGAGCAGAATCTACTCCCTTCACACACTCAGCCTGGAACCTGATTCCATGGCCTGTTAAGTAACACCTGGGTGGACCAGTGGAGAACCAAGAGGACCTGTGCCAGCCAAGATTCCTAAGCACTACCATTGGAACAGAACCAACCATTTTGAATAGTGCAGTACTTATGTTCTACTGCCCCTAGCAGACTTTTCTGGCCATTTTCTCCAAGCCTCTCTCTCTGTGACTCCCAAACTTCACAACGTACTATAATTGACTGTTTTAGATTAGCAAATGGCCAGGGAAGACCTCATACATTTGAGGGAGCATGCCAGATCAATATCTGGGGCAAGGGGCAAGTACACTCTAAACAGAGTACTTTTAACAAGTGCAAAGGCCCTGAGGCTGAAGTGTGTCTGTGTTTAAGAAACGGATAGGAGCCCACTGGCTGGAGTAAAGTGATTTGGTGTTGGGGGAGTAATAGGAGAGAAGAGCAGAGGAATAATGGGGAGCCAGATAATATAGGCCCACATGAACCATCGTAAGGATTTTGGGTTTTACTCTGCCTAAGCTGGGAAGCCAGCTTTCAGCACTGTAATCCTCTTATTTAAAAGTCTGGACCTCCTCACCAGCCCTACCCCAGAGAACTTAGTTACCTGCTTTCATGAACTCTGCGTTGATGGTGGCTGCTTGCAGGTTAGTCTTGGGCATTGTGAGTATGATGGGGGCAAACTTGGCCTTTGTGATTTTCAGTGTGCTTTTGCCATCAGGACACAAGCCAGGGACTCGGAACCTCCCATTGCTGTCTGTCTGGGTCAGCAGCTTAGGCTTCTTGGTCAGCAGGTAGACAGTGGCCCCTGAGGCTGGGGCATCTCCAGGGAGGGACACAGCCCCATGAAGGATGAAGTCTTGGCACATGCAGGCATCACAGTCAGCATTCACCTGGCCCATGGGGCAGGTCAGGTTACAGGCTGTGGGACAAAGGGCCACATCAGCAGGTTTATATGGATTCTGGCCCTCCTTCTGCCTCACCCCAGCCTGTGGACTCACGTATGCTTCCCCTCCACCTTGGCCTTTGTTACTCTTCCTTATCAGCCTGCATGACTAACTTCTACTCATCCTTTAAGACTTAGCCCAGAGCAGGTGTGGTGGCACGTGCCTGTGATCCTAGCACTTTGGGAGGGTAGACTGCTTAAGCTCAGGAATTCAAGACCAGCCTGAGCAAGAGTGAGACCCCGTCTCTAACAATAGCCAGGCGTTGTGGTGGGTATCTGTAGTCCAAGCTACTCAGGAGGCTGAGGCAAGAGGATTGCTTGAGCCCAAGGGTTTGAAGTTGCTGTGAGCTATAATGCCATAGCACTTTACCAAGGGTGACAAAAGCAAAACTCTGTCTCAAAAGAAAAAAAAAAAAAAGACTTAGCCCAGGGCATTTCCTCTAGGAAGCTTTCCTGGATTCTGCTAAGATATGATAATTGCCCCTGCTCTGTGTTCCTAGTTTATTCTGCATATCCCCTATCAAAACAGGGAAAATATGCCCCGTTAGTACTTGGTGAGTGAAGGAGTCCCTCAGTCTTACACTAACTCTCTAATCCACCCTTCTAGGCTACTTCAGCCCCACATCCCACGCCCTGCCCAGTGGTACCTGTACAGGCCTGGCTTATGCAAAGCTGACCCTCCTCAGTGGCCTCACTGCACAGCGACACCGTCTCTGCCAAGCAGGTGCGTGTGCGGGTCTGGACTCCAGTGTGACCACAGGCAGCTGAGCATTTGCTCCAGGGAGACCATGGGCTCCAGATGCGTGCTGAGTCTCGGCGCAGGGACCCTGCAAGGTGGGAACAGCAGACAGTCTGACTTCCCAAGGGGACTGTCAGGAAATCTGATGCCGAGGTTGTGTCTTCTCCGGGAGGAGAGACAGGGCCTCAGTTTACATCATAGATGTCATTGATATTTATATTTACTGCAATGATTATTTTCCAATAGATGGAAGTCAAAAGTCTTAAGGAAATAGTGTCTCTAATTTGCATAAAGGCCTTCAGAGGGGTTTGTTGGCCAAGCACTGGGACTTTGCTATGCTGTCCTCAGGTGTGCACAGGTGACACCATCTTTCTTCTTTACTATGTGCCCCTGTGGAAGGGATCTTTGGGAAGTAAGGGCCTGGGAGCTGCAATGACTGCAAGAATGGGGGCTTCACACCTTACCCAAAAGACCAGCCTGAGCTCCCACTTCAGGTGACCACCACTGGTGCCTGGGCCTGGGGGGATCAGGCTGCTTGGACTAGTAGAACCCCAAGGAGGAGTGTGCCCATCCAAGAAGAGAGCAGGCCTGGCTCCCAGCATCTGTATTATCCATCTAATCAGGGGATGTAAAGAGCATGGGCTGTGCAAACACAGACTTCATTCAAACCCCAGCTCTTCACTTACCAGCTGTGAAATCATGAGAAGTTACTTAACTTCTCTGAACCTCACATAACTTGTCAAGATAAAGATCCCTCAAAGGTCGGCTGCGAAGGTTGAATAAGGTGGATAATTAGCACAATAGCTGGCACACAGGAGCAATAAGAGAAACTAATACTTAGTGAACATTTACTGGGGTTAAGCTCTCTACATTCATTACCTCATTTATTCTTCAAATAACCCCCTAGGAAGATTTACCCCTGACTCTGTTTTACACCTCAGAAACCTGAGGCTGAGTAAACTTCAGAAAATTTGTCTAGGGAAGACGGTTCATATGGTGGGCTTGGGATTCAAATCCTGCCAGCCCGAGTCCAGAGCCCGCTTTGTAGTCTTCACCACAGTGACACTTGAATGCCATAAAATGGGTTGAATGGAGGGTTCTCATAAACCCAAAACACTCCTGGGAGTGTTCTGGCACTAATGAGAAGACTTGGTTGTAATTAGAGTGTGTATACATGTGTGATGTTCAGAGTCCCAGTGGTCAGAGGCAGGTCCTAGCCTCATCCTGAGCAGAAGTCAGGGGTGGGATCTGTTCAGGCTCACCTGGTGGGCAGAGGAAGCGCACGGTGTAATTAGAGCAGTTCTGGCCTGGCTGCTGCTCCCTGTTGAGGCACCAGAAGCCCTCTTGAGGACTTTCATGGACCACCTGGCCAGTGCTGCCTGCAGGTGTCCAGTCAGTGGTCCGAGCCTCTAGCCACCAGGGACGGGCACATACACGATCCCCATAGTAGAAGCGAATGGCATCCAGCCGCTCGTAGTCGCCCTCCCCACCTGGGTGGTCGACGTTGAACCATGTTGTCCACTCGCCAGTACCTGAGAGACAGAGTCGGGTTGGAGAGTAGCTGCGCCCCAGGTGAGCTCCCGTTCTCCTTTCCTGCTCAACTCCTGGGAGTCATGGAGTCATCCCTGATACCTCTCCCCTACGCCCAGTCAGCTTCAGGCCCTGTCCTATTTCTGTCTGCAGCATCTCTCCCATCACCCTACACCCCACACTACTGGGGCCTCCACTCAAGCGCTCATCAGCCGGGTTGAACCATGTCAGGTACTCCCTGCCTCGTCTCTACCTGCCTCAAGGCTCCCCCTTAATCTCCTGCTCACTCTTCCCTAATACTACATTCAAGGTGAGTTTTCTTTCTGCATGAGGCTGGGACCATGCCACTCCCTGGCTTTAAAACCCCTTAACCAGGCGGCGCCTGTGGCTCAGTGAGCAGGGCGCCGGCCCCATATACCGAGGGTGGCGGGTTCAAACCCAGCCCCGGCCAAACTGCAACAAAAAAATAGGCAGGCGTTGTGGCGGGCGCCTGTAGTCCCAGCTACTCGGGAGGCTGAGGCAGGAAGATCGCCTAAGCCCAGGAGTTGGAGGTTGCTGTGAGCTGTGTGACGCCACGGCACTCTACTGAGGGCAATAAAGTAAAACTCTGTTTCTCCAAAAAAAAAAAAAAAAAAAAAAAACAACCTTAACCAGGCATTCAGGGCCCTGGTGAGCCAGTCCCCAGCTATGGCTCCATTCTCATCCCTCCCCTCCCTCCTCACCATCCTGTGCTCTGGCCCCAGCAAGCTCCACAGAATCTTGCAGTATACCAGCTAGCTTCCTGATTCTGGCTAAGCACCATGTAAAAGTGGGTTTCCCTGGAACCCTGACATCATGCCCTGGCTTCAAAGATTCACTTGGCAAGTTCAATAAAGATGCCCTCTGACCACCCCTTCCTGATCCAGCCACAGCTCACTCTCCAGGGGGTCAGCAGGCTTGGCAAAGACTCTGGAGGTCCTCTTCGCAGGCTGGACTCTTCTGACTGAGTGGGTGAGTATTGTCTGCCTCCCTGAGGGGCAGAAGAAGCAGCTAAGTGAGAAACCAGGACTGAAAGTTACAGGGGCTTCTTAAGAAGCAGGGGAGCAGTATGATGTAGTGGGTGGTGCGTGAGCCCTTGGTAGGGGTCCAAATCCCACTCCTCTACTTGCTGCCAGACAACCTGAGAAAAGCTTTTTTCTATGAGTTTGTTTCCCCATGAAATACGGATGCATTAATAATCACCATATCATAGGATCCTGGTGCTACTCAGGACAGTAAAGAAGGTAAAAGGGACGTGGCAGGTGTGCATGCTCAGTGAATGGTAATTCCCTTTTCACTCTTGTTCTAGAAGTGGCTCATCAGATGCTGCTGAGCAGCCACAGGGCTGAAGCTCTTGCTTTGGCATGTGGATCTATCCTTGGCAGAACAGAGCTTTCTTTTCCTCTTCTATAAAATGGAGATATTAGTTCCCACCTCACAGGGTGATTCACTTGGCATAAGGATTCCATGAGATAAAACGCGAACATCTCTGAGGTACATGCAGATTGAGAGTGTGGGCTTCTGAGGCTCTGCCTTCCTCTGTGTCCCTAAGTCACTTCACCCATTGGACCCCATGTTCTCTCATAAAATGAGGACAGGACAGGTGCAATGGCTCATGCTTGTAATCCTAGCACTCTAGGAGGCTGAGGTGGGAGGATCGCTTGATCTCAGGAGTTTGAGACCACCGTGAACAAACCAAGACCCCATCTCTGCTTAAAATAGAGAAATTAGCTGGGGATTGTGGTGGGCACCTATAGTCCCAGCTACTCAGGAGGCTAAGGCAGGAAGATGGCTCGAACCTCAGAGTTTGAGGTTGCTGTGAGGTAGGCTGAGGCCATGGAACCCTAGCCTGGGGAACAGAGTGAGACATTGGTTAAATAAATAAATGAATAAATAAGGATAATAATAGTTCCTTCCTCAGAGGATTGTGGGGATTAAGTAAACCCATTCATAAAAAATACTACCTGTTTTCTCGAAAATAAGACATCCTCCGAAAATAAGACCTACTCACAGGAAAGATAAGACATCCCCTGAAAATAAGACCTAGCACATCTTTGGGAGCACAGCTTAATATAAGACACTGTCTTATTTTCAGGGAAACAGGGTAGCTCGGCTCAGTGCCTGTGGCTCAAGCGGCTAAGGCTCCAGCCACATACACCTGAATTGGCGGGTTCAAATCCAGCCCGGGCCACCAAAACAACAATGATGGCTGCAACCAAAAAATAGCCAGGCATTGTGGCAGGCGCCTGGAGACCCAGCTACTTGGGAGGCAGAAGCCAGGAGAATCACTTGAGCCCAGGAGCTGGAGGTTGCTGTGAGCTGTTATGCCATGGCACTCTACCCAGGGCGACAGCTTAAGGCTCTGTCTCAAAAGAAAAAAAAACCTAGGGCAGCACCTGTGGCTCAGTGAGTAGGGCGCCAGCCCCATATACCGAGGGTGGCGGGTTCAAACCCCACCCTGGCCAAACTGCAACAACAAAAAAAAATAGCAGGGCGTTGTAGCAGGCACCTGTAGTCCCAGCTACTCGGGAGGCTGAGGCAATCGCCTACACCCAAGAGCTGGAGGTTGCTGTGAGCTGTGATGCCACAGCACTCTACCGAGGGTAACAGAGTGAGACTCTGTCTCGAAAAAAAAAAAAAAAGTTGGGCAATGCCTGTGGCTCAATGGAGTAGGGCACTGGCTCCATATGCTGGAGGTGGCAGGTTCAAACCCAGCCCCGGCCAAAAACTGCAAAAAAAAAAAAACCTAGCTCATAGTGCATGATGAATAAGTGTTAGGAACTCCCTTTAGCTCAAAGCCTGGCACAATAGATGGCTATTTACCTCCCTTGGCAAAGTTCTGCTTTGGGAATCACTTTCTCCTATAAAAAACTCATATGGTCTAACTGGGGCATTGCTCCTCAATTTTTTGACACCAGGCTGGCAAGGTGCACCCAAGGATGGGTTCAGGGTTGTTAGGCCACAGGCAATGCCAGCCCTACCCACCCTGGAGGCTGAACTGGGGGCTCCAGCCTGGGAAGAAAAAAGGAGAGCAGAGTAGCTAAAGCTTTGACAGGCAGTTAGCTCTCGAGCCAGGAGCCAAATCAGAATTCTCTATGCTGCTTAATTGGGGTGATAGGAGCTCTTTTAATCAAACTAATCTGATTTCCCCTCAGATGGCTGAATGTTAATCATCTTTTCAGATAGCAGCTGTCAGGGTGGAGAGAGCAAGGCAGGAGGCAAGCAGACACTGAAGCTGGCTAGAGAACCAGACAGCTTTTGTTCTCACATCTGTGGTTGCAAATCCTGCAGGGCATATAGTTTTCAAAGAGGGTTTTGAGCATTTTTTTCCTTTACCTGACTTTGTGGTTAGAAATCAGGACAGGAAGGAGAGGTGGGAGAGAGCATTCAGAGTAGTGCTGGGGGCTCTGATGCTTTGCTTAGATGCCTCAAGAAGCCAGCAGCTCTGCCAGACAAATTCTTCTACCTGTTCCTTCCAAAGTGCAGTGTTACCAAAGGATGTGGTTAGAGGACAAGGAGAACAGAAGGTTTCTGGTGTGTCTGTGAAATTTGGCTGCAGCATATAAACAAAATTGAGCTATAGGTTGGAAGAATTTTCATAACACTAAAATAAACCAAACTCCAAACAGGATTCTGAGAACTCAGTGATCCCCCTGCAATTCTCTTTTGTTTTGGCTGCTAGGAAACTCAGAGCTAAATTCAGTACTCAGGGGCAGCAACCTTCTTATCTTTTTTACTCTCCCTGAATAACTGTTGTCCCTGTCATCATTTACAAGGTTCTGTCCTATGCATTTTAATATTGGGAACTATCTCAAGTTCAGGGGCAAAATAAGCAGGGCATAAATTATGAATAAATCCATAAATTGGCCTCAGGTCTTAAGGCCATTGCTGTGTCTTAAGGCAGATGCATAGTTTAGTCCCAGCAGACGTGATTTCACTGTGGCAAGTGGAAGCTAGCAGATACTTAGCCTATACCCAACACAGAAGTGACTTCCAGGATCAGGAAGGAGAACACCCAGGCCTTGGTCCCCACCATCTTTCCCTCAGACCCCTGGGGAACGTGGCAGGAGGTGGATCAAGGTGATTCACAGAGTCAGCTGTCTCTAGAATGTGATCCCCTGGGAAATTTCTCAGATCCAGTGACCTGAAAAGAAACAAAGCTTGTTAGGTTCCACATTTCTGGGTCACCTCTTATGGCTCGAGCAGATGTTTTTCTTGACCTGTCAAGGATGGAAAAGTGCACAGAATAAAGCCTTGTGGGAGTGATTTGTGAAACTAGGCAGATCGGGAGGTACAGAGGCTTGGAATCTGAGTTCAAATGAGGCACACCTGGGTCCCAACCCTGGGTGTAAGCTTCAGATGGAGATGGGGCACAGGGAGCGTCGGGGTAAGAGGGTTCTTGTCAATGAGAGTCCAGGCTCACTGGTAGCAGCCTCTAGGTGACTCACTTGTAACATCAGGACTTGGGGAGGCATTTGCCTTGCTATCCTTCGGTGGGCTTACACTCTTGCACAGGGAGCTACATACTAAGGCGGTGAAGCTCTGGCCCCAACTCCAGTGGCCCCTCATGGGGCGGGCTGGAGGGCCCAGATGCCTTGGACACACCACCTCCATGAACACATTCCCAGATGTGCACGGGCTACAGCTGGAACACATTTCTGGCCTGTTAGTTTGGGGCCTGGCTGGGAGTTACTAGAGCCAGGAGACAGCTGAGGAGAGCAGAGGGGATGCATTGCAAGAGGCTGGGGCTCCCCAACAACTACTGAGAGTGGGTTAGGTGGTATGGGAGTGGGGAGGGAAAGCAGGGCTGTCTGTGAGGGCAAGGAAGCACAGGGCGTGGCACGTGGCCCAGGCTCCAGCTCAGCAAGACATGTTTATCTCTCCCCAGAGCTCCATCCAGTCCAGAATCTGACTAGTTCTGGAGATTCAAAAGTGGTTCCTTTCAACTCCAAAGTCTGGGGTGTGGTAGGAAAGGGAAGATTCTTCCTTTGTGGGGAAAAAGACCCTCAAACACTTGGATATCTCAAGGGAAGAACAAACCAATCCCACATTGCAGACCATGCACCCCTCAAACCACTAGCCCCCATCGTAGGTGGAGAACCACCTGTTTCTCAGATGAACCAGCAAAGTCATGGGAGACCCCAAAGGTCTACAGCTAATGCATGCCTGAGGCCGGAGGAGAGAGCCGAGCCATCCACAGGCCTGCACAGTGCTCAGCCTGAGCCTGCTCCAGTGCCGTCTGAGAGACTAAGGTGGCCTGGGACACCTTGTGGAAAAACCATTTCCCATCTGGCGGCCCACAAACGTTTCTCAGCATCCCGGTCATTTCCTCGCATAGGCCCTGTCGGCTAGGCTCTGCATCCCACGCTCCTCAGAACTCTTGGACAAAGCAGACTGGCTGGCAGCGGCGGGGGGTGGAAAGCAGGGTGCCCAGAGGTATAGCGGCTCTAAGTGGAACCATTTGGGGGTTCCTGAACTCAGGTTGGGAAGGGCAAGGAGTTTGGGCCAATGGTGGGGAGGAGAATTTCAAAGCAGGAAGGAAGTCTTCTCTGTGGGAGATAAGAGCGGTCAGCCAGCAAAAAAAAAAGAATAGGAGAGGTCAGGAGAGGACAAGAGGGGTTGAGTTCAGCAGGGGGGTGCAGGAGGGATTGAGTTCAGCAGATGTGGGTGAGGGGAACAGGAGAGGAGCTCACCAGCGTCCTGAGCAGGACTCCTTGGCTTGGGGTCCAAGTCTTTGCCTCTCCAGCAGTCCAGCCTCCAGCCTTTTATAGCGCAGCTGGTGGCTCCGCCGGTGGCAGCCAGCCAGGGGAAGCGGCAGGGAAACCAGATCTGAGCATGAGCCACCCCCTCTCTTCCCCACATCCCCTGCAGCTCACAGAGGCCAGGGTTTTGTGTCCAGATCCTTAGGGGGAGATGCTGCAGGGCCTGGTGATGGGCCAGGTGGGCAGCTGCGTGGGTTCCACAGGCCAAAGCAGACAGACCAATGCCAGGAGGTGGGTAGGTGCTGGAGCAGCCCTGGAAGGGGCCAAGGGGAATTCTGCATCTGGGCAGCGTATCATGGCTCAGAGGACCGTGTGCTCTGGACCAGGCTTTGCTTGCTGCTCCCCCACGGTCCCCTGCCCATGCAGAGAAAGGAGTTTGCTGGTCTTAACACATATTCCAAACTCTCTCAGGCACACAGACCACCTTGGCCTCTCAGTGGAGTGTGTCTGGTCTGAGTTGGGCAACTCCTCAACTTCTCCAGCCTCTGAGGGAGCATTCAGGGAACTGAGGCACCAATGAATGGGGGGGCACAGGGTGTCACTTGGTGAGAACAGCTCTTTCTTGCCCATCCCCAATTCCATCTGGAAGTCTGCCTATACAAATTGGGACCCCAGTCTCCAGGGTGTGGACTCCTCTGAGACCCTGCCAGATGCTCCCATGTGTACGTGTGTGTGACACACGTCTGACTTCAGGTATGGGCACCCAGCAGCATATCCACAGCCAGCCTTACCCACAGGTGGTGCAAGCAGCTGCCTGTGCTTTGGGGTTTCGCACCCTGCCCCCGTGTCCCCTCCCACATGAAGTTGTTTGTTTCCATAGGCAGTGACTGTCTAATTTTAGCATGCATTAGATTCACCGGCAGGGCTGTTAAAACAACAGATTTCTAACCACACATGTAGTTTCTGATTCATTTGGGCCTGACACTTTGCATTTCTAGCAAGCTGCCAGGTGATATATTGATGCTGCTGGTTCATGGGCCACATTACTAGTCAAAGGATAGAGTTCCAGTTGAAGGAAGAAAAGAAAAGAGTGTATTAAGGACTTGCCTCATGTCACAGGCTTATCCAACCTGGGATGGGCTCCCTGCCTCATGTCAGCACCTAGGAATGGAGGCCTGGCCCTGTGGCCATCTATACCAGGGCCAGTTCATTTTTTCCAAATACATACCCTCTTTTTTTTTTGAGACAGAGTCTCACTATGTCTCCCTCAGTAGAGTGCTGTGGTATCACAGCTCACAGCAACCTCAAACTCTTGGGCTGAAACAATTCTTTTGCCTCAGCCTCCCAAGCACTATAAGCACCTGCCACAATGCCTGGCCATTTTGTTGTTATTGTTCTTGTTGTTTGGGTGTATGTGGTGTACAGCCCTGGTGTATGTGGCCAGTGCCCTAGCCACTGAGGTATAGACACTGAGCCATACACACCCTCCTTGAGCTGTTATTTGGGGCAGGCTCTATACAGGGCAGTAGGAAGCCACAAGAAAAGAAATGTGCCCTTACGCTCAAAGAAAAGAGCCTCAGCCAGGCACAGTGGCTCGAGTCTGTAATCCCAACACTTTGAGAGGCCGAGGCAGATGGATCGCTTGAGCTCAGGGTTCAAGACCAGTGTAAGCAAGAGTGAGACCCCTGAATCTACTAAAAATAGAAAAACTAGCTGTGTGTTGTGGTGGGCGCCTATAGTCCCAGCTACTATTTGGGAAGCTGAGGCAAGAGGATTGCTTGAGCCCAAGAGTTAGAGGTTGCTGTGAGCTATGATGGTGCCACGGAACTTTACCCAGGGCAAAAGAGCAAGACTCCATCTCAAAAAAAAAAGAGAGAGAGAGAAAAGAAACTCATGTGGAAATTGTCCCATAGTGCAACAGAACAGACCCGGAGAACTCTGTGTGTGTGTGTGTGTGTGTGTGTGTGCCTGCCTCTCCCTGTGTGTATGTACCTGTGGATGTTCTGTATATGTCTTGTCCTTTCCGTGTGTCTGTGTAAGCAAGGGAGCTCTGTTTCCTCTGAGCATCTCCCTGGACAGGACCTGTTGGGGTGCTGGGGAAGAGAGTGTGGCTGGAGAAAGGATGGTGAGCAGCAATAGCTCCCAGACAGACATGGGGCACAGATATGATTTGCTTTCTCCCGTGGAACCTGGTTTCACTCCAGCCCCCAGATGTTGGCCCATAGACCTTGTAGCTGGCCCCAGTCTGGTCCAGTTTGTCAGAGCCAAGCCATGAAGCGGCTTCAGCCATGGCTTTGACAGCAGATGTCTGAAGTGAGTGAGGCCCATGTGAACTCTGCTGGTCCCAGGCCTACACAGACAGAGGCTGAGCCACACGAGCCAGATAAAAGAACAGGAGAAAAAAAAGAATTTGGGGATCCAGAAGCCTAGTCCTGGCTCTGTTGCTGATTCTGGCATGTGACCTTGGACTAGCAGTAACCCAAGCAACTCTGTGCCTCGGTGTACCCACTTGTATAATAGGAGTTTGGGCTGAGTGAGCTTACAGGCTCCTGTCAGTTCTGGGATGGAAAGGTTTGAAAATATACAGATGCTCTTCAGCTTACAATGAGGCTGTGTCCCAAAAACTTCATCATAAAGTGAAAATGTCATAAGTGGTTTTTTCTTTCTTTTTTTGTTTTTGTTTTTTGGGGTTTTCTTTTGGAAACAGAGTCTCAAGCTGTCACCCTCGGTAGCGTGCCCTGGCATCATAGCTCACAGCAACCTCAAACGCTTGGGCTCAAGCAATCCTCTTGCCTCCGTTTTTCTATTTTTAGTAGAGACAGGGTCTCGCTTTTTGCTCAGGCTGGTCTCAAACACATAAGTTCAAACTATTCACCTACCTCGGCCTCCCAGAGTGCTAGGATTACAGGCATGAGCCACTGCACCCAGCCAAAAGTTTCATAAGTTGACAATGCACTTAATCCACCTAACCTATGAACATCATAGCTTAGCCTCACCTATCTTAAATGTGCTCAGAACACTTGTCAGATGGGCAAAATCATCTGACACAAGCCTAATTTATAATAATGTGTTAGGTATCTCATGGAATTTGTTGAATACTGTACTAAAAATGAAAACCAGCATCATCATATGGGTTCTTGAAGTAGGCTTTCTACTGAATGGGTATGGCTTTCACACCATCATAGAGCTGAAAAATTATAACTCAGACCATTTTAAGTCAGGGACTGTTGGTCCTGACAGCAAACAGCAGGGAGGAAGAAAATGGAAGAAATGACAGCTCCACGGATTCTGGCCAGAGCAGAGACCAGAGAAGCAATATGACCACTGAGGTTGGGTGAGGACACCAACGTAAATGAGAGGAAAGTAGGGGTAGGTAAACCAGAGGGCCAGAACACCAAGGCCAGGGTAATCAGCTACTCTCTGAGGCCTTCACTTTATAGAACACTAGGGCGATAAAAGAGGCCTCCCTATCTTCTCTTTTTGTAGTGGAAGGCAGGGAACCCTATGGAGGAAGAGTCCGGCAAAGTGGAGCCCTTTTAGGTCAGCATTCCTGCCCATGTCTCTTTGCTCAGCCCAGCGCTCACACCGAGGCCCCATTTACCTAGCTCTAAGTGGCCAGTGGGTGTTGTCATGGTTGTGCAGGGCTGAGGGACTGTGAGCTGGAATCTCTGGGTTCCACGTACAGCCTTGCCATTTGTGTCCCTCTACCTCATCTCCTACTCCCCCCCATATTCCCATCAGAGTCCTTTCCTTGTCTCCCCAGTGGGACTGAGCTATGTGAGCTGCATAGTGCTATATGTGGAGAACATGAGCCTACACGGACCCTCTCCTTCCAGGACTCCTCTGAGGGAGAGGCTACTGCTGTCTTCAGCCAGGAGCCCAGAATAGAGAGAGCTTGGGAGGTGGCCATAGGTCTAGACTATTCAAGGCCTGGATGTGCCTCAGCCACAAGTGGCCATCTGGAGTTTCTTCAGGCCAGGAAGGTCTAAAGCAGCTCCTAGCCCTTTCCTGGAACACACTGGAAACCCACCAATAGCCCCAACCCCTGCCCAGAGGATCGAGAGGCTAGGAGGCTAATTTAGCCATGCCACCTGTGACCCAAGCCTATGGCCAGGGGTCCCCACCCTGCTGTGGGGAAAGGAGCTCGGGAACAGTGTGAGGGGTCTGACCTGATCCTGGTGGCTCCAGAGGAGGATTCTTTGTCTCTAATGCTCCTTGGACTCCCCGCCTTTTTCCTGTGGCTGCCCCTGTGGCCTGAGGAGGCTTTGCATGTTTGGGTGGGAAGAGGATGATCTTGGGGACCTTGGCTGTAACTGTCAGGAGATGCCTGAGAGTCCAGAGACCCAGAGTTCAAAGTAGTGAGGTCCTCCCCCTCTGAGAAAGTTGCTCTCCTCCCTCTCCTGGGTACAGTCTGTCACAGTCTTACCTCTCCCTGTGCCTTTATAATTCTATTCCCCAGGTTACCATCTTGAAATACAGTCCTTCTTCCTCACCAGTGTGAATATCCCCATCTTTCAAAGCCCTGTCTCGGTCTCCTCCTTACAGCCCTCTCTAACTATCCAGACCCATCTTGATTGTTTCTTTCTCGGGTCTTAGATAGTAATGTTCAGTCACACATAGGTGGTACTCTGTAATTTGCAAAGCACATTCATGTTGATTGTCTCATCTTCAGTTTTATAGCCAATCTGTGAGGTGGAAATGATCATGCCCATTTTACAGAGGGAGAACTGAGGCTCAGAAACATGAAGTCATTCAGATATAGTAGGTCTTCAGCTCCAACTTGCCGCTGGGAACCAGGGATCTAACATAAACCTTGTCATGGGACCCTCTGCTCGGAGGAGCCACCATGGAAATCACACTCCAAGAAATATGTCCACTAGAGCTCTCCATCCTCTGGTTGCCACAGAATCTTCCTTTAGCTTAAAACAGGGTCTCCTCAGTGTCTCTGATGAATTCTCCACAGTCAGAACATTTTTACGCAGAGCAACTATGGTGCTCACTGTACTTACCACAATGTGTTTACAAACCCCTTAAAGTCCCCAGTGTGTTCACCGCTGACTATGGAATTCTTACTATGTTACCGTGATGTTCAACTAGCTTACCATGGCATGCTCACTGTTCATAGTGTCCTCATAACACTTTGTCTTTTCCTTTTTTTTTTTTTTGAAAGGAGGTCTCACTCTGTCTCTCAGACTGAAGACTGAAGTGCAGTGGTGTGTTCATAGTTCACTGCAACCTTCAACTCCTGGGCTCAAGTGATACTCTCAACCTCAGCTTCTAGGGTAGCTAGGACTATAGGCACCTACCACCATGCCTGACTAATTTTCATTTTCTAAATTTTCTGTAGAAATAGGGTCTTGCTATGTTGCCCAGGCTACTCTCAAACTCCTGGCTTCAAGTGCCTCGGCCTCCCAAAGGACTGGGATTACAGGCGTGAGGCACCATAACCAGCCTTCACCACATTTTTATAGTTTGCTCACACCCAGTGATGTTGTAGCATTGATTGCATGAACCCATGAGTTCATATCCTATATGTGGACATTGCAGTATCTGTGCGGTGCCCCCTGTATTTCCCACAAACATCCACATTCACAATTTTGTATAGGATTAAGGAGTATACACTCACCAGAGTGTCATCTCAAGAGTGCTCACAGTCCCCTAACTTTTCACACTCACCATGATGTGTGTGCCCTTGTTCTAAAGCACAAGCTCACTCATACACCTACTAGACTCTGCTGCTCTGCTTCCAATGACCCACGGTCTCTTTCCATGACTCCCCCCAGGAAGTCCCAGGTGGCTCTGGGTGTGGTATGGCTCTAGCTCTGACTGAGATGCTGCAGCCCAGAAGAGCCTGCAGCAATGATGGGGGCAGCCTTGGGAAGGGATGAGGTGAGGTGGATGCTGGGTAGATGCCCTGTCCGGAAGGGAGACTGTATGTTCTCCAGAAACATTGCTATTTTATTGGCTAGAAAGAACATCTGTGGAAAGTTAAGTGTAAGGAGCCTCTCTCTTTCCAAGCAGAATCATTTGCCCACACAGCATCTGGGCCATAAGGGACTCACTCCCTTCTCCGGGTCACCTCCAGGACTCTAGCACAAGGAAGGGAAATTGGAGGTTAGAAAGATTGGGCTGTCTCTTGGTAACCAGGCTAAGACAGATGGCATGAGACAGAGGGATAGAAGCAGACATCTGACCTTGCACAGACCACTCTTAGTCGGTTTGCCTTTGGTTCCCAGAAGCAAAGCAGTCTTCAGTGTGGCCGAGTCAGACAATGTTTTCCCTACCAGAAAAGAGCTTTGGGGACAGAATGTTGGCCAGTGACAGGGAAAACACAGAAAGATGAGAAAGAATTTGAATTCCACCCATAATTTCTTTCTTTCTTTTTTTTTTTTTGAGACAGAGCCTCAAGCTGTTACCCTGGGTAGAGGGCCGTGGCATCACGGCGCACAGCAACCTCCAACTCCTGGGCTCAAGCGATTCTCCTGCCTTTGCCTCCCAAGTAGCTGAGACTACGGGCACCCACCAAAATACCCAGCTAGTTTTTGATTGCAACCATCATTGTTGTTTGGTGGGCCCAGGCTGGATTCGAACCCGCCAGCTCAGGTGTATGTGGCTGGTGCCTTAGCCACCACCCACAATTTTAAAAAATTAAAATATAATTTTCATGTTGGAAAATTTAACCTGTTTGAATGTACAGTACAATGATTTTTGGCAAATACACACAATCATGTAACTACCATCACAATCAAACTATAAAATATTTCCATTACAGCTTCACACAGTGGCAAAATCATAGCCAGTGAGATTATCCAAGGTGCAATTATTGCTAATTGAAAACTTTTCCCAATACCCCGCCATGACAACCTGAAATACAGTGGGCATTGGAAATTGTTGACAGTCTATATGGAGACTGGAAAAAAACAAATTTCATGACCTCAGAAGTTTCCTTTGTAGTCCACTCCTGTCTCATCCCCAGTCACTGGCAACCACTGATCTTTCCCTGTAGTTTAGCTGTTTTGAGAATGTCCTTAAATGGATCACAGTGTATAAGCTTTTGGGGTTTTTTTTTGTTTTTGTTTTTGTTTTTAAAGACAGAGTCTCACTTTGTCACCCTGGGTAGACTTCTGTGGCGTCACAGCTCACAGCAACCTCCAACTCCTGGGCTTAAGCAATTCTCTTGCCTCAGCCTCCCAAGTAGCTGGGATTACATAGGCACCTGCCACAACACCCGGCTATTTTTAGAGATGAGGTCTTCCTCTGGCTCAGACTGATCTCGAACCCATGAGCTCAGGTAATCCACCTGCCTCAGCCTCCCAGAGTGCTAGGATTATAGGCGTGAGCCACTGTGCCTGGCCCACATGCACTTTATTTTTTTTTATTAAATCATAACTGTGTACCTTGATGCATTTATAGGGTTCAATGTACTGATTAGATATACAATGTGAAATGCTTACATTGAACTGATTAACACATCCCTCACAATTATATTTGTTTCTTAATAGTTTTGAAATGTACCACTGCATCATGTACATTAGGTGAAGTCTTCCCAAATACCCTCCCCCCTCCTCCCTCCCCCTTCCTCCCCACTCTCCCTCCCTCCTTCTACTTTCTGGACTATAGTTTACCATTTGTATGAATGCGTAGGTGCTTATATATTGATTTCATAGTAGTATTGAGTACATTGGATAATTTTTTTTCCATTCTGAGATACTTTGCTAAGAAGAATATGTTCCAGCTCCATCCCGGTAAACACAAAAGATGTGAAGGCACCATCTTTTTATGGCTGCATAGTATTCTTTGGTGTACATATACCACAATTTGTCAATCCATTCATGGGTCCGTGAATACTTGGGCTGTTTCCGTGTCTTGGCAATTATGAATTGGGCTGTAATAAACATTATGGTGCAAATGTATTTTTGTTGTAAAATGATTTTTGATCATCTGGGTATCTACCCAGTAGAGGAACTGCAGGATCGAATGGTAGGTCTACTTTTAGTTCCTTGAGTATTCTCCAAACTTCTTTTCGAAAAGTTCATATTAGCTTGCATTCCCACCAGCAGTATAGAAGCATCCCCTTCTCTCCACATCCACACCAACATCTGTAGCTGTGGGATTTTGTGATGTGGGCTAATCTTACTTGAGTTAGATGATATCTCAAAGTGGTTTTGATTTGCATTTCTCTGATAATTAAAGATGATGAGCATTTTTTCATGTGTTTGTAGGCCATGAGCCTATCTTCTTCAGAGAAATTTCTGTTCAAGTCTCTTGCCCACATAGAAATGGGGCTATTGGGCAGCGCCTGTGGCTCAAGGAGTAGGGCGCCGGTCACATATGCCAGAGGTGGTGGGTTCAAACTTAGCCCTGGCCAAAAACCAAAAAATATATATATATATTAAAAAAAAAAGAAATGGGGTTATTTATTCTTTTCTTATTGATTAGTTTGAGTACTCTGTGGATTCTAGTTATCAAACCTTTGTTAGAAGCATAGCCTGCAAAAATCTTCTCTTGTTCTGAAGGTTGTCTGTTTCCTTTACTTACTGAGTTCTTGGCTGTGAAAAGCTTTTTAGTTTGATCAGATCCCAGTAATGTATTGCTGGTGTTGCTTCAATTGCCCAGGGGGTCCTCCTCATAAAGTATTCTCCCAGGCCAAGTTCTTCAAGTGTTTTCCCTGCACGCTCTTCTAGCATTTTTGTAGCTTCATATCTTAAGTTTAAATCTTTTATCCAGTGAGAATCAATTTTTGTTAATGGTGAAAGGTGAGAGTCCAGTTTCAGTCTTCTGCAGGTTGCCAGCCTGTTCACCCAGCACCATTTATTAAATAGGGAGTCTTTTCCCCAATGAATGTTTTTGATAGGCTTATCAAATGATGATAAGTGTCTGGGTTCATCTCTTGGTTCTCTATTCTGTTACATACATCTACCTCTCTGTTTTTGTGCCAGTAGCACATGTACTTTATGTATTCTAGATACAAGTCCTTTATCAGATATGTGTTTTGAAAATATCTTTTCCCAGTCTATCGCTTACCTCTTCCAGTTTATCAATTTTTTGTTTTATGAATCATGCTTTTGGTTCAGATCTAAGAAATCTTCACTTAAACTTCAGTTGCAATTTTCTCCTATGTTTTCTTTGAGATTTTTTTTAGTTTTAGATTTTATTTTTTAGGTCTATGATTTGTTTTGAACTATTTAAATAAATCATAGATTTATTTTGAAGTCTATGATAGTTTTTGTACATTATGTAAAATATGGGTCAAAGTTCATTCTTTCTTTTTTTTTTCTGCATGAGGGATGTCAACTTCTTCCAGTAGTACTTGTTGAAAAGGTTGCCCTTTCTGGGCGGTGCCTGTAGTTCAGTTGGCAGGGCGCCGGCCACATATATCAGGGGGTGGTGGGTTCCAACCTGGCCCAGGCCAGCTAAAACAATGACAACTGCAACAACAAAAAAAATAGCCAGGCATTGTGGCGAGCGCCTGTAGTCCCAGCTACTTGGGAGGCTAAAGCAAGAGAATCACTTACGCCCAGGAGTTGGAGGTTGCTGTGAGCTGTGACGCCATGGCACTCTACCCAGGGTGACAGCTTAAGACTCTATCTCAAAAAAATAAAATAAAATAAAATATAAAGAAAAGGTTGTCCTTTCTCCATTGACCAACTCATTTTTTTTTTAAACCATGGCTCCACTCTGGGAGGCCAAGGCAGGTGGATTGCTTGAACTCAGAAGTTCTAGACCAGCCTGAGCTACAGTGAGACCCCAGCTGCCAAGTGCTAGGATTATAGGTCTGAGCCACCAGGCCCAGTCTCAACATCATAATTTCAGAGACTCCTCTCCTAAGAAGAGAAGGGGTTTGCCTGGTCCATTCATGCAGGGAGATGTAGAGCCAAGACTGGGGCCGAGTCTCCTGTTTGGATCTAGGCCCCTGCCTCCACTCCAGGAGCCTCTTTGACATGTCACAGAGCTGAGAATCCAGACGGCTGCAGTCCCACCTCTGAGTCTGATGAGGGAGGCATCTGGCTCCACCCTGAACACCGAGATGTCTTCCCTGGATGATGCAGCCGCAACCCCGACAGCTGGGCAGTTCTGGATCAATTTAGGGGGTAGATCCTGCCCTGCTTGCAGGAGGAGCGTCCAGAGACTCTCAGACACCACCCAGGTGTTCTGCTTCTGCATGTGGCTGGGGTTGCAGGCAGGGGAGGGCAGGTAGGCATGGCCCAGCCACTCCAGCTTAATCAGGGATCTGAGAAGCCTCAGGGTATACGACAGCAACCCAAGGGGGCAGTGCCTGTGTCCCTGGAGCAGTGTGGACAGAACTCTGTGCATTTGCAGTGCAAGTGGTATGTGAGAACATGTAAGCCTGACTGGGTGTGTCAGGACAAGTATATGCCCAAACCAAGCTCTGATCCCCACATGCAGTGTGATTTTAGGCATTTGACATTCCCTCTCTGTGCCTCAGTTTTCTCCATTGTAAAATGAGGGAATTAGATAGTCTCTAAAACTTACAACAGAGGCACCATAGTGACAACTGGGACTTTCCTGCCCCTTGAAATCCAAGTGATAATTGCTTTGAACTCCACTGTCCCAGGTCCCTTCCAAGGTTCTCATTCTCTCTCTCTTCCTCCTTCCCCACTTCTCTCTGAGATAAAGTCTTGCTCTGTCACCCAGGCTAGAGGGCAATGACACAATCATAGCTCACTTCAGCCTTGAAGTCCTGAGCTCAAGTAATTGTCCAGCTTCAACTTGCCAAGTTTTAGGACTACAGGCATGTGCCACCATGCCCAGCTAATTTTTTTTTTATTTTTGTAGAGAAGGAATCTTTTTTTAAATTATTACATCATAGCTGTGTACATTAATGCGATCATGGGAGACCATACACTGGTTTTATAGACTGTTTGACACATTTTCATCACACTGGTTAACAAAACCTTCCTGGCATTTTCTTAGTTATTGTGTTAAGACATTTATATTCTACATTTACTAAGTTTCACGTGTACCCTTGTAAAATGCATGGCAGGTGTGATCTCACCAATCACCCTCCCTCCACCCATCCTCCCCCCTCCCTTCTCTCCCTCTCCCCTTTCCCCCTATTCTTAGGTTATAACTGGGTTATAGCTTTCATGTGAAAGCCATAAATTAGTTTCATAGTAGGGCTGAGTACATTGGATACTTTTTCTTCCATTCTTGAGATACTTTACTAAGAAGAGTATGTTCCAGCTCCATCCATGTAAACATGAAAGAGATAAAGTCTCCATCTTTCTTTAAGGCTACATAATATTTCATGGTGTACATATACCACAATTTATTAATCCATTCGTAGATCAATGGGCACTTGGGCTTTTTCCATGACTTAGAATTATGAATTGAGCTGCAATAAACATTCTGGTACAAATATCTTTGTTATAATGTGATTTTTGGTCTTTTGGGCATATACCTAGTAGAGGAATTATAGGATTGTGTAGAGAAGGAATCTTACTGCATTGCCCAGGCTGGTCTTGAACTCCTGGTTTCAAGTGATCTTCCTGCCTCAGTCTCCCAAAGTGCTGGGATTACAGACAGGAGCCACCTTGCCCAATCCAAGGTTGTGTCTCTCTCTCTTCTTTTTTTTTTTTTTGAAACAGAGTCTCACTATGTCGCCCTCAGTAGAGTGCTGTGGCATCACAACTCACAGCAACCTCAAACTCTTAGGCTTAAGTGATTCTCTTGCCTCAGCCTCCCAAGTAGCTGGGAGTATAGGCGCCCGGCACAATGGTCAGCTATTTTTTTTTGTTGCAGTTGTCATTGTTGTTTAGCAGGACTGGGTTCAAACCCACCAGCCTTGGTGCATGTGTAACTACTGTGCTATCAGAGTCTCACTTGGCCACCCTGGGTAGAGTGCCGTGGTGTTATTATAGCTCACAACAACCTCAAAACCTCACTCTTGGGCTTGAGCTATCTGCTTGCCTCAGCCTCAAGTAGCCGGGACTATAGGCACCCACCACGATGCCCAGCTAGTTTTTCTATTTTCAGTAGAAATGGGGCCTCAAACTCCTGAGTTCAAGCTATCCATCCACCTCAGCCACCCAGAGTGCTAGGATTATAGCTGTCAGCCACTATACCTGGCCCAAGGTTGTCTCTTGATCTCAGTAAGCCTCCTCTGCTCTGGGCCTCCTGCATTTTGAGTTCAGGTTTTCTATCCCATCCCACATCAATTTCAATATGAAACTCATTCCTTTTAGTCCCCACAATAAGCAGTTATGCACACTGAGCTTTCACGTGTTATTGGATTTGATCAAGGGGGCCACCTCAACGCCGGCTCCTCCATCCTCTTCCTCTCCCATCACTGCTCCTAACACCCACCTTCAGACCCTTCTCTCTCTTTTCAGTGGAGCAGCTTTCCCAGCTTCGGGAGCCCTGCATATTCCCAGCCACCAGGGGCCTCATATAATAAGCCCTAGTTCTTATTAAAGCATTTCTCTTGCATGAACAGCTCTCTCTCACTGAGAAGAATTCTGGCACTTTCTCTACTACCTTGTGAGTGTGCTTGTACCTTGGTGGGTATGTGGTGGGGACAATGGGAAAGGGAGCCCCCATGGGGAGGATGAATCCATTTGCTTGTGGAAATCTTTTTACTGTCAGTGTCTCTCTTTCCAAACATGGAGAGATAACTCCTGAGAACACAAACCCAGCTTTGTGCAAGTTCTTATAATATCTATCTGTAGCAAGACTCAGCCCAAGTACCATCCTCTCTGAAAACCCTTCCTCCTAGCTGCAGGCTGAGCTTGCTGTCCCCTTTCTGTCATCCACAGTCCCTGGATGTTAGTCCACCTGCACAGTGCTTGACATGTTCTATCAACATTGTCTGTTTTCTTGCCCTACCCCATCTCTGGTGAAATCCTTAGAGGACAGGGACCATAGCTCACCTCTCTCAGCATCCCAATACCCAGAATGTTCCAGAACCTATGTCTGGTCTGGGCTGGCCCGGCCTCACACACTCCCAGTTAGATATTTTACCTCAATATCCCCACATTCCTATACCCCCTGCCCTCTCTGGAATGTGGGTAAACCAAATCTGATACACCCACAGCGCTTTCTTCTTGGGGTCATTACCCCAGGACCTTCTTCTGGCTGGAGAAAGGCCTGCCATGGCCCTGAAGATGGAGGCAGCCTGGGACGCAGGGTGGGGGCAGGCCCCTGGCTGACCCCCACCTTGACCTCCACTGCAGGGACATCTCTCCTGTATTTTCTGGCCCTGGCATGAACCTTGTTGGCGCCGATGGACTTCTAATATTTTCCATTCCTGGCTATGAGACAGCATTTCACCTCAAAAATGCTTCCTCCCCCTCACCAAGGGCGTGTCTTTTCAGTGAGAGGAACCAACCCAAGGCTGGGTGTGGAGGTGACCCACCCATATCATGGTGCTTGGAGGAGCCATAGCCCAGCCCTAGAGGAAGGGGAGGCAGAAATGTCTTCCCAGCCAGTGGCGTGAGCTCTCAAACCAGCCTGGGGCTCTATGGCCCCGTAAGGAAGCCCGGATCCAAGGCAACAAGGCAGGGGGCCACCTACTCTGTGAACTTGAGACTCAGCCCCCGGCCTTCCACTTGCCCTCTGACCTGAGCCATGTAGCTTCACTTCTGACCCCCACGTCCCCTCTGGACGGTGGTAACCACAGAGCCAGCCCTTCAAGGCCATTGTGAGGCTCCAGTAATGCTCATCGAGACCAAGCCCTGTCCACCCTCGGAGAGTCTGATTAATTGACAGGGAGGGACTTGGAGGTTGGTGTGTTTTCAAAGCTCCCCAGGTGATTCTCATCATGGCCACAGCTGACAACTACTGCAGATGGGAAAGTGCTTTCTAAGGTGACTCTGCTTTGATGATCAAGGGCACCACACCACCCATTTCCCCAAAAATATGACCCTGGGATGCCTGAAATCCCAGTGACATGAGGTGGAGGGAAAGCACCTTGAAGGAAGGTGAGAGGCCCCAGGTCACCTCTGTGACTTCAGAATTCCCACCTGCCCACAGCCAGATGCCTCAGAGCCACAGCTCTCTCCCAGGCCAGGACGTGACAACCCCTAACATGCCCTGGTGACCCTTCTGCTGGGCAGACCAGGTCCTCCCGGTGAGCACCTGGCCTTGGGGCTGACTAAACCACTGGTCCTGATCCCTGAGAGTGGGCCGTGGGGTCAAGGTCGCCCTGCTCTGGTCACCTCCCTCACTGCACGTGGAGGTGAGGGCAGCAGTCACTAGAGAATTAAACGTGCGCAGAGCCAGCGCCTGTGCTGGGGGAGAAGGGGATGTTTGGCGCCTGGTGGGGAGAGCAGACATCTGCTTTCCTCCTCCTGAGGAGAGAGGATTTGCAGACGGTTCCACAGCCCAGGGGGAGGAAGGCAGCCGGCGAGCCAGGCACCTGGGGAAAGAGAGCAGAGAGCAACACCACTGGCCGAAGCCTCTCAGTGACCAGGCGTCCACGTGCCCCAGTGCCATGTCCCGAACTTGTCATGTTCTGCAGGGGGAGGCACAGCCCTGTCTGGGGGAGCTTTGCCCAAAGGCCGGGCCCCCAGCAGAGGACCGGAGCCCTCAGTGCCCAGAGCCAAGGTTCTTCAACAGGCAGTTCAGGGGCCTGGGGCTGGAGACCCGGTGGGAGACTCCGGCCATGGAAAAAAGTGGCTGTTTTCCTCAGGTGATCTATGGTTGAGAACCAGGAGCTCACTGAGACACTGTTCTTTGGGCTCTTCTCCCGGACCTGTGCCCCAGGCTCCTGGCCCTAGGTAGGGATGCAGAGGGAGGGGGCTATAGGGAATGTGGTGCAGGGTCACAGGGGAGTCCAGAAGAGAGGGGGCTATGCGGCACCACCACCCCAGGGTAGCGTGGTGCCACCTAGGTTCATTTTCCCATCTGAGGGCACACTGCAGGGAGAATACATTAGAAAGAGTGGCCATGGGGAGGATCCAGGTCTCCTGAGCTGGGCTGTGGCCTCCATAGAAACATCTACAGTCTCAGCAAGGCCAGAGAAAAGAGGAAACTCCTGAGCCAGAAAAAAACTTTAGTCTAGATAAGTCTGTGCCCAGTCCTTGGTATCTAACGTGGAAAATGCATAGGCTTTGCAGCCAGGCAAACTGGGATTAAACCCGCCTCCTTGTCTTCGCTGCATTCCCTTATTCATCTACAAGTATTTCTAGTTCTGCTACTTACCAGGCCCAGAGCTAGGTGCTGGCAATACAGGAAGAACAAAGCACGGTCCCCACCCTTAAGGAACTCAGACCGTAGTGGGAGAGATGGACCCATGAGCAGAGCACTGTAAAACACTGAGGTAAAAGCAGCACCGATGCACGCACGGATTAGTGTGGAGCCCTGCTCTGGGCCCTTTCAGGACATCTCTCCAAGGTGGCTCTCAGGGAAAGCTTCCTAGAGGAGAGTCAAATGTCCTGTTTTTGTTTTTGCTACAGAGTTTCCCTCTGTCATCCTGGCTAGAGTGCCTGGCCTCAGCCTAGTTCATACCAACCTCAAACTCCTGGCCTCAAGCGATCATCCTGCCTTAGCCTCCTGAGCACCAGCACACCCAGATAATATTTCTATTTTTAGTAGATGCAAGGTCTCTTGCTCAGGCTGGTCTCAAACTCCTGTGCTCAAGCTATCCTCCCACCTCAGCTTCCCGGAGTGTTAGGCATGAACCACTAGGGGCATCTGAGTTGAATATAAAAAATGAATGGCCATAGACAAAAAGAAAGAAGGAGGGCCCTCCAAGCAGAGAAGACAGCATGAGCCAGACCACAGTGTTGTGGGAATCAGAGTTGCTGCAAGATGAAACATGTGTCTGTGTCTTTTGGGGGGTTCTTAGTTGAAAGCAAAAGAAACCAACACTGGCTAGTTTTCTTTTTGGATTTGTGTGTTTGTTTGTTTTCAGAGAGAATCTCACTCTGTTGCCCCAGGCTAGAGTGACATGGCCTCAGCCTCACTCCCAGCAGCCTCAAAGTCTTGAGCTCATGCAATCTTTATGCCTCAGCCTCCCAGAGTGGTAGGATTACATATGTGAGCCACTGCACTCGGCCAAGAGACAGTTTATAAAAAGAATGAAGTCTGGGCACAATGGCTCACACCTGTAACCCTAGCACTCCGAGAAGCCAAGGCAGGTGGATTGCTTGAGCTCAGGAGTTTGAGATCACCCTGAGCTAGAACAAGACCTCGGCTCTATAAAAAATAGAGAAACTAGCCAAGCATTGTAGCCGGTGCCTGTAGTCCCAGCTATTTGGGAGGCTGAGGCAAGAGGGTTGGTTGTTCAAGCCCAAGAGTTTGAGGTTGCTGCAAGCTATGAAGCCACAGCACCCTACCCAGGGCACTCACTCAGAGTGAGACCTGCCCCCCCACAAAGAAAGAAAAAGAAAGAGAAATGTGTGTGTATGTATATATATATATAGACTGAAAAATGGCTCTTGGACTTGGTAACTGATCTGTTCTTGGTGGTTTTAGAAAGAAATTACAGTGACATGGCAGAGGCTGAAGCCAGCCTGCAAAGGACGAGGGAGGGGGGTTGGGAGATGAGGAAGTAGAGACAGTGTTATCTACTCTATAGAGAAATTTGGGGGAAAGAGTGAAGTGATTACAAGGCAGCCAGAGAGGGGAGGAGAGGACCCTTTTTAGACTGGAGGAGAGATAAGGAAGTTGTTGTGCTGTGGAAAAAGAGCTAATAGAGTTACAAATGTAGGGGTGAACAGAGGCTGATGGAGCAAAGTCTCAGAGTTAGTGGAGGGAATGTAGAGGTGGGCAGCTTTTTCCAGCAGGGCTAAGCAAGCTAGCCAGTGTCAGGAGCAGGAAATGCAGACTATAGAGGCAATACAGGGACAAACTGTGCCCAAGAGGATAGAGGTGCAGGGATCAGGGTACTGAAGCAGGAAGGATTCAAATGTCCCATCAGCAGTCCAGACTGGGGAAGAAGGAAGAGGGTTGGGAAGGGGCAGAAAGACTGGTCTCCAGGAAGCCAAAGAGGTAAAGGAGAAGGCATAGAGGGATCAGGAGTGCCTCAGTAGAAAGGTACAAGACGGTGCTAGGGAGTGGGACTTGACATTTAAGATTTCTGAGGAAGAGCACCTTATCCCAATGATTTAACCTCACCATGCCTCAGCCTCCTAGTTTGTAAAGTGAGACTATAAATTCATATCTATATGAGTAAAAGCATTTTTCCCTCTCTAAGGGGAGGGAAAACATAGCATGTAAGTATAATATCTGGGATGTGCCAGATGATGTTTGTGCAAAGTCCCAGATGAAGGACCACATCGTGGAAGGCTTGTCACTTCCCTATGGACCTCAGTTTCCTAATCCTTACTGATCACATGATCCATCAGTTACTGAGAGAGTTATGCTAACACCTCCCACTGTAGTATGAGTTTGTCTATTTTCGTTTTACTTTCTTTGCTTTTTCCTTTTGTGTTATGTATTTTGAAGTTATGTTATTAGGTGTATGTAAATATAGGATTAATTCTATCTTACTGATGAACTGGACTTATTTTAAAAGTGACCCTTTCATCTCACACAATGCTTTTGCTTAAAAGTCTATTTTGACTACAATTAACACAGATATATTAGCCATATTTGGTTAGTATTTGAAAGATTTTTTTCCATTCTTTTACTTCAATTTTTTTTTATTATTATGTTTAAAATAAGCCCCTAATGAACAGCTCTTAACTGGATTCATTTACTTTATCTAGTCTGGTAATCTTTTTTTTTTAACTGAAACATTTAATCCGTATTTATTTATTTTGAAAAAGTCTCAGGCAGTCACCCTAGAAAGAGTGCCATGGCGTCATAGCTCCAACCTCCAACTCAGGCTCAAACGATCTTCTTGCCTCAGTTTTTCTATTTTTAGTAAAGATGGTGTTGCTTTTGCTCAGGCTGGTCCTGAACTCCTGAGCTTAAGCAATCCACCTGCCTCACCCTCCCATAGTGCTAGGATTACAGATGTGAGCCACCACACCCGGCCCCATATATATTTATTAAAATACTTAAATATGCATGTGCACACACAGATTTATTTATTTAAATGCTATTATTTTGTATTTTCCCCTCCTTTCCTATGTTTCTTTTTCTATTATTCCTTATTATGTTTTTCTGATTCCATTATTTTCCTTTACTAATTTGCAAATTACACCTTTTTTGCTAATTTTAGTGGTTGCACTAGAAATTTTTTCTTTTTTTGTCTTTTTCTGAGAAGAAAAGAACACTAGAATTTTTTTTTTTTTGAGACAGAGTCTCACTTTGTCACCCGCCGTAGAGTGCCATGGCATTACAGCTCACAACAACCTCAAACTCTTGGGCTTAAGCAATCCCAATTGCTTTAACCTCCTGAGTAGCTGGGACTACAGGGGCCCACCACAGCACCCCGCTATTTTTTAGAGGCAGGGTCTTGCTCTTGCTCAGGCTGGTCTGGAACTCTGTAAGCTCAGGCAATCCACCTGCCTCGGCTTCCCAGAGTGCTAGGATTATAGGCATGAACCATTGCACCCCGCCTAACATAGAAATTTTAATATGCATTTTTGTCTAAGTCTAGAATTGATAATCTCCACTTGTTCTCAAATAACGCAAAAACCTTAAAACTAATTCTGACCATCCCTATCCTAGCATATATACTACTGCTATTATGTATTTGAATTTTGGGTTTTTTGAGTCTCACTTTGTTGCCCTCTGTCGAGTGCCATGGTGTCACAGCTCACAGCAACCTCAAACTCTTGGGCTCAAGTGACTCTCTTGACTCAGTCACCCAAGTAGCTGGGAATACAGGCGCCTCCACAACACCCGGCTATTTTTAGAGATGAGGTCTCACTCTTCCTCAGGCTGGTCTCACACCTGTGAGCTCAAGCAATCCACCCACCTCGGCCTCCCAGAGTGCTAGGATTATATGTATTTGAATTTTTATCTTGTTTTTTAATCCCAAAGGCATGGTTATTATTGTTTATACACTATCTCTTTAGATTTACTCACATATGTACCATGGTCTTTGCTCTACATTCCTTCCTGTCTCTCATTTTTTCCATCTGGGGTCATTTTCTGCCTGATAGTGACAAATACAGTTTTTGTTGTATCATGTCATTCTTTTTTCTTTTTTTTTTTGTAGAGACAGAGTCTCACTTTACCACCCTCGGTAGAGTGCCATGACATCATAGGACTCACAGCAACCTCCAGCTCTTGGGCTTAGGCTATCCTCTTGCCTCAGCCTCTGGAGCAGCTGGGACTACAGGCGCCCGCCACAACGCCTGGCTATTTTTTTTGTTGTTGTTTTAGTTTTGCCGGGGCCGAATTTGAACCCACTACCCTCGGTATATAGGGCCGGCACCCTACTCACTGAGCCACAGGCGCCACCCAATGTTGTTATTTTTTCTTTTCTTTTTTGAGACAGACTCTCAAGCTGTCACCCTGGGTAGAGTGCTGTGGCATCACAGCTCACAGCAACCTCCAACTCCTGCGCTCAAGTGATTCTCTTGCCTCCGCCTCCCAAGTAGCTGGGATTACAGGTGCCTGCCACAACGCCCGGCTATTTTTTTAGGTTGCAGCTGTCATTGTTGTTTGGAGAGCCCAGGCTGCATTCGAACCGCCACCTCAGGTGTATGTGGCTGGCGCCTTAACTGCTTGAGCCACAGGTGCCAAGCCGTTATTTTTTCTTACTCTTAAATTTTCATTTCACTGGTTTTAGAATTCTAACTTGACAATCATTTTCTCTCAGCACGCTAAAAATACAATTCCACTCTTTTCAGCTATTGAAAAATACTCTAGGCTAATTGTCCCTACTTTGAAAGTCCTAAATACTTACTCTGGCTTTGGTATTCTGAATTCTCACTATGATGTATCTACAAGGGGGTTTCTTTTTATTTAACCTTTTGGGGTTTCCTGGGATTTTTTAATGTATAGGTTGATGGACTTCTGGATGAGTCTCAGCCACTATTTGAGTATTGCCTCAGCTCCACACCTGTGGCTCAAGTGGCTAAGGCCCCAGCCACATACGCCTGAGCTGGTGGGTTCGAATCCAGCCTGGATCCGCCAAACAACATGACAGCTGCAACCAAAAAAAAAAAATAGCCGGGCGTTGTGGCGGGCGCCTGTAGTCCCAGCTACTTGGGAGACAGAGGCAGGAGAATCGCTTGAGCCCAGGAGTTGGAGGTTGCTATGAGCTGTGAGGCCATGGCACTCTACCCAGGGCGACAGCTTGAGGCTCTGTCTCAAAAAAAAAAAAAAAGTATTGCCTTGTCTCTTTATGTCTCTCCTCTGCTGGAAACTTCTAATTGTACGTATCTTAGGTCTTCTCACTCTATCCTCCATGTCTTTGAAACACTCACATTTTTCTGTCTTTTTATTTGTGCTACGTTTTAGAGAATTTCTTCAGGTTTGTCTTCAGCTCTAATTTTATTCTGTCCCATATACTCAATTTTGTCTAAACACTACCATTGAATTTGTGGATTTAGTTATGATAGTTTAAATTTCTAGATAGACTTTCTATTTGGTCCTTCTTCCAACATACTTGGTCTCTCATCTGTCTCTTGGTCTCTGCTCAGACTTTCAAACTTCTCTTTTACTTGTTAAGTGTTTAACCAAAATCATTTTGTTATCGGAAGTCTATGCAGATTTATTTCCACTGTCTATAGTTTCTCTTAACATTTCATGATTTTTCAGCTAGAAGCTGCTTATTTCTTTGGAACTTTATTTGTGGGAATTCCTTGAAGCTTGGGATGAAGGTGGGTTTTCCAAGAGGGTTTGCATTTGGTTCAGCCAGATGCTTCTGGGCAGTATCAGACTGGGCACTTTTTAAATTAAATGCTTGACTTAAAATTTTCCGACCACCCAAGTAGTGTAGATATGGCCTTCCAATCCATGTAGGGATGGGGTATGGTTATAGGTTCTCTGGGGATCTTGTATTTTCTCCTGAGAAAAGGGAAGTGAAGGTAGGCATTTTTCTTTTTAGACTGTTAGGAAGTGGTGGTGTTTATATTGTGTAATAGTTGATTCACTCACTAATGTCCCAATCTTAGGTTTATCAGACTCCCCACCTTAAAGGGGCCCTGAGTTTCTCTCAGTAATATGCTGGGACTTGTTCCTATCAGCTCACAAGAATCAACTATAGTAAAACCCCCTCCTCATTGACCACATCCTTAAATTGACCTAATTTTCATAGATCAGACATGGACCACATGTATACATTAGTATAGTAGGTCTAGTTCCTTAATGTTGACCACCTCCATATGTCCACCAGTTGGTTAAAGTCTCTTGAGTGGTCAACTTACAGAGGTTCTAATGTATTTTCCATGCCATGCCAGTTATTAGTATCATTAATAGCTTGAAATCCACAATGGGAACTTCTACATAGTGGAAATCAACACATAATTAAGAACAGGGTGCTGGGCAGCACCTGTGGCTCAGTGAGTAGGGCGCCGACCCCAAATACCGAGGGTGGCGGGTTCGAACCCTACCCCGGCCAAACTGCAACAAAAAAAATAGCCGGGCATTGGAGTGGGTGCTTGTAGTCCCAGCTACTCGGAAGGCTGAGGCAAGAGAATCGCCTAAGCCCCAGAGCTGGAGGTTGCTGTGAGCTGTGATGCCATGGCATTCTACCGAGGGTGACAAAGTAAGACTCTGTCACAAGAAAAAAAAAAAAAAACAGGGTGCTTTATTTTGCTGGAGAGCCAGTTACTAGCATACCACTGATTCTCTCCCATCACCCGCTTCCATAAGACTATGAACATTTAAGTTTAAATTTATTGAGTTAGCCAGATGTGGTGGCTCATGCCTGTAATCCTAGCACTCTGGGAGGCCAAGGCAGGTGGATTGCATGAGTTCACAGGTTTAAGACCATCCAGCACCAGAGCAAGACCTCGTCTCTAAAAATAGCTGGGTGTTGTGGCGGGTGCCTGTAAGTCTCAGCTTCTCAGGAGGCTGAGACCAGAGAATCACATGAGCCCAGGAGTTTGAGGTTGCTGTGAGCTATGACACCACAGCACTCTACCAAGGGCAACATAGTGAGACTCTGCCTCAAAAATAAATGAATGAATGAATAAATAAATAATTTACCGAGTTAAACACACAAAATTATCAATTTTCAATCCTGCAAGATGATAAATTTCTAGAGATCTGCTATACAACATTGTGCCTATAGTTAACACCAAACTGTACTTTATTTGGGAGGGGGAACAAAGTCTCATTTTGTCCCCTGGGTGGGTAGTGCCATGGCATCATCATAGCTTATAGCAATCTCAAATTCTTTTTTTTTTTTTTAAGAGACAGAATCTCACTTTATCGCCCTCAGTATAGTGCTGTGGCATCACAGCTCACAGCAACCTCCAACTCCTGGAGCTTGGGCAATCTCTTGCCTCAGCCTCGGGAGTAGCTGGGACTACAGGCGCCCACCACAATGCCTGGCTTTTTGTTGTTGTTGTTGTTGCAGTTTGGCCAGGGCTGGGTTCAAACCCGCCACCCTCGGTAAATGGAGCTGGCGCCCTACCCACTGAGCCACAGGTACCGCCCAGCAATCTCTAACTCTTAAGAGTGCTCAAACAGGGCGGCACCTGTGGCTCAGTGAGTGGGGCGCCGGCCCCATATGCCGAGGGTGGCGGGTTCAAACCCAGCCCCGGCCAAACTGCAACCAAAAAATAGCCGGGCATTGTGGCAGGCGTCTGTAGTCCCAGTTACTCGGGAGGCTGAGGCAGGAGAATCGCTTAAGCCCAGGAGTTGGAGGTTGCTGTGAGCTGTGTGACGCCACCGCACTCTACCGAGGGCCATAAAGTGAGACTCTGTCTCTACAAAAAAAAAAAAAAAAGAGTGCTCAAACAATCCTCTTGCCTCAGCCTCCCAAGTAGCTGGCACTACAGGCACCTGACACCACACCTGGCTAATTTTTCTGTTTTTAATAAAGACAGGGTCTTACTCTTGCTCATGCTAGTCTTAAACTTGTGAGCTCAAGCAATCTACCCGTCTTAACCTCACAAAGTGCTAGGAATATAGACATGAGCCACCATAGCCTGCCTGAAGTATACTCTTAAAAAAATGTTAAGAGGGTAGATCTCATGTTATCGGGGGTTTTTTCCACAGTAAAAAGTAAAAATAAAATGAAATATGTGCTCAGGGCAGAAGTCTATTTCATTGCTCAACTTACCTTTGGATTCTTGAACTTTTTGGCCTAAATATTCCTCATTTCCTTGCCAACTCATCAGTGTGTTTTTAAGGTTTTTTTTTTCCCTTTTACTCAGAATTGTTTTTTCAGAAGGTTTTGTTTAGGGTACCTCGTCTACCTTATTACCAGAAAATGAAATGTTCTCAGGATCTTAACCTAGACAATGAGATAGTTAGACTAGATTAGTAGTTATTAACACTTTTGGGGCACAGACTCCTGAGAATCTGATAGAAGTTAACACCTGGAGAACTCCTCAGGAAAATACACACACACACAGAGAAATGTATGTTTTGGCGACCCTGGGCCAAAGATTAAGAACCCCCAGTGAAATGAATGCTCTCTGAGGTCCCCATCAGAGCTAACTTTTGACAGTCCCACCATGATTTTTTGCCCTGAGTAGAGAGTTTCCAGGAGTCTCCCCTTGGGTAATTATGAGGAACTCAGACATTTAAGTTTCTAAATTGGGGCTTGCAGAACTCCAGAACCTCCTGGGGAAGGAAAAACTGAGTGTCGTCAATTAAAACTTTCACAGAGCTAAAACACAGTCAATGTTTTTTCAACCAAACCTCTCCACATTTATTCATTTAATAAGTATTTATTGGACCCCATTCCAGTTCTCTGCTGCTGCATAATATATCATCCCCTAACTTAGTGGCTTATATAATTGATAATAACAATCTTTTTTTTTTTTTTAAATCTCAGTGGTTCTAGCAGTAATTGGGCTCAGCTAAGTAGTTCCCACTCGGGGTCTCTCGTGTGGTTGCAGTCAGATGGCACCTGAGGCTGGAATCATCTCAAAGCCTTTCTCAGTACATGTTTGGCAGTTGATGCTAGCTGCAGGCTAGGATTCAGTGGAGCTTCTGGCTGTCACACCTACATGCAGCCTCTCTATGTGGCCTGCGCATCCGCACAGTGTGGTAATTGGGTTCTGAAAGGGAGCATCTGAAAAGAGAGTGGAAAAATAAATTAATAAAAGAAAAATCACAAGTATAGTCTAGCAAGGGGAAGGAGGGAAGGCACTTGACAGGTTCTTACCTAAGGTGCACAACGTGAGGGTGTTCAACACACCCCCGGGGTGAAGGGCTCAATTACAACTTTAACTTTACCTTAGAATTGAAAACAATGTAACCTAAACATCGTACCCTCATATTAATCTGAAATTTAAAAAAAGAAGGCTCAGCCCCTGTAGTCAGCCGCTAGGGCACAGGCCACATGCACCAGGGCTGGCAGGTTCAAACCCAGCCTGGGACAGCTAAACAACAATGACATCTGCAACAAAAATAGCCGGGCAT